>NC_031785.1:3375472-3387304 GCF_001522545.3 Parus major
TGGGTTTTTTGTTGTTGTTGTTGTTTTTCTTGAAGTGATGAGGAAAGGGGAGGAAAATAGAGTGGGGAGAGACGGGGAAAATTTTAAAGGAGAAAACGAAAGGGAGGAGGAAAAGGGGAAAAGATGGGGGGAAAAGGAGGGGGCAAGGAGGGGTAATTAGAGATGGGGAGGAAGGGGGGAAGATGAGGAAAGGAGAATGGGGAGAGAGGAAAGGAGAGAAGGGAGGGAGGGAGGGAAAAAAATGAGAGGGGAAAGAGAAGGAAAGAAGTGCAGAAAAAGAAGGAAAAAAGGAGAAGGAAAAGGAGAGTAAAAAAGATGGGGAAGAGCAGAAAGGGAAGGGGGAAAGAGATAGAAGGGGAAAGAGGTGAGGAAAGAAGGGGGAAAGAGAAAAAAATAGGGGAAAGAGAGAAAAAACCGAGGTGCGTGTAGCTGTGCAGTGGCAGCCTCGGGAGGGGGAAGAAGAGAGGGTGCTGGAGTGATGCTGAGCAATGCCAGCTGTGCCCAGCCCGGAGCAGCCAGTGAGCCCCTCTGCCTGTCCCCGGGCTGTGTCACACGGCGGGCAGCACTCAAAGCACGATTCATTTCATTTCCCATCCGTGAGGCACAACAAATAACTCTGTGAGTAGTGTACGTGTGTGTGTGTGCGGCTCCTCTGCAAACTCTCACCTCCCCAGCACCGCCGGTACCACCCCAGCACACCGCTGGCTGCTTCCCAGAGCCCCGGCCCCCCTTCCTTCCCAGGCAGGCCTCTAGCTTTAATAAATGATACTCAGTCCTGGAAGAATGTGTATTAGTGGCTTGATGGACCAGAGCGACTCCACTATGCATGAAGCATATTAAACATGGTATCGACCCTCGCTTTCCACGGCAGTAACATGCATAACAAACAGGCTGGGGCCACGCTGCAGCTGCTCACACAACGCTGGGCACTCAGCGGGGCTGCAGTGACACCAGGGACAGCTGCTGGGGGGTTCTGCTGGCACAGGTAGAGCCCAGCTCTCCTGCAGTGAGTGGATCTGGGGAAATCGAAGGAGCTGGGACAATCAGGGTTATCCCAGACGCTCTGCCATCACCTCCCTGTGTGGCAGATCTGTGCGACGCTCCCCAGCCTTATCTGCCCTGATTTATTCTTTAATTGGCAAAGTGTCTCGTGCCGTAAATATTAGCAAGAGAGCAGCTCCTCCTGGAAAAGTGAGGCCTCTTATCTGCCATCGCCATATCCCTGTGTGCCCTTATCACTCCATCTCCTGCCTGTCACTGTGGCATCCCGAGCCAGGCAGGAGAGACTCTGGAAAGGCCCCAAAACCTGCATTTCTCCTACAGCTCTTCTGCTGGAGAACACGAGACTCTGTCCTTCCTGCAGGGCAGACCCACATGGGGATGGTTGGATGAGGGGTACACAGCTGGCAGCAGCTCAGGATCCCAGTTTGGGACCTCTTCACCAGATGCATCACAGTCCATTTGATTTAAAATAAAAAATTCAAATCCATTGCAATCCACCTGAAGAATAAAAACACCAAAAAGGACCCATCTTGTGTCAGGCAAGCAGCTGCAAACTGACACTCAGGTGGAGCTGTAGAAGTTAAAACAAAATAAAGCGTCTTGGATCCTTTTAATCCTCTGCTCCTGTAATTTCAGCATGTCCAAACAGATTTTGGTGTGTGTTTATAACTGGTAACTTCATTTGCTCCTGGGCTGGGACCTTAAATGCCAAGTTTCATCTCCAAGTCAGTTTTTAAGAGTGAGTTACATCAACTCCTGGGAGAAAAGGGGGCAAAAAGGAAATACGTAAGGATATAAAATAAAGTTGGGGGTTGTCAGAAAAAGCAGGTCCAAAATATCTAAGAGTGCAAAAATCACAGATTTCATGGATGTCTGTGTACAGACTGACAGCTCAAAGGTAGAAATTAGTTTCCTGATAGACAAACTAAAGCTAATCTGTCTGATAGAGCAAACACATCTTGGGGCAGAGCTGGGCTCTCACCTGCCTGTCCCCACCCAGCTGGGTACCCAAGGCCTTCAGGGCTTTGAGTGTGTCCATCACCAGCACATGGGGTGGGGATCTGGCCCCAAACCCCCATCCCAAAGCAGTCTCAGCTCTGTGACTGCAGCAGATCCCAGGGTTACCAGAGCCAGGGCTGCAAATCCACCTTTGCAGACTCCCAACACATGAAATTACCATAACCAGGACATTTCACGCTACTCTCCCATAAAGCTGTTTAGAGCAAATTAAATTTCTCCCTAACCAGGCTGTAACAGTTCATGTTAGATGTGGATCTAAATGTTAATTGCAATGACAATAACAGGTCTGATCCTGCAATCCTTATTTGAGTAAAACCTCCCACAGAAGCCAAAGGAATTTTGCCCCAGAGAAGGCAGCTGGATGCAGTCCCACATTTCCAGTCTCTTGAAGATGCCAGAAGGTAAGCCAGGATATTTCTGTGATGTTACAAACCTTCTCTTTCCCTTTCCCCTCCCTTCCACCTCCCCTCAATTCTTCAATGCACTATTAATTTAATAAGCTGCCCAGTGCTGTCCTCACCTTCAGCCTCACACTTCCCAGGAAGGACTTCAGTCATCGTGGGGGGGCCACATTCAGATAATTTTGGCAGCCTTGTACATCTGGTTGATGCAGGGATGCTTGAAGGTCCTGTGCTGGCTGGGAGAACTGCCTGGAGAAACAGCTGCTCTTGTCCTCTGCACCCTTGGGTGATGCCACCACCCTTTAGCCCGAGCTCCTGAGGAAGGCAAGCTGATAAGGTGGGATAATTTGGGGGGTTCTGGCCTCATCTGGGCAGCTCTCAGGCCCAGCACTCACTCCTGGCTGAATTTGGCAGAGAGAGATACTGTGTTCATCAGATAAACAAGTCAATTAGGCAGAGGCTTCTTCTTCCATTCCCCACTCCCACCTCATTGCCATCCCTTTAGGGCAAAGGGATCCAGGTGCACATGGGCCTCAGGAGGAGACAGACACTGAGATCTGGGAGCTGGGACCACATTCAGAACTTGGCACTTGAGCCCAGTGAGTGAATTTGGAAATCACAGCCTCTGTGATTTTTTCTAAGTGTTCCAGCTTTTCTTGTCCATAACCCTGAATTATCTGACAGGACACAAAAGCAAAACCTGCTGTGCTTCCCCTGCTGTTTCATGTCCTCTTGCACAGCTAGAAAAAAAAAAAAAAGAATTTATTTTCCTGCCTGGCTGCATTTTGTTACAAATTAAAGAAAGAATAAATGCAAAATGTGAGAGGAATAGAACAGAAGGAGCTCATGGGCTCCATCTCCACCTGCACACGCAGCCTGTGACAGAGGTGTGGGAGCAGGGGTGGCTGTGGCCACTGACCTGGGGCTTGTGGCCACACAGTCCCTCCCTCAGCAGGCAGTGTGGGACTCCAGAGATGTGAGAACCAAATCCAGCCAAGGAAAGACACCTTCCACTCCTGCAGAATTGGTGGGACTCTCTCAGGCTTGTCCCCACCTCCAGTAATCTCCCAAAGTCACTGCAGGTTCCAGGAGCAGGATCTGTATTCCCTGTGTCTTCCAGCAGAATTAGAGGAGAAAAGTTCCTCCCCTAAGCATCTTCCTGCCCGGGTCTGTAGGTGCTCAGGACAGGACTCTCGTGTTCTCAGGGGCAAGAGGAGCTCACAGGCTGCTTTTCTTCCCTCTAGGAAGGAGAGAGAGACACAACAAGATTTTGGGAGACAAGTCAGAGATCCTGGAGCCTGGAAGTGGGGTTAGTCCCTGAACAGAGCCTTGCCAAGACTCTCAGCATCCCTCAGCCACATCCAAACCCCTCCAGCTGCTGAGAGGGGCTCCTGCTCCTCGGGGAGACCCTGCATGAAGGAACCAGCAAAGCTCCAGGACAAGCCACTTCTGTCAGTGCTGCAGATTCAAACTGCCTTGTTTTGTTTCCCAGCAGCATTTAACAGGCTGCTGATGTTTGTTTATGAAGTGAGATGCACATGATTTATTTGATCTGCTGGAGAGCTGCATTCCCACGCCAAGGACAGGCAGAGATGTTGCATTCTCCCCTCTTTTGGGGACTGCTGAGATCAAATCCTCCCTTGCACAGGCAGAGCTGCACTCTCAGCTGCTTCAAAACTGGACATTAAATCCTTATTAGAAACCTCCAAACTGTGAAGCTGCATTTGTTCTTGCCTGTTTCTGCATATAGAACAAGTGTTAATAGAGTGTTCAGGCTCTTAAAACAGGTTTGGGGAAAAGGTCTCAGGGCACCTGGGCTCTGGTCTGGATCCAGCTTGAATAATCCTAAGGGAGGTTTCATCCTCTCCTTGAGCTTTTCTGGTGGATGGGGTTTGGCATGTCTCACCTGGCTTGCAGGGACAGTGGTTTAATGAACTGCTTTGCAAAATGACTTTACAAATGGAGAGTCTACTCCTGCCTCTTTTAACACCTGGAGATCTCTTTATTCCAGCTCATCACCCAGAGCAGGGCCTGGCTGCCAAAGAAGGCAGCAAAGAAAGCATTAAGGGATGGAAGATGAAACGCAGCCCATGAGCTGTGAGATTTACAGCTCTCAGTGGAAAGCACGGGAAGCATCACCCATCCTGCCAGTGGGGCAGGAGCCAAACCCTCACCTGATGGGAGCCAGAGCAGCACAGGAACCCTGGCAGTGCCTGGGCAGCAGCTGAAGCTCACCCCACACTGCTCACCATGGCTCAGACACCACCTGATTTACACCAGGGCTCGAGGATTGTGACTCAGTCACTCAGAGACAGCTCTTCTGCTGGCCTTCCCCTGGTCCCTGCATACAAAACACTTTGCAAATGAAGTGTGAAGATAATATGCTTTATCATGGGCATTTATTACCCGTGATTGTGGTATAAATCTCCCTCCATTCACATACATATACATAAGGTGTATATAAATATGCAGTATCCGGCAGTACCCAGAGCCTTTCTGATGATGTCAATGTAGCCCCCATAAAGATAGTGGGAAATGATTCATAATATTTATATGACAGACATGATATGAACTGTAATAGCCTGTTGGGATCGAGAATATCCATAGGTCTCTGTCAGCCACAAATGTGATTTAAATATTATATATGTGGCAACTGTAGCATTAGTAATATGATAGCTGTTATTGATAGTGGTCATAAAATGCAGTAGTTTTGCACTGAAGAATGTGAAAAATAATCTAGTGGTTTTCCTAATGGTCTTCCCAGCAATGCACTGAAAGGAAGTGTACTTTCAATGCCTCCTTTTTGCCATGCCTCCTCCTCTCCTCCCCCCACCCCAAATTACCATTGCATTCTCTCAGATTACTGCCAGGGCCATATTTTACTCTGCTGATGTCAGGTTGTGGCATCTCATCCCCCTGGGGCTGTCTGGGGAGGGCAGAGGGTCCCTGCAGAGCCCTGGGCTGTTGTTGAGGCCGTGTGTGCTGGGAGGGTCCTGTTGGTGCTTCCTCTGAGAACACGGAGCAGGAGGAGGGCAAAAAGCAGCAGGAGAGGGGCTCAGGGGAGTCTTGCCACTCTGGGTGTGAAGTCTGGACCATGGCAAAGGCTCCTCAGCCAGAATAAATCAGCACAGCCCTTCAAAAACGATGCAGCTACACTGATTTATGCTCACTGGGCTTCTTAAGGGGGGTTCTGGCAGAACCCAGAAGCAGGACTGGGGCATCTGAATCCTCTTCCTTCCCCTTTCTGGCCTTACACACCCAAAGCCTGCCCAGCCAGGGGTCTGCTGGAGGACTGGAACAGCAGCAGGAGGGTGGATAAAGGCACCTTGAACCTTCCATGCACAGCAGTGTTTACCTGGGCTGGAGTACTGGGAGAACTGGGACTGACACCTCTGACCCCAAGGGATTTGCTCTTTGGCCACCACACACCTTAAAAGGCTCCTCAGGGCACAGCACAGGGGCTGGTGGGAGCTGAGGGACCCCTGGCCACAAAACCAGCCCCACATCTGGGCACAGGTGTCCTTCCATCACTTCCTAAGCAGCAAAGGTCACTTCCCTGCTATTTGCCAGCCTGCCTTGATCTCTCCATCTCTGTCCCTAGAACAGAAATAGAGGGGAAAACGCTTTAAATCCATGATACACCACTGGCTGCCACAGCCATAAATTACACCAGTCCCTGGATTTTCCCCATGAGCAGAACCAAGGGAAGGTGAGAGCTGCCAAAGTGGGCAACCCAGCTCAGAGTCCCTTGGGTGCCACAGCCTGACCTCACCCAGCAGGGTTTGGGGGGGCTTCAGGGGCCCAGATCACACCCAAAAATGATGTCTGGTGTCCATCCAGGGAGCCATCCTCTACCAGGGATCAGGTGCTGCTCCAAGGAGTTAACTCAGGATGCCACACCTGGCAAGGTGCAGGAGCAGCCTGGGAGGCAGGAATTGGGATGCTGGCTCCATCCTTCCACATCACAGGGAATAAATCAAGGCAGTGATATGTGCTCCAAACACAGCAGACCTCGGGGCGAAACATTGATCAGTTCCCTCGTGTGTAGCCTTAAAAAATAAATTAATTAGAGTTCTGTTAGCGGGGCTTTGCAGAGGGCCCCGCGTGTGCTCGGCGCTAACGAGGGGTACGGGGCTGCAGGCTGACCTCTCCCACCCCTCTCCAAAGGGATTTCATTCCCCAGGATTACATTTAAATATTTTAAAGCTAGCAGGATGCACACTTTTTGATTAAATCCAAAACACTGGGCTCTTGGTGGACAGAGCTGGGAGCAAGGGAGTGTTTGTGCACAGATGGGGCAGGGAAGGGGTGATGATTTTCCTCAAAAAAGTGGAGGGGAACAGCAACCCACCCTCCATCAACCACACATCCAGCCCTCTCTCCCAGATGATCTCTTCCCATGCCTTTCTAACTTCGACAATACAGGAAATTTTATAAAAGAAAGCAAAAGTCTGTTTGAAAGTAAGAGTCCAGGTGCAATTTAATGTCAGTTTTCTCCATCGTTTGCATTGCAAGGGACCTGATCTTCCTCTTCCCCACCCCTGTGTGAGCCAGGCATTGCTCCAGGGAAAGCCATGGGCCTATTTCTGCTGTCATTTCCACGAACATAAATCAGGAATTTACTCAGTTGAAATAAGTGGAGCTGCACCAGTGTAAAAGCAGTGTGAGCTCAGAGTTACAGTGCTATAAAAGCAGTGTGAGGCTAGAATCAGCCTCGGTATTTATGGAGACGGTTTGAGGAAAGCCTGAGGAAATTAGTAAAACTGGGAACAAACAAAGAGAGAAAAAAAAGGCATGTGATTTCCTGATGATTTGGCAAATCAAATCCTCAAGGCCAGCACTCGTATTCCTTCCTCCACTGCGATGCCTGTTGTGGTGAGCACTTCTGCCAGAAGAGCCTTTCTGTATTATTCCTCTTCTGGGTGACGCAGCTGCGAGATGCTCGCCATGGAAATGCCGTATAAAAATAAATTGAATCGAATTAGGGAAACAACTAAAGTAATTTCTTCTCTGTCCTCACATTAATCCATTTAGGTTGATTCTCTGGGTGCTCCAAAGGGGATTTGCATTACTATCCTGTCAGCAGCCACAGTCCCTTCCTCTCCACTCAAACAAGCCTCGGCACCTCCTAATTCGATGTCTTTTTATTATTCTCCCCCTCTGCCTGCCCCTGCATGGAGACTTCAAGGAGATTTTTTCCAGGGTGATTGGCTTTCCTGGCAGGTTGGATTAAGGCACGATTTGCTCTCAATTGCGACATTTTAATGAGATTCTTTTTTCTTTTTGGTGGTGGGGGGGAAACACAAATTAAGAGAAGGGAAAACAAAAACCATCTTGTAAATGAAATAATGATGTGTGAGGCCCGAGATCTAATGAGAAGCATATCAGTGGCAATCAGAGTCGCTAATGGAGCCTGTGCATTGATATCTGCTCCGAGGCAGCCACGGCAATTTCGGCGTCACGGACACGGCAGAGGCTGGGCCGACATCCCCACCCAGCACGGATCTCTGCTGCCCTAAAATTACACGTTGTGTTATTCCAAGAGGATGAATTCCAGAAAGTCCCAGGGCCTGGGCTGTAAGTAGGTCAGGCGAGATGTTCATCACCACGGTCTCATATGGCCTCGCAGTCCCCGTGCCCTGCGGCGAGGATGCAGAGCAAGCAGTAAATAGCACAGGGTCGGGGGAAAAGGGCTCTGTGCTCCTGCCAGGATCAGCACAGGACCTGGGCATGGCCCTAGGGACACCCCAGGGCTCCTCCCCGTGCTGTCCCACATGCTGGTGTGGCACTCACTCCGCTCAGGGTCCATCCCTGCTTCGCTCCTGCTGAGTCAAGGTGTGCTTGGGTATTCCCATAAGTAAAAAAGGAGCTGCCTCTGCAAAATATTCCTTGTGTTATCCCAGAAAAATCACCGGCACTGCCACAAGGTGTAAGTAATTCAGCGCTTGATGCTGGTGGGGAGCCCTGCTCGCCTGAGCTCAGGGACAGCACTGCAGCACAGCCACCCCTCACGTCAGCTGCAGGGAGAGCCTGGGGGAAATGCTGATTTTTTTCCTCTTCTCAGTTGGTAAAAAACCCCAGGATTTGCCATGAAAAGGTGGGAAACCCCAGGATTACCCTCAAACCAGGATGGTACCCAAGGTAGGAGGTCTTGAACTTGGCTCTCTCCCACTGCCCCAAACCCTGACCTCTGCACTGCACAATGCCCCATTTCCTCCTCCTCCAGAGCCCTGGAGGGTTTCTCTGCTCTGTTATTTCAGCTCTTTGGAATTTCCCTGCAAAAATGAAAGTCCACCAGAAAAATTCCCCCTTGGCTGTGTCACACACCAAGAGGGGCAGGCACAGGGAGCCGTGGCAGCCCAGGATGCTGTGAGAGGATCTGGGGGCACAACCCCTGCTCCATTCTCCTCTCATCCTGCCCGGACAGCCCAAATCCTGTAACACCTCCAGAAGTGCCACAACCACTTTGGAAAAGCAATGCCTGGGTCATTGTCCTCCCCAGCTCTCGTGCCTCCCTCTCCCAGCGCGGTGATTTCCAGGATGCACCCTGGAATCCCGACTGCTGACACCGCACGTTTCGGGGAGAGAGACTCAGCACAGGGATTTCCAGTGTAAATCATGGGACAAGCCAACATAAATATTTCAGAGGAGATGGTAGGAGGGGGGATGGAGAGCAGCTTTGTGGGGGGGAAGATTCTGCTGCCATTTACACGATGGGAAGTCGGACGTCACTTCCCAGCCCGGAGTGACTTTGGCTGATTCTCTCAACTTTTACTCAGATTTTGTGGCAGCGTCACTGAGAGCTGGCTCTGACCCCTGAGGTCTTGCTTAGTGAGCAAGGTTGGAATTCCAAGAGTCTTTTCCTGAAATACCTTGAAATCTCTTGGTTTCCTCCCCAGTGGCCAGCACTGACCTCAGCTCCCAGGGGTTTGTACCCCCTGGCACAACTCTGCTCCACAAACACAATAAATCCAAGTTCAGCCTCAGAGTGTTTGGCACAGCCTGACAATGAAGTGCCCTGGCCATGGGTGGGCAAGGCAGGTAACAATTCCCGTGGCTCTTTGGGAACATCTGGGTTTGCTCCAAGTAGTTTTTGATCCTGCTGTTGGGTTCATCACTGAAACACACTTTGTGGTCCACCATGCTCTAGGGAGTGTTATCACCCTAAAGAAATTCCAAAAATACATCCCAGTGGTGCATAGAGGGTGCTGCTGCCTGGAAGAACAGGAATCCTCCACTTCCAGACCCCAATTCAGCATCAGCCATTGGAGATGTGCTCAAGGCAGGAATGATCAGCCTGTCCTCACTTCTGCCACTGAAGTTTTTCAGCATTGATGGGGAACATGGAAGGCAAGAACCAGGACAGTTTTATTTCCCATGTCTGCTTTTTCTAAAGGATCAATGATTCCAGGGTTTTTTACCAGATGAACCCTGGTTAAGTGAGTGTATCTTGGCTTTAAGAGACTTGCCCAAGGCTGAGGACTGGCTCTCTCTCAGCATCTCAGCAGGCACTGAGTTTGAAGCTGGGTTAGATGTGGTTCTGGCCTTTGTATTCCTCTTGGGTGGGCTGAGCTTAAATCTTAGTTTTGCCTTTCTGAGTGTGTGATCTTCTCCCTAACTCAGTGTAAACACCTTGCCTGTGGAAAGCAAGGCTCAGCAGGGTGGCAGTCCTGGGGCACCAGTGGGTGCCATCCCACAGCGCTGTGTGCCCTGCTCCAGGCAGGGATCCATCCCCCAGCCCTGCCAGATGTGCTGCCTTTGATGCCAGGCAAGCACAGTCCTGCTGCTCCAGGCTGGAGCAGGCTGCTCCCAAATAATCCCTGCTTCTGCAGGCACGGCTCAGTTTTATCCAGAATTTTGTTGGTGGTTTGGTTTCTCCATCGGGTGCTGCAGCATCAGCAGGGACGTGGCAGAAACCATCAAAGCCTGAGGAGAAAAATGGGGAGAAAGGTGTCCAGGCCTGTGTGGACAAGGGGCTGTCATGTCCCTGTCCCTGTCCCTGTCCCTGTCCCTGTCCCTGTCCCTGTCCCTGTCCCTGTCCCTGTCCCTGCCACCAGCAGCCCTTCCAGACCCTCCCCAGGCAGCAGACAGAGCTCAGATCACCTCACTACACCAGTGGGTACCTGCCCCATTATCACCATGGCTCCACAACATTTAAACCTTTGTAGTTCTCAGTCCTGACAGGGGATTTTAATAACCTGATGAGGGTGCAGCCAGCCTTTCACGTGTCCAAGGCAGGGTAATCAGAGATTCTGGGTCTGCCATGGAAGCAAAATGCAAAATAAAACATTATCACAAATAATAAGGGTGTTTGTGAGCTGCACAAAGCAGGAGCTCAGTGTTGGGGTTGTTGCTTCTTTTCAGAGTGCTCTCCTGCTAAATCCTTTCTAATATTAAAGCTGGCTCGATAGGGTCCTGATCCCTGGTTGAAACATCAATATTATTAATAAATAGAAATAACAAGTGAGGTAAAGGGCCAGACCAGCCTGACCTGCTTTATGAATTAATGTAGTGAAAACTGGCCCTTTTCTTCCAGCCTTTATATACTGCAGGCACATATATGAACATTGTACACATTTATTGGACATCAGAGCTTTGGAATACAGCTGGAGCCATGCTGTAACCTAATTACTGTGCCAGGGAAAATGTGGGAAAGGCCCATTGCACAGCCCCCTTTGGCTTGCAGGATTGCTAGGAATGAAATCACCTCTCCCAGCCAGCATTTTTTGCCCAGGGTGGATCCCCTCCAGCCCCAGAGCTGAGGGGTTTCCATGGGATCCAGGGCTTGTAGTTTGCAGGGATTTTAGCTGGAGTTTGTGGGTCTTGTGGCAAGGCCATGTTTGGTTTGGAGCTGGGGCATTTGGGGGATGGCTGGCAACAGGAGCTGGGCAACCTGAGCCCTCCACCCTGTGCATGTGCTGGTGGCTATATATATCCATATATCCCAGGCTATATATATCCAAATATCTATATATCCCAGGCTATATATATCCAAATATCCATATATCCCAGGCTATATATACCCATATACGTGTGGACAGAGGTGCTGGGCACTGCTCTGCTCCCCTGTAACTCTGCCCTGTGATTCCTGCCTGCTGGGGGAGGATTTCTGCGAGGTGTGAGGCAGACGTGACCGAGCTTTGGGATGTGAGCTGATCCCAGTAATGTTCTATCCCAGATCCAGCTCCTGGGAATGCCAGCACAGCTTTACACCACGGAGCAGCAATCTGGGGCCGGGCCTTGCTCCCAGACACAGACACCGTGTGGTGTCCATAATTTATGAGCTATTCAAAATTTATCACCGAGAACAAACTCCGGCTGCGGAAGGGTTTTAAAGCCTTGTTAAGTATTAAAGTGGAAATATCTGTGCTGGTGAGGATGGGGATGGGGATGGGGATGGGGATGGGGA
>NC_031785.1:3387660-3395193 GCF_001522545.3 Parus major
TTTGTGCTGCCTCTACATCGCCATGTTGCTCCAGCCACAGCAGCCCCTGGGTCAGGGGTAGATCAGGGCTGGCTGTGCCCCCCTCCACTGCCCCCAGTCCCCTCCCTGGGGGGACCCTTGGCTTTGCTGCAGGGGGCCCAGGCCAGGCTGGCCAGGGGCTGACAGAGCCATACAAGCACTTGTCACCCCGGCGGTGACGAATCGGCCTCGGCTGACAAGAATGGATGGAGCTGTTTCCCGGGCTGGTGGGGGGCGAGAGCAGGGCTGGGGATGCTCTGGGGGGATGCAGGAGAGGTGCTGGAGGTGGGAGGTGAGGTGGGACTCAGGTGGCTGAGCTGGGGCAGCCCCATGCTGGGGATGGGGTTTGGGGTCTGGGCTGGGGCAAATTTAATAAGTCCTAGGGCGGCCTCCTCGCAGAGCTGGGCTTAATGGGATGCCAGAGACGACAGGGTTGCCTCGATCTGCTCATTCCCTGGGCCTGGGGAACCATCCATCTTGTTCTAACCCTATTTTAAAAAAATATAAAAGGAAAGAAAAGGAGGGGGTGGGGGAGAAAGAAAAATGATAAATCTGTTCAGGGCTTTTGTTTGCCTGCGATTCCTGTAAAGGACAAAAAATGAAATAAAAGCCAGGCCCATTTTTTCCTTGCTTGGTGTTGCCATGGGATAGAAAATCGCCTGTTCTCAAGAGTGCAGTGCCTCTGGGGAGGGGAAAACCCCTCGTTAATGTTACAAGTTGCATCTGTCCGGCTCTCCAGCTCTCCCTTGCCTGTCTCCCCCACCCCCTCACATTCCCATTGCTAATTTATTTGGCTCTCCATACCCTCAGAAATCAAAGGGGAGATCCTGGCTCCCAGCTTGGGCTCTGAGACAATGACCACCATGCTGAGAGCATCCCAGATCTGAGAGCATCCCGGCTCCGGGAGCATCCCAGCTTGGGGAACATCCCAGCTCAGGAAGCTCTCAACGAGGTGCAGGAGACACAGAGCAAAGCCTTGGAGTGCAATGCCTCCTCATCCCTCTGGAAAGCAGAAATAACAATCCTGGCTCACCACTGCAAGAGGTGGGAGAGGGAATTCCCCCTCGGACAATGCTGTGGGCAGGAAGGGTTGGGGCAGCATGGCAGGATATTGATCCTCCACTCTTCCTTCTGCTGGAACCTCTGACCTCCTGGCCTGAGCCCTTGAGGAATCAACTGAACCAACCTCCCTCTCCTGCTCCTGCTTGGCTCTCCAGCTCTTTCCCTGCTCAGGGAATGGATGTGATCAGGACCCAGCACTATTTACCACATCTAGGAGGGTGAGAAGGCATAAAAAAAGATCTTTGATGTAACATGCTGCCAATAAAAGCATGTCTGTGCAGTGGAGCAGGGGCTCTCTGGGGCTTTGCAGGGTGAGGGAATTGGCTGGATATTTCCAATGGCACGTGACAAGGAAGATACCAGCCACTGCCCATTTTGGAGCTCCGAGGTGAAGCACAGGAGCTGGTGCAGGGCTGGGAGCCATAAAGCAAAGAGCTTCACAGTGAGAGACAAAACAGCCAGAACCAGTGCAGGGAGAGGAGGATTTTCTTACCCAGCCATGGCTCCTATCTGCTTGGATCCCATTTCCAGGCTATTTATAACCCAGGTGCTGGCAGAAGGCTGGTGGCTGTGAGCACTGAGCCCCCAGCAGCCCGTGGTTGCCTGCACCACATTGCCACACACGCCTGCTTCTCTGGAGATCTGGCTCCAGGAGCAGAGGGGATCAGCAGCTCCAGCCCCCTGGGTCTGCTCTGCACCAGGGAACACCCACACGGAGTTTGGGTGGCCACAGGCAGCGGGATGGGGCTGCAGAGAGGGAAGAATGGTGATTTCAGCTGGTTTTGTGATTTCAGCAGAGGTTTGGTGCCTGATGTGCCAATGGGGACTATTGCAGTCACTCTGCAGGTGACACCAGGTGGGAACAGATCCTGAGTGGGATGAGCAGCAGGGCTGTGCCAGAATATGCCATGAGGAGCCATGGGAAGGCATGATGTGCCAGCTGCACCATGCCATGCCATGCCATGCCATGCCATGCCAGCTGGGCTGGGGACAGGCTCAAGGATGCCCGGCTGGCATCACGGCTTGACAGAGGCAGAGGCATCCTCACAGCGCTGCTGGTGCTGCCCAAAGCTGTGGCAGTTGTGCCTGGAAGCCAAGGAGAAGCACAAAATCTCTCTGCACACTCTCAGGATCCTTGGGTAACTTGCAGGTATCGGTTTGCTGGATTGTGTGTAAAAGGCTTCACAGTCCTTATTATAAACACTATAAATAGGTTTGTGGTTCTTCTTTGAGCTTAAGAACAAAAGGCTGTTTCATTATCATTAAACTTGCGTTTGAGTTGCTCTGTGACTGAGTGTCTGGCCTTTTATTGCAAGCCAGGGCTTTCAAAAGCTCCTTAAATGTTAATGTCACCTTTAAAACAACAGTGGTGAGGCCTTTGATCAGCAGCGCCGGTCACTTGGTGCAGCTGAAGTAAGAACCAGCCACTGACTGATCTTGGGCTTTTAATATTTCCCCCTTCCCCCTGTGGGTGCCTGGCACCAGGAGAGCAGCCAGGCTTTGATCAGACCTGGGTTTTCTGCCATCTCAAAGATCTCCTCAAAGGAGATGTTCAGCACTGGGTTTCCATGGCTCAGTGCGTGGAGGAGAGCAGGGAATGGCCAGGTTGCCCCTGCCTGGCTTTGGAGACAGAGGAGAGGCCCTTCTCCAGTGCTTTGCCATGGACCTATGGGACTGCCCAGGTTTTGGGGCCACCAGCTGCTCCCCCTTGTCTCTACCACCGGTGCATCCCCACAGTTTGGAGGCTGGCAGGGAACAGCATCATCCCAAAGCCTTCCCCTTCTCATGGCTCCAGCTCTGCCCTTCACCAAAACCTCCCACATTCCCACTGTTTCTGTCCACACTCAGTCCCTGTGCATCCCACACGCACGTGGAGCTCACGGGCAGCAGCGTGGGGACAGAGTGACACCCGTGCTCCCTGAGCAGGCAGCAACCAAACGCCGCAGGAAAGCACATTTCGGGTCCAATTAATGCCATCCACGGCTCTGCTGGTGCTGGGCTGGGTACAAGGATATGTTTGCAGAGATAAGTGTGAGTGTAACCTGATGACACAAGTTGCCTGCTTCCAAATGTCAGGCAAAGTTCACCCAACCCATGTGAAACGAGTTAAAATTTAACAGAAATCTGCAAAGTGTTGCGTTGTAATTGAATCCATGATGTGGACGGGAAGCATGTTCAGACACATCCCAAATTTGCCTGAACCATAATATTCTTCTGGAAAAAAAATAAAAAAAGAAAGAAAGAAAGAAGAAAAAAAAAAGGTCGATCTAAGGGAGGCGGCTGCTGCTAAATATGCACACACCCCCTCCTTCCCCTGCTGCAAGGAGAAAGTTCTGTCTGAAAACTTCTGAGTCATCCTGCATCGGTTTTGATGTGTCAAAATCGGTTTAAAAATTCACAGCTGAAGCAGCAGCGGGGAGAGCTGAGCCCAGGCACAGGCAGATGAATGCAAAGTGCTGCAGAGCTGAACCTCATCGGCTCCGCATCCAGAGAGTCGGACTGGGCATTAAGGAGGAAAAAGGCTTTTTGGCTTCTTGACACTGTGATGTGGCTTTGTGTTGTTTTTGTCTTTGCTGGCTGCTAATTCACCCTTTGTCCTGGCATGGCAGGGTGCAAACCCCTTCAAGCTTTAGAAATGGAAAGTTGTTTTGTTGGTTTTGTGCTCCCTTTCTATGGCGAGTTCAGCCCCCAAGGCCTCCCTGCCGTGGGCTTTGGGCAGCAGTGGCCAGATGTGACCAGCACGGCCCATCACAGCCCCACGTGGGCTGTAGCAACCTCTCCATCCCTGAGGTTGCACAGAACCAACCCAGTGCCCTTTTCCCTTCCCTTTCCACCTTCTCCTGCCCAGGTCCTTCAAGTCAAGCCTCAGCTGCCAAAAGAGCCGTGTCACAGTAAGGAGGAGCAAGCAGGAGAAACGAGCTCTGTGCTCTGGCTCACTATGAGGTTTTTGTCTCTATCTTTTCCATTTAGGGAATTTATTACACTAAGTGATGGATGGAATGGATTAAAGAAAGAAGAGGATGGCCACGGCAGTTTGGAGTAACTGAAGACAGCCCCCTGCCTGGGCCAGCTCTGCACACAGCATCCCCATGGATGGATCTGGGGCTTGCCTCTGGTTTATCCCCTGCTCCTTTCCAGCAGATTAAGCCTGTGATCCTAAAGGTCGCTGCTCCTGGCTGCTGCTGCACAGCCAGGCTCTCCCCTGGACACAGCAGGAGTGGAGGAAAACTGTGAGGGATGACTGAGACCCTTGTGTACTTTTACTCTGCAAGGGCTTTTCATAGGGGAGCTAAAAACAAATTTAGCACTTAATGCTCTGAAGAGTAAACACTTAAATACCCTATCATCTGCCCAAGTGCTTTGTTTATTATTCAGAGAAGCCAAACTGAAGCAGTTTTCCATGGAGATGTAGTACCTCCTTCAGATTAGCCAGCTTAATTAGATCCTGGTTGCAGCGCGCGCTGCTCTGTGCTGATGAGGGAAAAGTCAAACAGACACTTCCAGAGGCCAGGCCTGGGCTCCAGCTGCACCAGGCACGGGGCAGGATTTTGGGAAGAGAGTGACAAAGCAGGACATGTCAAGCTCTGGTTCAAGGCTGATCAGCACAGGTGACAGGGCCAAACCCAGCACTGGTGCTGGATGTGGAGAGGAGCCACTGTTTGCTCCCAGTCCCTCCAGTCTGTCCCAGCTTCCACCTCCAAATCCCAGCAGGGACAAACCTGACCTCTGGTAAAGATTGACAACTTTAAACAAGCTATTTTTCCCTTTTCTTAGAAGAAAGTTGGATGAAAATGCCAGTTGAGGTACTAAATACTGGCAAAGGCCACTCCTGAATAGTGGCTGCTATGACTGGTACTCCCTGAAGCATAAAATCTCCAGTCTCCCATTTACAAGCTATTAAAGCTGTTACATCCCATAATGGAGTTCCTCAGGTGAAGAAGACAAACAAGGGAAAATGCTGAAACACCACTGCAAGGCCTGACACAATAACAGACACGACACAAGAAGGATGTGACACGGGGAGACAAACAGGAGTGAAATTTATGTCACTGGAGATTACAAGGGCATCGTATATCAGCCTTGGAGACGGGCTCTGAACAGGGCTGGCCCAACCTTTCAGGGGAAAAAACTCGGAGCAACAACCCCAACCAAGAGAAAAAGCAGAGCTGGGGCTCTCTGGCAGCATCCTGTGCTTGGGGAGTTTGGTGGGAAGGAGAGGGAGAGGCCAAAAATGACACCATGGCCACGTGCCTGATGTGACAGCTGAAGGTGTTGCTCAGTTATTGATGGTATGAGGCTGGAAAATGTGTGCAGAGATAAGAGACACCTGTGCCATGGTGTGAGGGGTTTTTCCTGGGCCCAGTGGCATCTCTTTGAGCATCAATGGCTAATCCTGTTTGAGCTGGTGGGGCTGCTCTGATCCCATGCTGAGCCCTGCCCATCACACCCCACCACCCCCCAAAGCAGCTCTTTGGTCTCTGGGTAAAGCTGTGGGGAAGGGAAAGCCAAAAGCTGAGCAGAGCCCAGACTCCAACATCCCACAGCGTGGAGGGGAATTCTGTCCTTCCTGAGGCCACAGATCACGAGATCTCTATCACAGGGAAGCCCCATTGTGAATGGCTTTAATAACACCACTGAACCAGTCTGCAGGGGAAGGTTTTACCCACAGCTTATGGGATTTGGCCATTCCTATATCAACTTTCTCAAGTTCATCCAAAAACCTGTAAATAGCCATTAAAACTCAGGAACAGGAGAAGGGTGTTGGCCTTCAGTTGGATTTGGTGTAATGTGAGTACTTTGGACTTTGTTTTACACTCAGAATGAATTATTGGCTCCTCGTCCTTCAGCTCAGAACCTTCTTTTCTTGCTTTAAGTGACTATTTGCATGTGATGTCTGCCCTGTCAGAGCCCAGTCCCCACTCTGCACCTTTCAACTGCTCTTGGAAGTGTCAGAAATTATTAGGAGAAGCTGGATATGGCCACTGCTGTTTCACAGAGCATCTCAGGTTGGAAGGGATCCATAAGGATCATCAGGTACAACTCCAGGATTGATCCATATCACCAAGAGCATCATCTGGGTGCTCACTGAACTGTGCTGTGACCACTTCCCTGTTCCAGTGACACATCATGTGCTGGGAAAGTGACAAATCCAAAGCAATTTTTCCCATGGTCACAAAATCAACCTGTGACCACAGTGTGACCTGAATATTGGGGATATCATTTCCAGCTGGTTTTGGGGCTGGAAATGCCTTTACCAGCCTGCCCCAGTGCCAGGGCACAAAGCAGAGATGCCTCCTGCTGCTCTGTGCCTGCCAGGAAGGACGAGTCCAAGGTGGAACAGGATTTAAGAATCCACCTAAGGGTGATGCTGCAGAAACTGAGGGTCCTGCAGGACCTGGCTGCTCAGCTGCGAGTCTCCTGCAACTCCCAGCCCTCATTATTTCACTCCAAGTCAGTGCAGCAGCAGTCAGACTTCAGAGTAAAAACTGTCCTACTTTCAAATGACTGAATGCAGCCCGTGCCTCAGATTCCTGTTGCCATGAACACACGCTTCCAGCGGCCTGGGCTCTCAGCTCTGGATGGGTTCCCCTCCATCCTTGGGTTCCATGAGCTGAAATTGGGGTTGATCTGTCTGGCCCCAGTGCAGTAAATTGCCCTGCTGCCTCAGCTGGCAGCAAGGTGGGGGTAAGATTGCTTCGGTGCCAGATGAACTCATCACAGGAGCACTCCAGCCGTTCGTTCAGTGTGTGTCTGTCACAGGCTCCGCGGGGATCAGACACCCTCAACCTCCGCCTCGCGAATAAAAAATGCCTTTTCTTCTCCAGCCTCACAAAGCAGCAGCTCTGCCTGGAGCCCAGAGGCAGCAGCAGAGCCCCCTTCCCTTCCCCTCTTCCTTCCTTCCCCCTCACACGCAGAGATATTGCATTCATTCATCTATCTCAGGGGCCGCGCTGAGCTCGCGGCCTGACAATGCATTATGGTGATGTAGGTCTTCATTTCGCGCTGTCAGGGACTACAACAACTGTATCCATTACCCACCAGGCCTAACAGGACAGCTCCCCCACCTCTGGGGATGTCCCCTGGCCGTGTCCCAGCCACGAGGCTGCGGGGAGGAGGGCAGTGCCCGGTGCTGCAGGGGTAGGATGGGGAGAGGGGGAGCCAGGAGGAGATGGATGGCCCCGAGTGCCACGAACACAATGAGGTAATTCCACCCAGCAGAGCCTCATCAATCCCCCGGCTCCAGAGCGGTGTCCCCATGGCCACGGACTGCCAGGGCCATAGCCCAGGTGTGTGGCTGTCGTGGAGATAAAAGAGGCTTAATTAAGACCCAATAAGCTAAGTGATTTGTTATCTCGGCGCAATATATTACTCCAGCCTATCGATCCCAGGGAAGCACGTGTGTCCGAGAGCCACTGACCAGGCTGGATCACTCCTTGGTGAATATCTGCCCTG
>NC_031785.1:3395368-3449479 GCF_001522545.3 Parus major
AATTCCCACTGGATCACTCCTTGGTGAATATCTGCCCTGCAATTCCCACTGGAGCACCAGTTCCTGCTGCTGGCTGCTGGTAGAGGCCAGGAACCTGCCCGTCAGGACAAACCCACAAAAATATCAGGACTTGCTTTGCCCAAGGGAAGAGGACAATGAAATCTGGGAATAGACAGTTTCCATACACCAGCACGAGCTCAGCTGTGGAATGGGAAGCCCCAAGGGCTGTCCCTGTCCCAAGCAGAGCTGGATGTCCCCGAGCAGGGAGCCAGGTTCTGGACACACATGCTGTGACCTTGGTGCTCCAGCCCAGCTAGCACCACACATCCCCAGAGCTGCTGAAACATTCTCTTCCCAGCTAAGATCAAACCATTTATTTTTCAAAACTTGAAGGAGGGGTGAAGGGGAGAGGGAGGGGAACCCAATTCCTTTAACATTCGAAATGTTAAACTGTTCATGGAATTCTTTGATCTTTTGAGGTTTTGCTGCAAAGGGAACACCCTTTCCCCATTGGTTTACTGAGTCACGCTTATTACTTCAATGCAGAAATATCCTTTATGTCAAGTGTATAAATAACCAGCTCTAAGCTTCAGAAGCCTTTTCCTTTTTTCTTTTTGTCTGCCTATTTTTTTTTTTCCCGGAGGAGTTTGTTTCACGCTCTCGCGGAGCTGCCTGCATTCTCCCTCGCAGTCACAGCGCCTTCCCAGCAGGAAAACTGGGTGCCCTGCACGGGTGCTGTGCAGGGAGCACCCAGGGCCACCCCTCTCTGCATCCTCCCCACATTTCTTGTGGGGAATTCGACAAAAAAGCTGGAGGGATGAAGAGATTAGAACATCCAGGCTGGAACCGCAGTCATGTTAAGATCCCAGGATGCCCCCAGTGCAAGGAGGAGCATCCTCCGTGGGATGCGCAGAAAAAAGCACGGGCTGGGGAGCGCCTGCACGGCTCTCCCACCTTTCCTGCAGCATCCCTGGCATCTCCGGGCCGAGGCCGGGGTTCGGAGCGGCCGCAGGTGCGGAGGAAAAGCCCCGGGCTGGCAGAGCCCGGCTGGCAGCGGCCCCACGAGCCCGCCCGGACCTCCCGCAGCCCCGGCTGGAGCCGGGCCGGGCTGCTCCCTCCTGCCTGCCCCCGACTTGGCCCCGAGCTACGTCTGCATCGGGCTTGTTTGAACAGTATTGATGGCAGGCAAGCCGGAGCCTGAGCCCCGGGAGTGCTCGGCTCCATGGGGAAGGAGGCGGTGATCCCCCTGCGTGATCTCGACTGAGGGATGCGGAGTGAGGCACCCCCTGCTTTGTTTGTCTCCTCCAGGAGGGGCCAGCTCGGTGTCACGGGTGTGCCAGGTAGTGCAAAGCATGTTTTAAACCATGGCACAGCTCAACAGCTCCGGATTTCCTTCTTCAGCAAACCGTGAGCCTCGCTCAGACCTGGACACGCTCAGCCAGGGAAATGGAGCCTCCCCAAAACAGCATTCCCACTCCAGCCAGCCTTGGCTGAGACGAGTCAAAGCTTTCAGGAGCCAATGGTTTGATCTTAGCTGGGAAGGGAATGTCTCAGCAGCTCTGGGGATGTGTGGTGCTAGCTGGGCTGGAGCACCAAGGTCATGGCATGTGTGTCCAGAACCTCTGCCCAGTTCCTGCTGAGAGCCGAGGTGGATGCTCAGAGCTGTCTGAGGGATGCTCAGAGCTGTCTCAAGTCACCTCTGAGGACCACCAAGCAGCTTTGTGTCCTGTCCCCAAATCAGGAGCTACATCAGGAATGACCACCTGGTGACCCTCACCTGTCAGAGGGATCAGGGCTGGTGCTGTGTCAGAGCCTCTCAGGGATGTGGAATCTGCCCTGTGCTCCCTTCCTCTGTGGCACAGCACAGCAGGGATGCACCAGCATCACCCCTCGTGGCACTTGGGCTCCCAGATGCTTTTGCAGGAAGTGGCACATCCAGGAAGGCTGGGTGGACCCTGATCCATCCCAGGAGCTGAGTGTGGGAGCTGCTCTGGCCCCTCCAAGCCCAGCTGTGCCCAGGCTGACGAGGGTCCTGGCTTACACCAGTGGAAGTGGGTCCATGCTTTCCTTTGTCCTCCCTTTCCCCCTTGTTGGAGGTCACACCCCCCCATTACATAACCAGGAGCCAGCTCTGGGCAGAGCAAGGAAACTTGACATTCACATAACCTGCCAGGCTCCCTCCAACAGGGGTTATTAAGTCATTAGAGTCTGTTAGCAAATTTTCCCAAATACTTTTTACTTCTTCCCAGGGGCACCTTGATGGTTAATGATCCCAAACTACGGGCTGGGCTTAAATTCACCCACTCCAGTCAAACAACCTCCAGTGATCCTCAGGGTGTGCTGTGGAGGGAGGGGTCAGGAGGGACCCTGAAGAGAATTCCCTCAAAAGGATGTTCCTATTGAGAGGCAGAGGGAGGGAAGGGCTGGCAGAGGGGAAGGGGGAGGTGCCCACCCCAGGGAGGGGTGAGGGGGTGAACCCCATCCTCCCTCAGTAACACACACCCCCTCTTCTCCTCAGCTGAGCTGGCAGCCCAGGGCAATATTTCTAACAGGCAACTGTATTGCCTAACTGGAGACAGAATAAAAAATAATCATAAAAAAACCAGTCAGGCAGGCCAGTTGAGTAGAGAGGAGATAGGTTTCACCCACCTGTAGCTGACTTGTCCTCACATTCTCAGGCTGAGCAGTGTGCACATCAACACCTGAGGATCTGAGGCTGCTGACAGGGAACATCCCCTGGTCCCAAGCCCCCACCCAGGGGCAACATCAATTCAAAATCCACACTTTTATCAGAGAATCCCTCACATTTTTGTGCTTGTTGAGAAGCAAAGTCTGGAGGAAGGGTTACAACTGCACCCCAAGGCGTAGGTAAAGGGGAAACCCCACACAGACTCCTCTAATTTTAGACCCATGACTTTTAAAAAGAATATTGTACACTTAAAAGGATTTCTGATCCATTTGGCATTTAGCAAAGCCTTCATAATTTTTATGAATATCAGTAAAACTAGCAATAATAATGAACTGATGGCTACCAAAGTGTGCCTCTAGATAACTCTGAATAATTTCCACTTGGATAAGCAGTATAGCTCTCTGATCCCCATGACCCCACAGCCTTGAAAACCCTTTGAAAGACCAGAGGAAGCTGTGATTTCCATCCCAAGCCATTTTTGGTTAATATCTGTGAGGAAGTCACCTGGCTACATCCAACATGAGGTTCAGCATTGGCATGGGGATGCAGAAAACTCCTGGATTTCCTGAGTGGAGCCCCCCCAGGCATCCATCCCACAGCTCCCAAGACAGGGGATGGAGCCTTGCAATGGTCCTGGCAAGGAGCAGAGATCCCTCAGTGTCACCAACCCCTGGGCAGAGAGCAGGGAACCAGAGAGTCAAAAATCCACCTTCTTTTGCAAAGTTGCTCATTGAAGGAGATTTGTCACAGGAGCCTGTTTGGTGCAGAAATAAATCTCCCTTTAAGGCAGGTAAATCTCAGGCAGAATCTGTAAGATACCCTAATGTGGCATTAAGCTGAAGTTAAGGTTATATTCCTCCAGGGATGCCAGATGGGATTTGCTTTCCTTGAAGACAGGACACATATTTTAACTTTAATGGGTTGATGGAGCCCCTTTTATCTTGTAAATATGAATGAGGAAGGGGGAGCTGTTAAATAAATGGAGGGGTTTTACCTGAACCTTTTTCCCTGTCATTGGCTTGGACTGTGCTAAAGACCTTTGTTTTCTCAGCAGAAAACTCGCTCAATCATTCAGAAAGGGAACTAAATGCCTTTTGAGAACATAACCTTTATTTTCTAGATAAATGGTTCACTCAGAGCAATTTGCATGTGGGAAGCTGGTATATGGCACAGGGAAAAAAAATTATATTTAAAACCCAATAGCAATGTAGGTCATGATACAAACATCTACTGCTGAGATGACTTCTCTGGGGTTGGAGAGTTAGGGAGCCCAAGGCAATGTAAAAGGATGGGGAGGGTTTGTGCAGCAGCTCTGCTTGGGGCTGAGTGGGAGCATGGAAGAATGAACTGATCCATAGTGGTCCAGGTAAAAGGGGCTGGGCCCTGGGAAGATGCAGCCAACCAGATGAGAAACTCTGCAAATGGTTCCCACCACCCAACGCCTGCTCTGCAGCCCTGTCCCCAAGGCTGGCATTGCAAACCCATCCCATCCCCTCTCTCGTTCCAGAATTGATGCCACCAGAAGTGTCCCATTCCCTGGAGCTGTCACACCAACTCCAGTGACACCTGGTCACCTCTGCCCAAGCAAAATTCCCACAGCAAAGCCAACCAAGGGAGCTGCTGCTGCCACAGCAACAGGGAGGGACAAACCAGCATTCAAACCATTGACTCCTGATGGCTCATCTTCCTCCAGCAGCAGGTTTCCCTAAAGTTCTCCAAATCAGCGCACCCCAAAACTTTTCATCCCCCATCCAAGCCACCTAATCCAGCCCAGAAACTGCCCCCAGACCTTGGGCTGGGTACTACAACCTGCTCTCTAAGGTGAGCAAGGACCCTGCAAGGCATCGACCCTGCTGCAGGTTGTGCCCCTGCCATGGTGTGGAGGAGGCAGAGCCTGGGAAAGGCGCCGGGAGCAGCTGCAGCAGAGCCTGGTGCCAAGCCCAGCTGCTCGTTAATTAGGGTAACATGTTGTCTCTTGTACACACCTCCAAAGACGCTGCATTAGCTTGATAAGTATTTAACACTTGGCACAGGGGGAAATTTCCACTTAGCATCCAGCAGCGCCGAGCAGCAGGGAGGGAAAGGTGGCACAGGCAGGGCAGGAGGTGGCACAGCCCTGGGGATCCCTCCTTGCCCTGCTGGGACAACATCAGGCAGGGGCTGAGGGGTTTGGGGCT
This sequence comes from Parus major, assembly GCF_001522545.3. Taxonomy (NCBI): domain Eukaryota; kingdom Metazoa; phylum Chordata; class Aves; order Passeriformes; family Paridae; genus Parus; species Parus major. The sequence continues at coordinate 3,400,235 of NC_031785.1, forward strand.
CCTGGGGCAGAGCCCTGGGTCTGTTCTGGGTTTAATCCACCCCTCTCCTGGGGGTTGTGGCTGCTCGTGCCTTTCTTTGAGAGGCTTTTGGAGCGTGCTGGCCGTGATGGGCCCGCTGTGCCGCACACATTGTGCTGGGGTGCAGGTACCGTGCAAACACACTGCCAGGACCAATGTGCTGCTGCCTGCCAGACATCTTCATCCCCACAGCTGCCTCTGCAGGAAAAAGGGCCACACTCAGCTCCTGGGACAGCAGGATATCCCCAGAGCTGAGGGAAATTGAGCTGGGATGTACCCAGCCTGCCAAAAATCGGCCCTTGCTGCAAAACTCACCTTTTGTAAGCTCAATTCCCCCCAGAAGGGCAGAGATGAGGGTGATCAGACTCTCTCCAGCTTTGGGGACCCATCCCAGCCACACATGGATTGGGGTGGGGGAGCTGGTCCCAGTCCATCAGGCACTGCCCAAGCCTTACACAGGGCCAGGCAGCAGCCCAGCCTCCTCTTTCCACTTGCAGGTTACATTAGCATTTTCCATATGTTTCAGTGCAGATAAATCTTTTGTCTGAATCAAAATCAGTAATTATGAGTCAGTGTTAGCACACGGCAGGTGAGTCAGGCACAGAGGCATTTTTGCCTCATACCCTCAAGGTCTAAGACACATCACTCTCCTGAGCCTCCTGTGTGTGGTCTTTGCTCAGGGCTTTCACAAACTTCATGGCCAATCCACCAGCCAGTTCAGCAGCCAGAGCTGCCACCTCCTCCTCAAATCCTCGGGGTGGGAAAGCACCCTCAGCACCTGGAAATGCACAGCTGGTCCCTGCTCAGTCCATGCCCTGTGCACTTGTCTGCAGCTCTGGAAGGACGTGGGTTGTTAGAGGGGATGTTTTATTGATGGGTGTGCCTGGTTGGAGATTTGTCTCCCCACTCCCTTTGATCCCCCAACTCATCTCCTTACCCCATCTCCTCTCCTTACACCCCCATGGAGTTCAGCCCCATCTTTCCCTCCTCTGTGGAACTTCATCCTCCCACACACCAGGCTCGGGCTACGGAAAAGTGATCAAACCCTGAGAGGTGTCGTGGGCTGTGGGTTGCTTTGGTCACCCAGGTGCATGGAAGGAGTTCCAACTCCACATCCACCCTGGAGAGTCCATCCCAACGGGGATCCCAGTGCTGGGCCAAGCTTTAAAGATGTGTGGGCAGAGCAGTGCATGACCTAAATCCTGCATTTCTGCAAGGGCCACGTGCTAATGGCACCAGGGTGAGACTCTGTCACGGCTCTTCTGCTCCCTCAGAGTGGAACTTCCTCAGGGGCTTTGTCCTAAAAAGACAGGAAGCTCATGGCTCCAAAAGTTATTAGGAGAGAGAACACAGTCCAAGATATCCCCAAATCCAGCATAATCATCTAAACTCTATTTAATTTAGAGGTGCCACAAGAGAGTAACAACACACTGCTGAGTGCCACGAGTCAGCACCGCACAGGCTGGGGAGGGAGAGCATCCCCACGCTCCTTGTTTGAGCCACAGTAGAGATAAAAATCCCACTGGCACGACCTAGGAAGGAGCTGTCAGCCCCCAGATCTGCACAGAGGAGATTAGCCCAGCGAGCCTGTTTGCTTTCTTTGCCTTAAAGCACGCAAAACCCAACAAAACAGACTTTGTTTACTGCCCGTCCTAAACCGCTTAGGCAGGGGGAGATGAGCTGAAAGCTTAGACACGCTGCAGAGCTCCAGCCAGATGTGGTTTCCAATGGCTGAGTTAGGCACCTCTGAAACCTGAGGTTTATTAATGAAGGTGCCTGCTGAACCATAACGAGCTGTTGTAATTACCTCGGCCGCAGCATCCCCGCGGCCGGACAGCACCGCCACCAGTGCCCGGCCAAGTGACCACAGCGTCTTGGGGAGGTGAGGAAACAGGTGAAGGTCATTCCCCACACTGACAGGCTCTGGGTCAGGCTGGGGAGAGATAAACCATCGGGGTCACCCTGATAAGGGATGAGAAAGCTCCAGAGGTGAGGAATAATTACGTGTGAAGGGTGATGTTTCCCTCCCCATGACAGGCTCCCCATCAGAGCCCTCCAGAGCTGAGGATGCTCCGCTGAGGGACCAAGCACAGCTGAGCAGCACCGAGCTGTGTCTCTGTGGGGTGAGCACTGGGCAGCAGAATCCTTCCCTGCAGCCCAGATGGGATTCCTCCCCAGTGCAAACCAGTGCAAGGAGCAGGAAGGATGGGCGCTCTCCTTATGGCAATATGTTGATCCCAACACCCAACCCCACCTGTGGATGAACTCTTGGATGATCAGGAAACGACGCTGGGCTGTGCTTAGGCAGGAGCAAATTAAACTGCAGTCAGCCCAGAGCCCCCAGCAGAGGGAATGGAAAAGCCACCATGGCTGAGGACCAGAGAAGAATCTACACCAAACCACCAGGTTGATGGAGACCGGGAAGATCAAGGAAGACAAATAACAGCATCGAGGAGGGGGTGACAAAGCAGGGGGACCAGGTGACCCTCCTCAGTGGAGGCACAGTCCTGTCCTCCCCCGAAGCACAGCCCTGCTGATGGAAGTCAGCACCTCGCTGTGCAAACCCTCTCTGGGAGCTTTTCACACCTGGTTTAGCCTCTTGAAGTTTCACACCAGTGAAGAGCTGTGACCTCAGGAGGGAAGGGTATCAGCTGTATTTCCCAAATATCAGCAAATTGTGTGAGAGAAAGAGATATGTTAAGGGGGCAGACTGCTCAAACCATTACCATCCTTCTTAGTACCACTTAGCTGAACCGTTAAAAAGATCCAGGGCTCCCAAAGACAATTAAGCTCAAGGGAAGCCATAAATCTCAATAAACATCAAGCCAAGTTTTCTTCACTGCTTGAAACAACAGATATAATTTCATTGGTTACTGAGCTCATGCTCCCAAAGGGATTTCAGATAAAAAGCCACTTATTCAAAACACCAAACCCAGGCTTCTCCTGTCTCTCAGGCTACCGAGGGGTCAGATTTCCCAGCATGGGAACAAGTGCCCCGCCGTCTGCAGAGGTGGAGCCTGGCTGCAGCAAACTTTTGCAGATTTATGATGTCTGTGGTATGGTGCTGTGACCTGCCACCAAGGTCAGGCACCTGCCTGGGGAGCTGGCAGATCCCAGAGGGAGGCAGGACCTGGATGCTGGACACTGCCCTCCATCCTCTGCTGAGCTCAGCAGGACGTGGAGCTGGTGGAGCTGGGTGCCTGCTCTGGGACCCCAGGGACCAAGGTTGTGGGGAGCATTTTCTGTGTCTCCAAGCTGGCTTCCACCCCTGCCTCGTTATCTCTGAGGTACTTGAGGAGCCCAAAGGGGCAGCACAGAGCACGTCAGCTCTCCTGGCTGCCCCAGGAGCCTCCTGGCACTTTGCCCTCGTGCCGTTTATCCAGCTCACAACCAACGTCTCTCATCCATGTGCTTTCCACTGCGGACATCAGAGTGAAAGCCATGCCAAGGCAGCACATGCCAGCCTCAAGTCCTCATTCCAGGGTTTTTTCCTGGCAGGTTCTGTGCTCACCAGGGCTGGGGCCTCGGTTTGGACAGCTCTCTGCAAGGTCGTTCCATCCGCCAAGCGCTGCTTCCTTGTGCTTTGATTTAAGTTCTGGCATGCTTCTTGTATTGATTTCTCTCAGATGTATTTTATGGGGAATAAGCACTCAAACCAGGAGGCCAAGACCTCCTGCATTGTGCAGGGCATAGTAATGGATGAGCTCCTTCTCACACTCCCTCCCCTCCCCTTGTCCCCAATTCTCTCACCTTTTATTTAATCCACTTGCAAAGGCACTGGAGTGAAGGATGGCAAATGCACAAACACATGAAATGTCCCTGCTTTGGATGCTTCCCTGGGAGACCCAAGCAGGGGATGGCTTTGGGTTGAGAATAGAAGGACTTTTCCCAGTTTTTATACGGAGTTTCAGCTGCAACAGCATTTCCCTGGTTGAGACTGTCCATGGGATCTCCTTGACCACTGGGCAGTGGTCAAGAGCCTCAGGAAGCAAAAAGAATTCAGCCTTATTATTTAGCACCTAAAAGCTGTAGGTGGTAGAACCAACTCACCTCAACTTTTCTCCACAAGAGATTTTTATGCATCTGATGCATCTTTAGCATCAGAAATGCCCTGATGGGATGGCAGGGGATGTGTCCTCATATCTGTTCTGCTGTCTGTGCAGACTATCCAGAGCCAAACACATCCAAACATTCCAGGGAAGGCTCTTCTGCCGACTGAAAATCTCCTGACCTCAGCAGAGGTGGAGACATGTGAGATCCTGGGGGACAGCCCGAGCTCTCCAGGTTTCCAGCCCACTGGTTTATCAGCATCCAAGATGTGCACTCTGGGTTTGCTGCATCCACAACTGCTGGAGGTGACCTTGGCAGTGCTGGTGTCCTGGTTAAACCCCAGCCTCAGGTAGGTGAGATCTAAAAATCACCACCAGAAACAGCAGAACATTTCAAGGGACAAACAGCAGACTCAAGGGATGGATTTTCCCTGTTTCAGTAAACAAACTACCTGGGATCCCTATTGCCAGCATCAGGTTTCCCAAAATCCTGAATGCAGGCTGCTGAAATGACAGGGCTGTAAAAATGAGGACTCCAAAACTCCCATTCAGTATCTTGTCCCCTGATGATATAAGCCCAAGGAGTCAGGATTTGGAAGGCAGCCCTCGTTCTGTCCACGGGAGGAATAAAAACATGGTTATTGTTTTTCTCAGTGAACTGCAAAGCCTGTTTTTAAGTGAAACCTGAGCTTCCCGTCTCATCACGTGCTTCCAGGAACTCAAGCTTTAGGAAGACCAAATACTTTCAAACTCTGGATAAGACCATTAGAGTTGCTTAATTTCCTTTATGTCCATCTGTTTCAGTTCAGCTCAGTTGCTTCTGTCCCAGACAAGACATTTGGCTCTTCTAAATAAATCTTATAGCCCATTTGGATTAAAGACTTTCTGGTGCAGCCTCTGAATATAATCCCTCTGATTTGCATATCAAAGAAATCGAGTTAAAACCGAGTAAGAACCATACACGGAGTGCTCGGAATTGCTGGAGTATGTGAAGCACTCACGAGGTCCCATATGGATAATGGCTCTTTTGTTTGGAATTTATCCTGGGCTCCTGCGTTCCCTTGGCTGTGGTCGCACCGGGCACACTCCGGGCTTTTCAAGGCAGGCAGGGTGAAAACATAATTGAGTGGTTTTGCTGTTGTCCAAGGCTCGAAGTCTTACACCCCAGAAAGCGAGAAGGCTGCGGGGAAAGTGTGAGACGCGCTCGGAGCGCGGGGCGGCCGCTGCACCGCGGGGACAGCTCCAGCAGCTCCGCGATCATTCTGCTCGTACAGAAAACACCAAGAGATGTTTTTCTCATGGAGGGAGGGCTGGGAGCCTTTTCCCCGTGCTGGAGAACCCCGCTCAGCCCCGGGCAGCGCTGCAGGGCTGGCTGCGGGGCTGTGGCGCTGTCCCCAGCGCTGTCCCCAGGCTGGCAGCGACAGCTTTATCTCATTTCTGAGCAGCACAGCTGGGTCACGGGACACCGGGCTGCTATTCCTGGCACTGACGCAGCCTTCCTGCCCAGGCAAATGCTCTTCCCCTTTCCGTGTCCCAGGGTACCTGTCTGTGACACTCGCCTTGCGAAAGGCTCCAGAGATTCCCCAGATCAGCGGCTCCGAGCCGGGCTCGCTGCCGGAATCCTTTTGGCAGCAGCCCAAGCGCTCCCTCGCCGCTGTCCCACTGATTCCTCTCGTTCGAAGGCTCGAGGTGTTTGTGCTGCTGAGGCATGGGAACAGCTGCTTGCCTCTTTTTAACCTTCAGAACGGTAAAATCCTGCGGGGGAAAAAAAAAATTAAAAAGGAAAACTTACATAACACTAAAAAAAAAAATAATTCAGCAAAAGCTTGCTGCACCACCAGTGCTGCCCTCTAAATGGATCCAAGGGAGCAATTCAAGACCCTGTCACAGCCTCCTTCAGTGCCATAATTATAAGAGGAGTGGACATGGTTGCATTGACAAACTCCAAACCTCCTCCCAAAGATCCCGAGATTATCAGCTCCTCTGTTCGGTGGGGAACTGAGTCACAGAGCAGGGAGGTGGTTTGGGTATCAGCCCTGCAGGGTTACTGCAGAGGATCAGATCCACAGAGGGACTCAGGCAGGAATCCCTTTGCTAGGGCAAAGCAGACACCCACGCTGCTAATAATGATAATAATTAATTACAAGGACAGAGCAGAACTGCCCCAGCCTGAACCTTTACCCAGAAAAACCTCATTTTCTGTGGATGAGAAGAGGCTCAGTTGTTTACCACTGAGGAGCAGGAGGGAGAGCTGGACCCAGCACAGAGCATCACCCTCCTGCCTGCACAGCCCCAGAGCCATCACAGGGCCATTAAAAACCAAATTCATTTCCAGGGCTGAAACCAACTGCCCATAATACAGAATCTGCTGCAGATGTGGTTCAGTGTGGCACCTGAGAGCTGGGAGGTTAATGACACAGGGCTGTCAGCAGCCTTAATTATATTCCCATTTTTCCAGCCCCTGATTAGCTTTAGAGCTCATCTGGTGTCAGAAATTTGGTGCCTAAGCTTTGACAAAAGTGTTTCATTATTACTTAATAAATGGGCAGAGAGGGAGGGCATGTCTTTAAGCTCTGGCTTGTAAAAGCTTCCTTTTTCAGCTTTTTTTATTATTATTTAACCTCCCAAATGCTCCCTTACCTCACCTCAGCCATTTGGGCTGGCCCCACTCTCAGTGCCCAGCCAAGAGCCCCCCACATTGCTGGGACCCCCAAACCTGTCTCAAATTCCCCCATAAATGTGCCCTGTTCAGCTGGGAGCCTGCTGCTCTCTGGCTGCTGATGGCAAATTAATAAGAATCATTTATTACTGTTCTATCACCCCTAAAATGAGCCAGGTGTTTGCAGGGAAAAAAATAATAAAATAAAAGGAGATTTAAAAACAATAATAATAAAAGCACAAGCTTCGAATCAAAAGATCCAAACGGCTTAAAACCTAAAGCAGAGCTTAGGTTCTTGTTGAGATTCAATTTCCTCCAGCTCTCAGTGAAGTTAATTAGTTTGAATATTAATAGAAGTGGTGAGAAGGAGCCTGGTATCTTTCAGCTCCTTCTCTAAAAACACAGTGAGCTCCACCACAAACCTCGCTGGGACCGACGGCCACCCCAGCACTTTCCTATCCTTGCTCAGACCCTCAAAGGCAGCTTGGTACCCAATTCCCAATTAATTCCCCCCAAAGTTTTTCACCCCTCAATGCTTATCTGTTTTATCATTTTGCTCCTGGAGTGGAAATTTGAGCAAATAATCACAAAATACTGGGCTTGTGCTCAGAACTGAAATGGCTGGTGCTGCCTGGGTGCCTGGAGGAGGTTTTTAAAGGCAAGGGTGGCTCTTCAGCATCGTGAGCTGGGTGTTCCCTCCCACCTGGCCTGACAGTCAATCCCCTAAATCCCTGCTGTGTTTGTGGACATTCTAAGAACATTTTCCCTGTTTCTGTGAGGATGAGAGCGGCCTGCCCAGAGGAGCATTCACGTGGGGTAGGGTTCATGGTGCTGGTCTCTCTCTGGGCTTGGCCACGTCCACGGCAGTTGCCTGAGATGAAGGACACTCTCAATGACTTTATCCTTGACCTCTGATCAGTCAGAAACCACGGAAGTTTCCAGCACCTCCAACCACTTAATGTTTAACTTCTGCCGTAGCTTCTGGAGACTGATACAATTTTGGCTTTGCAGAGGCAACTGTGGCTGGAAGGAGCTGACTGCAAATCATTAGCAGGACTGTTCTCACCCTGGTTCTTGGCTTTTTAATTGCCAGGCAGAGCAACATGAGACGTTCACTGCAAAAAATCTGCAACAACATGAAATTCTCTTCATTTGAGGTTTGGTTCCAGAGGAGCAGCGAGGGTTAGAAACCAGGCTGATATTAATGGAGCCACTTCCACTGTCTCCAGTGCTGACAGCACTGGAGTTTGGCTCAGAAGATTTCCAGAGGCTGGAGATGGGCAAGGAGCAGCAGCAGCATTTAGTGAGGCCTCAGCTCAGCACAAAGCAGGTGTGGGATATTTTTGGCACAATCCCATCGCTGTGTCTGATGCTCCTGTCCCTTGAGTGATTAGAACAAGCCCCATCAGAAAGGGACCCAAGGGAGGGTTGGTGACTTCTACGTGTCCAGCTTAAAAATTCCCATGTCCAGGAATACCTGAAACTACTGGAAAGAATCTCCCCCTCCAATGAAAAAACATGATTTGTTTGGGAGGGAAAATCAGCTGGAACAGGAATGGTTTTCCATCAGTGAGGAAAGCTGAGGTGGTGTCTCGTGATGGCTGAGGTGGACATTCCCTCTGAATGGAGGACTTTGGTCCAACTGCCTCCCAGCAAGGCACCAGTAACACCAGTAACACCAGTAACACCAGTAACACCAGTAACACCAGCCCTGCAGCCTGTCCCCGTGCCATTTCCAGCACTGCTAACGAAGGGCAAACACCAAATGCTCGTTGCATGGAACCCACCCAGGCTAATAACAGTATTAATTACAGCACACAGCCCCTTCTTCCCACTGTAAATCTCTATTAGCAATAAACTGGAAGGGTCATAAAAGGGAGTTTACAATGAACCCACCAGGCAATATGTGCCTGAATCCTTGGCTTTGTTGCAGCTGGCAATAAAGCCGTCTTTTATTAGAGCACATACCCTGCCCTGGAGATAACATACAGGGCCCAGGACTCCTCGAAGAAATGATGCAAAGCTGTTTTGTTGCACTTTGATTTGCTGCAGAGCCGTGTGGAGGTGGGAAAAGCCAAGGGATCCGGGTAACAGGCTCTGGTTCCCTCGCTCCCAGCCTGACACTGAATCACCAGAGTGGGAACAGCCTCGGTAATTCTACATCGTAAATGTTCCCCTGCCCTGCAGGAGGGAAAACTCGAGGAAACAGGGGGAAAAAAAAGATAAAAATAAAATAATAATAAAAAAAAAGAGTTGGAGGTAAATGAAGGAAATCTCTGGTGTGAGAAAGGAGTAGCAAATGGTTGTGGTGGTGTCATGGGCAGGGGTTAATGTTTAAGCTTCTGTTTTTGTTTATAAAAGTCAGGAGCAGATAGTGCTGAACATCTTAGAAATAGGCACAGATCCATCCAGGGGTGTGAGGGCCAGGCCTGGAAGGCTTCAAAGTCCGAGGCAGGCTGGCTCCAAAAGAGGAAAAAATATTAAAAAAGAAGGAGTAAAAACCCCAAAATAAGCAAAGGTTGATATCTGCAACCTGTGGGACATGAGAGAAACACACAGGTCCCAGAAAAAATGTCCCTCTCTCTTCTTGCCTCCCAGCAGAAACAAAACTGGACTTTGATGCTCCTTGTAGATCCCTTCCAACCCAGGTTATTCTGTGATGCTGAGAAAGTTTGTTTTGCTGAAGGACAAGCAGCAGCCCTGGCAGGATCCCCACCAGTATCACGGGATAGCCAGTGCTGCCCCTCTTCCCCCTCCTGTCCCAGCATCCCTTCAAGCCCTGACGTGGGGACCTGGATCCTCTGGGCTTGCAAGGCCCCTTTAGAGGCAGCAACACTCTGGTTTAAGCTCAGTGGAAGGTGCTGGAGACACCAGTGTGAAAGCACCACTTTTATTTAGCTCAGGAAGGATTGTTCTGAAGTGCAGATCAGCCCTGTTCTCTTATATATCTTGTAGTCTTAAAAGTAACAATTCTGTCACCTCTGGAGCCGTTTCTCTGCTGTTTGCAGCTTTGCTGGAGCTCCAGAGTTTAGCTGGAGGGCTTCATCTCCTTCAGACATCTACCTGTCAATTATCCATCCCCTCCATAAATAAAATAAACAGCTGGTGGCTTTTGTTATACCCATAAAAAGTCGTTTTCCCTCTGTGTTTGCAGTAAAGCTGGTGGCACTGTGCTAGGAGAAGACAAACAGATTTTTCCAGGGAGTTTTTAATACCTGGCTCCAGCATTGTGGTTTGGACTTTCTTTCAAGCTGAAATTCAACCAGGGCCCTTCACACTGCTGCCTTTATGCTGCTCTGAGGTGTGTTTCCTTTCTTGTAAACACTCCCAGTTTTGGGGCTACTCTTGGACAAGTTATTGCCCAGGGAAGCTGTGGCTGCCCCTGGGAGTGTCCCAGGCCAGGCTGGACAGGGCTTGGAGCAACCTGGGACAGTGAGAGGTGTCCCTGCCCATCTGGGGGTGGAATGGGATGAGCTTTAATGTCTCTTCCAACCCAAACCATTCTGGGATTTTATGTCTGCTGCCCTGGACAATGGTGAGAGCCCGTTGTGGTTGTCAGGTGAACAGGACAAGTGCTCTCCTCGTGTGACCTTTTTAAAATTCTCTTCTCCTTCTTCCACCTGCTCCAGACTTGGCATCCTCAGGGAAAACTCTCATCCCACTTCTCCCACACTCTTCCCTTCTCAGGGTAGAGCTTTTCCCAGCTGGGTTTGCAGGCCAGACACACGCTCAAAGTCAAAGGGAGAAAAATATCACGCTGGAAGTGCTGGAGCCCTGGGCCTGGCTTTTTAAAGATGAATATTCCGCAGAGAAATTACTCATTGTTTTTTGTGGCTCTTTTACAGAGACAGAGAAAGAAAAGAAACTGATGTAATAGGAGATATTAGCCAAGACATCTGACTAAGGCACCTCACTCCTCATCCACCACATCCAGTCCACTTGGACCTTCTGCTGCCATCCCCAGCCTGGGCTCTGCTCCTGATGGAGCACAGACGGGGCTGGACCCCAATCTTTGTCTGCAAGAGTCAAAAAACAGCCTCTGAACCCACCCCACAGGGGAAGCAGAGGAAGCTGGGGAGCACCACCAGCCTGCAGCCAGGTTTGGAAGGGACCTTGGCTCTTTGCTGGGCCCTTTGCCACCAGCCTGTCCTTCCCTGTGCTACTGAGAGGGCCGGGTAGCCAGCAAGGCCACAGCTCCTGAGTCATCCTCCATCCAGCCCTCCCCAGCTCCAGCTCCAACTCCCTTCCATCCCCATGACACACATGTGGGAGGGGACATTTTATATATATATATATGTATATATATGTATTTTTACTGCAGCTGGTGGCCCTGCTCCTGAGGACAGAGGAATTATTATTACCTGCTGCTTTGGTGGTGTAATAAAGATCATGTGTTGTACCCTGCACAGATTGAGCTCCTGAGATGATGAGCAAGGAGATTTTCCCCTTTCTCTGCCCTGGACTGTGCAGATGAGTGCTCACATTTATCCAGCATGGGAGTGGGAAGGGATGGCTGGGTGAGAAGTGGGAGCAAGGCACACATGTGCACACACAGGGACACATGGCCCTGTGCATACTGAGCCAGAAAAACGCTGCAGCTCTCTAAATCTACCCAGCAATCCCGCGCTAATCTGCTCAGTCGCAGTCCCAAATATAACTCAGGGACAATAAATAAACTAACAGGAGTTAAGTAAGTTCAGCTTCTTAACCTTTGCACGGATCAATCCCTGTGTTATTTCATTTTTCCCTTGTTTCTCTCTGTCCCCATGTCTTTTTCCCTGCTTCTCCCTCCCTGCTGGCTCCAGTGGCAGCAGGGCACAGCAGCCAGGTGAGCAGGTAGCTGGAAGCAGAGAAGGAAGACCCAGATCTGTGAAAAAAATTAATCACTCACCACTTCCTTTCTGAAACCTGGGCTTGTTGCTTCCTGCTCTGCATCCCAGATCTCAGGAGGTTCCATCTCCAGGGGGATTGACACCCTCAGAGTGCAGGAATTTAAAAATCCAGGGTTAAAAAACTCTGGCTGTGGCTCCTGCTTGTAAATCACACTCTGTCAGTTGGGAGTGAGATGATCCATGGATTTGAGATCTATAAAATACCTGGTTCAGCATGTGCTGGAACCATGTCTTCCATCATGACTCATGTGCTGCTGTGCCACACACTCATGGGGAAAGTATGATGCTGGTACCCAGCAAATGCCACGCTGGAACAGCCCCAGCTGCTCTGCTCAGCACATCCTCCTCCTTTATTACCCATCCCAGTAGGAATAAGTCTTTCCTCCCAGCTGGACTCACTCAAGAATGATGAATGTCCAGCCTTGCTGCTGCTGCCATCTGCACAGGCCACAGACTTTTAGGTCTTTTTCGAGGTGGTCAGTACAGCCACCATCCTGCTTTGCCAAAATCCCAGGATGGTTTTTTGACTCTGAGCTGGGAAAAAGAAGCTGTTTTCCAGACTCCCACCCTCAGAGGATGAGTCGGAGGAAATTAACAATGATGCACCACTGAAAAAATCAAATTGTTCAAGCAAGTTCAAAGCTGAGCCAGTTTGGAGACATCTGCACACCACATGCCAGGAGCAGTGAAACACCAAGAAATCCTTGCAGAATGGCATTGAGGGAAGGAAGCCTGAGCTGCTCAACCCAACTGGGGAAGCTCCCAGTGCTTCTGTTCTGAGGTGCCTGGAGGGACTCAGTAGAAAGGAGAGAGAGTTGAGGGAAGTGAGGGAAAAATAACAATTTTTGGGGGAAAATGTTGAGCTACTCATGTTCATAGAATCCCAAACTGGCTTGGGTTGGAAGGGACCTGAAAGATCTCATTCCAGCCCCCTGCCAGGGGCAGGGACTCTTCCCACTCTTCCAGGTGGCTCCACGCTCCATCCAACCTGGCCCTGGACACTTCCAGGGATCCATGGGCAGCCACAGCTGCTCTGGGAAACCACAGGGGCCTCCCCACAGTTACCTTCACTTTGGATGTGGTTATTGCTCCAATTTCCAGAATGAGGTGACCACTGAAGTCTATTTTCTGACTGAAACCCAAAATCATTAGGCCAAATCTAAAGAAACCCTTTCTGAAATTGGAAGGTAACCATGAACTGAAATAGCAGAGAAAAATGGAGGTGAGAGTCCAATTTTATTTCTGGAGAAAAGGCTGGTTTTAAAATAAAAATAAAAGAACCTTGCCAGGTGAAAAAGGTCCATCCCCTTCACCAGAGATCAATAACATGACAGGATCAGATGCTCAGGCCAGCTGACCTGTGGCTGTTTGCAAAAGGCTTTCACTCTGTCCATGGAGGTCAGAGTAAAAAACTTTTACAGTGTTCAAAGAAAAGTGAGTAAACAACCCAAAATCAAAGGTCCAGCATCTTCTCATCCAAATGGCCTCAAGATCATGCATGCTGGAGGAGGAGGTGTCAGCCCAAATGGGAAAATCCCACTGTACCTGAACAACACGGGAGCTTTGCCATCCACTCCAACAGAGGCAGGAATTATTCACTGTTTTTCTGAACTTCTGTGTCATCCTAAACTCCATCCTGCTGGATTTTGTGGTTTGAGGAAACACCAGGCCCGGAGCAAGGCAGTTGTAGGAAAACTTTATACATTTAGTAAGCACAAATATCCCCTTGTGAAAATCCATGTGTGTGTGAGGGGTGGATTCTTCCACCTTCTCCAGGCTGGGATGACAGGAATGCTGTGGATGGGTTGCCTTGCTGGGAATTCCCACACTGACAGGTGCCACACTCCATCCCCAGTGCTCACAGACTGGGTGAAGCCCCATCTCCCCACCCAGCTCCAGTCATTCCATGGCCCCACAGCAGACATTGCCTTCTCCAAGGAAAAATTAGGGTTGAGCATAGTTTGAACACCATGACCAGCCCCATGGTCTTATATATGAAAAGGGTTCCTGCTCTTCAGGCAGAGAAATTCAAATAAATCAAAATCTGCTCTCAGAGAGTGAAATATCCATCAGCTGTAGGGAAAGGAGACAGAGGGAAGGAGCAGGGTTAGGGCAAGCCCACAGCAGAGGAAGAGACATGAGAACAGAGCCTGGTGCCTGCCCTTTCTCTGAGAGAGGAGCTTCACACAGCCCTGAAACCAGATTCAGGTCAGAGCAGGGAGTTTGCAGAAGTGGTCCAGCACAGGGGGACTCCCATGGGGATGCTCGAGATCAGACTTTCCTAAAGTGCTCACCTGATCCACTGCGCTTTTTGGAAAGTGTGAACACAGAGCAGATAGCTCTAGACACTGCTGTCTCATATAGGTATGGCTGACTCAGATAAATATGGAAATATATCTGTGAGTGGCTTAACGCACTTCCCTTCCTTCCTCCTCTCTCCCCCCAAGTTTTGCATGTCTGAAGCTGTTTCAGATAAAAGATACACAAAAATGAAAATGCATTTGGGATGTCTGGGAACTGAAGAAGTCAGACTCAGAGAAAACCAGATGGGGTTAGAGCCCAAAAATCCCTGTCTCCTGCCAGGAATCTCAACCCACTGCTTACTGCAGGTCGAGGCTCCGTGTGCTCAGCAGCAGCCAGGGTTTTTTCCAAAGTGTATTCCATCAGCAGTAATGGGTCTTTCCTCATAAGCTCTGTTTTCATAGTAAATCTTCAGTCTTACATTGCATTACAGAGTTCAGCTGCCGCTAATCCTTAAAAACAATTCATTTCCAACTGCAAAGTGCAATAAAGAAAGGATAATCACTATTAATATTAGTTATTGTTATTGATTTCAGCTTTAAAGAATTGATTTTCAGTCCTGGCTGCATTTATGAGTCTCTTTGCTGAAGATGCATATACAGGGCCCACCACTATTTTTAGATCCTTGCCCCAGCTCCGGGAGGAAGATGATGGAGAGGGAGGGCACCTCCATGCACATATGGAGGAAAACATGGAGATTAAAAGGAAAATTATCAGTGCCTTCTTCCAGCGAGGCCCTGCAATATCAGTGAGTCCTCCCAGTCCTTCATGAGCGTCAAATTCAGTTTTACCCCCTGCCTTGCTTTGCCTGGAGTTCTCCTGGCTGACATTTCTCCCCACTCTATCCACAGTTTGATTGCTAAATATAACATCAAAATATAAATAAAATGGTTTTAGTGGAGGTGACCCTTTCCTGTGGAGGGGCTCAACCCCCTGGGGATGCTCAGCTTCCTCCACTGAGCAAATTTGAGTGAGGCCCCCAAAACAGGCAATGATGCCAGGGTGGGATGGGATTCCTGGGAGGATAATCTGGGCAGGAGCTCAGGGATGGGATGAGGATGGGCAGGTGGGAAATATTTTGCTTGTGGTTGAAGCAGATGCCCAGAAAGGGATGCTGAGAAGAGAGAGTAAAGTTTCAGTTCCTTGCTTTTAAGGCAAGAAGGGGGTTGGTTTTTTTTTAATCAACGTCTTGCTTCAAAAAGTCACTGAAGTTCTGTCTCAAGGGCATAAAAATACTGAGAACCTCAAAAGCAGAAGGAAGGAGGTTGGTTTTTTAGGCCACCAAAATGTTTCAGTGGGCTTGGACTGAAAAAGTTTCCAACATATTGCTTGGGAAGAAATTTTGGAAATTTTTTGCAATTCCAGTCACCCTGCAGCAAATGCTTCTTTTTCCCCAGTTGTTTGGAAATGGCAGTATATATAAAAAATTCCATATATAGCACTATTTTCTGTGAGCTTTAAAAGCTCTCCCTCTAGATAGTTTGAATATAATTTGGTGAGGATGTGGGAATGAAACTGGGATAAAAACCTTAGCCAAGTCTGAGAAATAATTAAATGAGCATTTAACCAAGATCATTATTTTCCACAGTTTTATTTATATGCAAGATTGGATACAATGGTCTGGAATATTGTTCCACGCTATTACTGTGCTATAAATTATTCGAGCAAAGCACAGCAAGGCATCATAATGCAATATATTTTTATAGTGCCATAAAGTAATTACGCACCAGACAACAAAATCCTACAGAAGTGACATATTTTATGCTTAAATTATAATTACATTAAAAGCGTCTCTTCCATTTGATGTTTATGGAGCACACACAACGGCTGTCGGGAGGCCTGGGAACAAAGGGGATCTCTCAGAGAAAGATGGGCTGGGCCAGGGAGATGCAGCTGGGGAATATTCCTTGGATCTTGGTGTTTTCAGAGAATTTCTGACAATTTTGACTGTGTCTCAACAGCCAAGCTCAGAGAAACACAACTGTTCCTTGGGTTAGGCCTACGGATACAGGCCCAGCTAGGAAAAACAATGCAATCCAGTGGTGTTCCAAGGACTGGGCTGGGTTTTTTCCCTTTGTTTCACCTCCCTTGGACATGAGGGATGAGGAATTTCCCAAATTAACATTTGTACTCCCACAGATCTCAGCTACAAGGGCATACAGCAATCTCCCTCAAGAGAGGCCTCAAACCATCTTCTTCCAACATCATTTTTCTAGAAATCTTGTGATGTTCTGGGGATAAATTCAGTCCAGAAGTGGGAATAACACCCCAAAAATTGCACTTAGAACAATGTGTGGGAAGAGCCCAAAAAAAAGAAAGAATCCTTTGGTAGGAAGGGCCTGGATATTTCATGGATATTTCACCTCAGAGATGTTTCAACCTGCAGGAAACCTCTCCAAATGGGGCCTGAGATTTTTCCTAGTGGATGGTGCCTGGTTTGGGTTAAAACCAACGACAGAGATCAGATCAGTGATGCAGAGAGGGGTTGTTAATGCAGGGAAGCTGCAGCAGGAGCGAGACAAGCCGTGAGGCAGAGATGGTCCCATGGTTGTCCTCGAGCCAGGAGCTCCTTCTGGGAACATCCCAGAGGGTGGGAAAGGGTCAGCTCTGCCGAGGGGACATGCAGGAGCAAATCCCCACCTCAGCAGGGCTCAGCATGTGCACAGCACTTGTTTCTGGCAGGGCAATGATGGCTCGAGCCTGCAAGGAAATGGCTTCTGTGGTTACAACCCAGCTTTTCCTGGAAAGTGCCCAGCTCCCACCTCGCAGCTCTGGGTTCTTCCTGCGTGACTCACCCAGCCCCAAGGTGGGCATCTGACACCCTGCAGAGGCGGTGACATCTTCCTAGAAGTGTGACAGAGACCGTAACCGGCAAGGCAGCAAGGAGCAGCAGTCAGGGGAGGATGGAGGACAGGGCCCCTGGCTCTGCCAGGCCTGGGTTTGCTGCCCATGTGTTCTGCCACCTTCAGAACACGCTTTGCTGCTGCGTGCCTCAGTTTCCCCATCCGTGCGGGAGCTGTGCATGAAGGGAAGGAGGCCAGGAGCAGTTGTGAGCCAATAACGCTGTGCAAACACTGCCACACTCAGGAGCGGGGTGAAGATACACAGTCCCCTTCCCACCCAAACCTACAAAACCTCTGCTATGAACGAGGACAGCTAAAGGTCCTGGGAGGGCTGCACTGCTCTGTCTCTGTTTCTGTACCCCCACATTAACTAACCAACCAACCAACCAACCAACCAACTAACCAACCTGTTTATCTAGTTACTCTCTATTTATCTATTTATCTATTTATCTAGCCACCCCCTGCCCATGGAATGGCCCTGCTCTTCCAGAGCTGACACTCTTCAGAACAAACCCATCCCACAAGAGTTGGTGTTTTGCTAGAGAAAGGTCACTTCATCTGTTTGTGTGAGAGCTGGGTTCAGCTCAATATCCTTCCTGTCCTGACATCCTTTTCCAGGCCGAAGCCCTTTCTGGAAGCACACAAAGGAAAAGCTCAGGACAATATCTGCCTTTACTTCCTCCTCCTGGGCTATATCCTTCAATGTCCCACTGTCCAGGGGTTCTGCTCCATGCTGGAAGAAGGAATGGCTCTTAAATCATGTCTACACATGGCTGCTCCCCTGGATCACCCAACAAACAGCGAGGTCTCCTGCTGTGTGGAAGCAGCCCTTAAATTCAGTGACCCAGAGAGCTCAGAGCAGAGCAGGGATGGTTTGAAAGTCTCTTCTGGCTCCTGTGGTTTCTCTTCTCCTGGATCTTTGTTGTGACATGCCCGTACAGTGTGACAAGACCTGCACAAACCCTGTCAGCCTCACTGTGCTCCCTCTAGCATCGAGGAGGAAGCTTACTCCAAGAGAAAGAACAGCAGAGATACTGCAGGCTCTGCTGGGAGAGGGCAGGGGTTAAATTCAGGCCTTGGAGAGTTGAAATATTCCAAACATAAGGCGGATGTGGCACTTCCCAGACTGCATGTAAATCAGAGACACATGCTCCCTCCACTATGGCAGCACATGTGCGCTGTTTATTTGGAGGACCCACATTGCCACTTATTTTTGTTTCCACCCAGTCAGAACTGGAAGAAGTTTGCTCCAGCTCTCCATGGCAAAATAACACAGGGTCTCTCCTCCCCCAGAACTGAGGGCATGAGAGCTACCTTTAATTTCTTGACCAAAAGAACTCGGTGTTGCCCTTTTGAGATGAGCTCCAGATCCCCCATCAGCCTTGGAGCTTTCTCTCCCTCTGAACCCAGCCAGGAGCAGCTCAACATCAGGAAACAATTCCAGGGACTGTTCCACATTAGCCACAATCCAATTATTTTCCACAACCTGGTGATGTCTTCCCACACCCCTTCCCTGGCCATGGCGGTGCCATGGATGGTATTGGGCAGGCTGGGGGTGACAGTGGCAGCACAGGAAGGGACATGGCAAGGTCTGTGCCTCTGGCTGTTTGCACAAGCCCAGGTTTGCCCTGCTGCTGGCAGCAGCCTCCTGGGGGTGAAGTCCAGTGCTACGCTGTCAGTGTGCAAAGGACATGGCCACTGTGGAGACCTTTAAGCAGCCAGAAGATCATGGGGACAAATGTCCATGGAGGACAGAATTACAAAGCCAGGGTGAGAAAGGGTTTCATGTCCTGGGCATGGGCAGTGCCCTGAGAAACTCTGCAGTGCAGCCGTGCTCAGGACTGGCTGCAAGGCTGCTCCAGCTTCCCTTTTGGGTGTCTCCACTGGGTATGCTTGCAAGCAGAAACTCTTTTCTGGCTCAAACCAGCCCTGGCTTCAAGCCAGGACCTGTGGCTGTGGTCAAGGCAGGGCTGAGGCACCACTAACAAGCCCAGCTTGCTGTGCGTCAGCTCCCACACAGCCCTGACTGCTCACTGTGACTTTCGAGGCTTCCCACACACCACAAGCTCTTCGTCTCCTCCTCCATGACACCCTGGCTCCTTTTGTGCCAAATTTCAATTTATTTCTTGCTTGGACGTGCTGCTTTGCTCAGCACCCAGCCCAGGCCGGGCCAGGCTCCCCTCAGGGATCACAGCACGGATTACAGCGATCTGCAGACGGGATTTGGGGTCCTGAGAAAGGTCCTCCCTGCCATCCCTGCTCGCCTCTTCACTCTGAGCTCTGCGCTGGTGCGGCAGGAGCGCAGCCCTGCAGGGTTATTGCTCTGCTCGGCTGGTTGGAGTCGCTTACCCTCGGAACCCCCAACGCCACAGCAGAGCTCCAGGCGTGCAGCAATGCCTCTGGAGCCCAGCATCTGCTGGATCCCCCCTGGAAGGGTTTATTTCTGTATTTCTGTCTAGCAGCTCCCATATGATTGGAGCAGAGTGTGAGGGCTGGCCCAGCTCTGTGTGGAAGTTGCCTGGTGTCACCCAGGGAGGGCTGGGCCCCCGCTGTCCCCATCAGCCAGATGTGACTTGTCCAGCGACGCATGAATGCCTGGGATTGAGCTTTCTTGGTTTTCCTTCCTTCCCAGTGCCCCCAGCTGATGGCAGGAACTGGAGGAGGCAGCTGAGATGCCAGGGATGAAATCTGCTGTCCCCTGGCACACATATCCTGTGTCTCCAATGACAGATTCACCCCAAACAACCTGTGACACCAGGACCTGCCAGGTTGCCAGACCTCTCAGTGAGTTTTGGTGCCCAGCCATGAACAACCTGCCTCATCTGGTGGAAGAAGAAGGGCACAGAACACAGAAATTGAACCTGGATTCAACATCTGGTATCACCCAGTCCCAAAGGGGCAGAGAACTGGTGTAACTGGTCAATTTAACAGGTGGGAAGCTCACAAAAGCCACACTGGAGAGGATGCAGAAAGGCTCTTTGCAGCCATACCCCAGCTTGCTTTTCTGTGTTCAAACTGAGGTGTTGATCCCTGCTGAACCCAGCACTGATAAGAAAGGACACACCTGGAGCAGCTCCCACTGCATTTTTTGGCTTTGTGATGCCCATACCCACCTCACAGCCAAAGCTCCCAGACAAATCAGGAGTTTGGAGCTGCTGAGGCTTGCCCAGCTGGAGGAGACGTCTGTGAACCCACTCACAGCCACGGGGGGCTGGGGGAGACAAAAAATCCAAAACACAAACAGAGCTGGGAAGGAGGGAGGGGTCCTTGCTTTTCATGCCCAGGTGAGGCAAGGCAGGGAGGAGGAATGCTCTCCTCTGCATCCACCAGGCCCTGAGCCCCTGGGGAGGCTGGCCTCACCCCTGGAGCACAGTCCCTGCTGTGCACCCTCACCCTGATCCCACTGGAAGGCAGCAGCTTTGGGGAGAGGAGAGCAGGGTTCCCCTCTCTGCAGCCTCCTCCATCCTGGGGAGCTCTGGAAACTTCCCTGCCCAGCCAGGAGTGGTACCACAAAACCTGGCAAGGGTACAGGCAACGCTTCCCTCCCACTCCACACAAATCAGCCTTTATCTCCTGGCTAAGTGGGCAGGAGGTGCCTCTTCTGAGGCTGATGAGAGCTGGGAACATGAGGTGTGGAACGGGCAGAGCCCACAATGGCTCTTTGTAACGGGGCTGAGGAAGGCTGGGGAAGCAGGTTTGCTTCACAAAGACCAGAATCCTCCCAGGAGCAATTACCAGGAGATCCAAGGGCAAGAAGATCCCCAGCTCCCCACAATTTGGATGTGAGGACAGGGTGACCTGTGAGGACACAAGTATCAGGATGACAACTTCAGGGAGGGCTCCTGGGGACACTGCTGGAGGTGGAACTGCTGATCAAAAATCCTGCACGGCCAGGCATCTCCCTATGGAAACAAGATGTGGGGAAGGACTAACTCCTGCTTAATTTAGAGCTGGAAAAGATCACACTCCCTTAGATGGCTTGGAAGCATATTGATATGACTGTCGTGGTCCCAGGCTGTTGTGCCATGTCAAAACAAGACGTTTTGATCAGACTGAAGCAAAGGAAATGTTGAATTTTCCCTTCAGGGAAAGAATTCCCAGGACTGTGAATTTCATCCTGGCTTGAGATTGCCCTGCTTCAGCATTTCCCATGGGACAGGGGGATTTTATTCTTTTTTTCAAACTCTTATCCTCAAGACCTTCTTCCGCAATTCTGGACTTAGTCTTTCCAGAGGGTCAGGTTTATTCAAAACCGAGGAGGCCAGAAGGCCTTTCAAGCAGTACTGTAATTATAACTGAAATGTCCAGAGACTTCAGAGAGAGCAGAAGCTGAAGACGAGCACAAAATGCCTCAGGACCCTTGAGGAAATGAGGAGATCTGGCACACGGATTTGGACTGCCATGGATATGCCATGAAAGCTCTCATTAGTGTTATTCTACATTATGTTTATGGCCACAGTACCAAGGCAGAGCTCCCACAGGGAGACTGCACAGGAGCATCACAACAAACGGTGGAGAATGGAGAAACATCTCCCACCTGCTGCTGTCAAAGGCTTTTTCTCCTCTAAACGCAGCAACACAGACTCAGAGACTGAGCCCAGGCACTGCAGCTCAGCAGCTTTAGCCCACAGACACATCCTGAGTCACGGGATGGGTTTCTATTCCTGTTTTCTGAGCCTTTGCAGGCCAACTTGGTGCAAGATTGTGTCACCCACACTCGCACAGCCGTCTGTGTCGAGGCCCTTCTTGGCCCTGCCACCTCCATCTCCTGCTGTGCTGGAGATTTCCACCTCCACCTGCCTGCACAGAGCAGGAGCACAGCCACATCCAAGGCTGGCTCAGCTCGGTGCCAGCCTGCAGGAACACGCTTCAAAGCATGGCGTCTCTTCATGGGAATCCAGAGCAGACAATTTCCACAACACACCCGCCTGTTTCAGCATCAGTTCCCAAATTTTGGTCCTTCAACCACCCACACCTGTGAAACACATTCCCAAGTCCCCTTCCCACCTGCTGTACCTGAGACTGGCATGACCTCAGGACTAAACCAGTGGATTGGGATTCTGTTTGCTGTTAATAACCCACTGCCAGACCAGAAATGGGATCAGCTTTTGCTCATGGCATCATATCCACCACTGGTTCCCAAGAGTTTTGTGGCCTCTTCAATTCAATGTTCAGACCCACAACCCAAAATGCAGGGGTTGACCTGAGTGGTCAGGAAGGGCTAAGAGATATTTGGACACAGTTAAGACCCCACCCCAGCAATGCCAAGAACCAGCTGCACTCAGAAATCTGCTGAATCTTCTTTTCTGCCTCATTCCTGCCAAGACCATTCCAGGTGAGCTTTTGCAGCTCACTTTTCCCACCCATGAGAAGTCCACATCAATGCTTCAGCCTTTGCAAAGTCCATGGAGTTCTACAAACTGCCCAGTGCTGATGCAAAAGCAGATGTTGTTGAAAGCTGGGCTTGGGCTACTTTTGACCCAAAAACTGCAGCTGTATGCTTGGGTTTTGATTTGACCATGCATACAACAATCAGTTAAAGTTTAAGCAATGTCCAGAAGTCCTGTTGTCTCCTGTGAGGCCAAAGGACACATCTGAAGTGAGATTTGGGATTAAATCAGGTTTTCCAGTGGAGTCTAATCGAGTAAAGCATCCAGCTCCCAGGATATGCCTGAATCCCTAGACCTTTTCCAAAAATGAGAAGTGATGATGAGGTTACTTCACCTGGATAAAGAATTGGAGGGTTTTATGCCCAGCTTGTCTTTCCCAAAACATCATGTTTTCCATTAAAGGGAGCCATTCAGGAAATTAATTACTCCAAACTTCCACAAATGTTGAAGCCATGTAAACAAGGACAGTGCCCAACAGTGCCACCCCTCTGGTGTCAGTGGCTCATCCCTGACAATGATGGAACAGCTCTTGATCCCACTGTGACATCAGAAGCTCCTCATGATTTTGCAGAGCTTCTGAGAACTCGAGTTCTCTTCTACTTAAACAATCCTCACCTTAAAAATGAAGCTGTGGAGAATTCACTGCAAATCCCTTTGCATTTCCTTAGCGCTGAGGAAATGAGTGAGATCAACTCCAGATTTGCAGCAAGCTTGCCCTGCCAGAAATATTTGTGCTTGGACCAGCAAAGCCAGCCTTCCCAGGCCAGCTTGGGAGAGCAGACGCTTTGTTTTTTGGCTCCAAGGGAAAATGTTGCCAGCTGCCAGCATTTAAACCAGCTGCTGAGCACAAAATCAGCCAGGCAAGGCATTGTGATGGGGGGACAGAAGGGAAGAAAGGAGGGCATGGACTCAGTACAGAAACCACCGTGCTGAGATACCCAGCTGTGACACAGAGCTGGGGCGTACCTGCGGTGAAGCCAGATTAAATCAGGAAATTGGGATTGTTCTCTCCTTATTGCTGCCATCCTTCACCAATTTGTCCTAGAAAATGGGGCAGGAGCTTCTAAAATCCTGCTGGTGCCATTTCTTGTCACTGCCTGACCCTGCCCCTGGTCTGACAGCCCTGATCCATGGGGTGACCATGGATATTGCCCTGGGAGGATGGCTCAGCCTCACTGAGGATAAACTTGATTTACTTTGAGAGATGATCATGTTTTTTCACTGGTCCATGGCTGTGATTGCTTCCACATCACACCCTCATCCTCCCAGCCTTTTCCCCACTCTCCTCAGCACTTCCAGAAGAAGCAGCAAGATGAAAGCAGATGTTGGCAGCTCTCAAGGCTTCTCTTTCTGAGCCAGGCAAAAGTGACTTTGGTTTTCCAAGGTACTCTATCAGAATGTTCTGCCTGGGTGCATGAGTGGATATGGATTTATGGGGAATTTACCCAATGAGTTGGGAGCTGTAGAGCCACATATATATATATGTATGTATATGTATATGTATATATGTATATATATATATATATATATAAATTCTGTTTCAAATCAATATCCCAGGACTGTTCTCCATAAAACCAAGAATTTTCACAAGCAAAAAAGAATTAACATCAGTGTGCTCCTTCACAAATAGAAAGTTTCACAGAGTTTGGTTTTTGTGGGCGTACATTTCAAAATCTGCCCACAAATGTTTTCTGTCTTAAACACCTCAAAAACTTCCCAGGGAAAAGTGACAGAATGTATCTCTGCAGTCAGAAATGGCATTGCATCATGTACAGACATAATCAGGCTGGTTTTCAGCTAATTAGCTCTCATCCAAACTGCATCACTGCTTGAACAAAGCTGTAAGAGACCCAGGGCAAGTTTCTTGGTCAGGAGGTCCATGGGAGTTAGAATAAGATGATCTTTTAGGTTCCTTCCAGCCCAAATAATTTTATTATTTATTATGAATCCATGCCAGAAGGGCTGGAGTTCCCTGGAAGGCCATGTTGATGACACTTTGAACATTTTCATGTACTCCAGTGAAAATTCTTCGAGGTCCCCAAATGTTAAAATATGAGTTGGGAAAATATTCCAAATTCCTTTGCAGTAGTGTGAAAAAAAATTCCAAGTTAAATCTGGAGTGTTTTCCTACATTTAAAATAAGAGTTTTAAATTGCATTTTATTTTAAGGGACATTGAAATTTTATATTTATTTACATTCTACGATGACATGAAAGGCAAGAGCGGTTCCTGCAGCTGGAGGATGATGAAGTTTGGAGGAGATGCTCCGTGCAGGGAGATGTGCTGGACCAGGGTTTGGGATGCAGCAGCATCCTCCTGGTGCTTCCATACCCAGTTAACATGAAGGAAAAGCTCTTGCTGTCTCCAGCCGATTGTAATTCAATTGTAAAAAAAAAAAAATTTGCTCCAGGTGGCAATTTGGCATCTGCTTTCATTTCCCCCTGTGGTGAGGGATTGCAGGCACCGCTAACGAGAGGCTAATTTTGCACACAGTGGGCCACATCCCCGGCTCCTGCAGAGCGCGGGGAGCTCCCTGGAATGGGAAGCAGCTCCTCCCAGCCCAGGGGATAAGCCCCAGGAGTCAGTCCTTCCATCCTTCCACTCCCAACAGCAGCTCGAAGCTGTGAGTTTTGGGCTGCAGCCTGGGACGGGCCCTGGGGTTGCTGTTTGCATCCGCAGCCTCTTTAAACATTCCCGTGCAGTGTTATCGCTCTGGAATTCCAGAGTGCTGAGTCCCGGCCTCAAGCAGCCAGAGGAATTTGCTCCCCAAGCATTAATGCCTTCTCCTTCCCCAGAAGGATCCCCTGGGATGGCTCCTGTTGTGCAATGAGGGTAGGCTGGAGTCCTGCCAGGCCCCAGATCCGGGTCTGGGCTCGGTCACCTCATCCAGCTGTGGCACGCGAGCTGGGTGGTGGGACCAGCATGGTCCATGGGACACTGGGACAAGCCCTGGGCGAGGAGGGACTGGGCACTGCTGAAGGGCAGCACTCTCCTCCACCCCTTCCACTCCAGGGGTATCCAGCTTTGCATCAAGCCATCCAGAGGCAGAGCTGGACCCGGTCTGGGGACACACACACCGCATCCTGGAGCCTGGATCATCACTGTTATAAATGCAAAGGCAAATATTGATTTATAAATCAAAAGAAAAATTTATTAATAAACAACGGAAAGCAACAATGATAAAATACCACAATAAAAATAGTCAGCGCAGCGCTGGGTGGACAGGGTCTACACCAAAGGTATAGGTTTCCCAAATCCACGTCTGAGGGTTTCCAGGCTTGGGTTTTTATAGAGATTTTATGCCCTTGGGCTAAAATTCCAAGCAGGTTCCATTCACCAAGTGTCCCTGATTGTCCAGAGAATGGATTTCCTGGCATGGAATAATAGAGTTAACTGGGGTTTGGGCAGAGTCTCCTCATATGCAAAGGAGACTCTATATGTATTTCAACTGGTTTCATCAAGGCAGGGTAGTGGAATCCGGGCCGGCCCAGATGAGTATCTGGGCCGTGTTCTTCTCTTTTGTCATTTTTGATTGCTCCTTCCTCTCCCGGTCTGACAGGTGGGGTGTTCAGGTCCGGTGGTGATTGTCTTTTTGGAGTCTGTCTCTTTGCAACTTGATTGCTCCCTACAGAAATCTGTAGGGCGTTGCTTGGGTCCGGAGGTTGGTGATTCTCTGAGCCAGTTCTATTGTGTCTTTGATGGCCCTCATCTTGTCAGTTTTATCTGAGTAGATGGGTTTCTCCTGAGTTCGTTATCTTGATTGCTGGTGGCAATCTGTCCTTTTCCAACAAGGGGGTTTTTTTCTGACCAGACCCGGAGCGGGGGGGGGGGGGGGTTTTACATTTTATATTACACTTTATTACAAACATATTTCTCTTATATCTTTCCGAATTTTTAATCCATGCAATAATTTATCACATCACTGATGTTACTCCCACTGATCCTGAGGACAGGAGAGGCTGCAGGACCCCTCACTGCAGCACCATTCCTGCCTGCACTGAGCTCACAAGGAACAGTTTGAAGTTGTACACACGCAAGAGCAACAGTTTAAAAAACAGAGATAGAAAAGCTTCTGGATGAAAACCAGGCGAATTCCTGGAGTTTGGAGGAGGCTCGTCCACATCTGCTTTCGGCAGGGGCTCCTGTCACTGCAGAAAGGCCGTGGGACAAACGGGGCTGCGGGGCTGGCGGATCATCCTGGGCGAGCTCCAAAGGAGCCAGCAAGCTTTTGCAGTCTTTCTGATGACAAGAGCGTTGTGCTGACAAAACAGCCCATTTTCCCTGGTCTAACCCCCTCGTTATCAGCCCTTCATTGCAGGAGTGCTGGCTGACACGGCAGAGCAGGATTATGAAGTTGTTGACAGAGAGCTCATCCACTCTGAGCTGTTACCGTGGCAGGGAGCATCCAGCACGCAGCAGCTCCTGACAGGCTCTCTCATCAGCCAGATGCCGTGTGGGGGAACCTCCTCCAGTCTCACACCCCGTTTTCCCCACTTATTGTATTTAAATGAGTCTCCCAGCAGGTTATGGTGGATTAGCCCCGCAGAAAAATTCATAGGACACAGGCATAAATAGTCTTGGAAATGGTTCTGTCCCTCCAGGTGAGTCCATCTCTGCAAGGAGCTAGGAAAGGGGTCTGTTTGGGAGAATGCTGCTGTGATTTTCTTCCTAATGGCCAGGGAGGGGAAGGAGGAGCACAGGACCTTCATGGATGGGGAAAACCACACCAAGGCCAGAACCTCACCTTGCCAAGACTTCCACTGCTTTACTGATTTTGGTACAAGGCTCCTGATGGCACCAAGTGGCTAAAAGCCATGCCAAAGGCCAGAATTAGAAAGCCAAAGCACTGTCCAGTGCTTTATTCCTGAGCTCAATAAATGTATCCCCTCCTGGAAGTGCTGCTTAGTGGAGGATTAGTGGCCTGCTCATCCATCTGGGCAACCTCTCAGAGCAGGGTAGGAAGGAAGGAGGTGAGAAGGATAGAAAAAAGGCAAATGGAGGCTGGTGAAATGTCCTTAATCCTGCTCCTCTGCCCACTGGGACAATGTGCTATCTCCTCGCTGCTCTGCCATCCAGATAGCTCCATAATCACAAGGCAGCAGCAAAATCAGCACCAACCCAGCACTGCAAAACTCAAGATTTCACTTTGATCTCTACCTGCAATATGAAAAGTCTTAATCAAGGCCAAGAGCATGTTAAACAGCAGGCTCTAAAGTAATTGGGCACTCTGGCCTCCTTAGGTAAGTGCAAAAAGAGGGGATTATTGTGGCTTGGGTAGTCAAACGTGTCCAGGCTTTATCCTGACTGGAACAGGGCACAGGCAGAGGGAGCAGAGCAGCGCAGGCTGAGCACACCCTCCACAGGACGTGCCAGACAATCCAATGGTCTCTCTGCTCCCAGGATCGTTCTGTTCCCTGCTTCCCCCCCAAACTGGCTGCATTAAATCTGGCTGGGGCAGGGCTGCCAGGCTTGGCCAGCACTTCCCTTGCCAGACCCAGGAGCAGCTGCTTTTGCAGAGGGGATTTGTCTGCCTGGAGAGTCCGAGTCTTTTACTTCATTTCCCTAAACCATTTCAAAAACCTCTGCCTGCAAGGCTGAAGGAGACTTAAAAAAAAAGGTTTTAAACTGGTCATTGCTGGTGGGATGGACTCCACAAAAGAATTGTCTTCCCAATTCTCTTAGGATGATGTGCAGGGGAAAAGGGGCAACCATGGCATCCAGATGAGCCACGCCATTGCGAAAGGTGCAGAAATCAAGAGGGATGGAGAGGAGAGGGATGAACTTGCTCCTTTGGGCTCAGTACTTGAACAGAAAACAGCAGAGCCAATGTGGTAGGAGGTATCCTGTACTCCCAGCTCAGATGATGCCATTGGATGCTGGAGCAGGTCCCAGATGTGCCCATTCTCGTTGCAGGTTTGTGTCACGTTGGCTCCCAGCACCTCACAACCAACACTCCATGTGCAACAACAACACACGAGAGTGAGTGCATCGGGAGGTTTGTGCCATGGAAAAGGTGCTTTGCCCCTGATTGGAAAACCTAATTAGCAATTAGAGAGGAAGGAGCATCCCGTCAAGGAGCTTTGCAGGTTCTTTTCCAGCCCATCTCTCTCGGAGAGAGCTTCTGGAGTGGCACAGGGGAGCGGGGGATGGACGGGATGGACAGACGAGAGCATCGCCTTTAAGAATGGAAAGGACATGAGACAAAATGTTCTTGCTCCATGTTGTAAACAAGCCTAAAGTGTTTTGAAAGACTCTGTCAATATAAATTACTGACAAACAAGACACTGGAATTGCAAAAGAGGAGCCCAGCTGGAGAAAGGCTGCTCGCAGAGTGCCTCGCTGCCCACCTCAGACACTCAGTGCGGCAGCACCACTCTGCACTGCCCTCCCACATTCCTCCCTATTCTTCCCCTCTCTAGTGGAGAAGAGGCATCAAGTGCTCTGTGTGAGATGAGTGCATTAAAGCATCCTTCAGTCCAGCTACCGCAGCCCTGAGAGCCAAGGGAATTTGCCAGCAGAATTCTCTGTGCAGCATTTCACGATAACTCCCTGTGCAAGCCCTCCCTGTGGTGTGGGGTTGGGAGATTGGCTCAGCAGTGTCTGTGTCCCTGTTCCTTCCCGCAGGCAGCTCATTCCCATCCCCACAGGATGGATCAGGGAGCTCTTGGCATCCTCCATGGGGTAAATGTGTGCTCAAGCCACGGGCAGGGAGCAGCTTCTGTGCTGTAAATTCCCAGCCTCGCTTACCTCGTGTTAACTTTCTCATCTGGCTGTACCTTCTCCTGGGACAGCAGCCAGAGCTCTGTGAGGAACAACCCTGGCAGTGCCAGTCTCAGCTCGGCTGTGGACAGCCCAGGCAGCAACCTTGGCAAAAAAAAATGCCCAAAATAGAGTAATGTTGATCTCTTAACCATGGCCTGGAGTGATTCTACTGCAGGTCCAGTGGTGAACACTCCCTGTGTGCTTTGGGGGACACTGATGGGGAAAAGTGTTCACACCCACACTGAGCTTGCATCACAATCATAGAATCCATAAAGGTGGAAAAGATCCCTAAGATCATCAAGTCCAGCCAGTACAGATAGAGGCC
Source organism: Parus major (assembly GCF_001522545.3). Lineage (NCBI taxonomy): Eukaryota > Metazoa > Chordata > Aves > Passeriformes > Paridae > Parus > Parus major. The sequence goes on from NC_031785.1 coordinate 3,429,474, forward strand.
AAAAGTGTATATTTTTAGGGGTGTCAACCCCTTCCCAAAGAGATCAATTTAAAAAACCTCTTTGTAGGGTTTGTTGGTGTGGTCAGCTCCCAGCCCAGCCCCAGCACCAGCCTCTTCCCAGGAGGGCTCTGGTGGCAAATCTCAGGAGGAATTTAATTAAAACAGTGGGAGTTAGGTCTTCAGAGCCTCTCTGCATCTGAGCTTAAATTGCTAAAACAACCTGGAGAAGACCCTGAGGAGACTTTAGAGCACCTTACAGCGCTTAAAGGGGCTCCAAGAGAGCTGAAGAGGCACTTTGGACAAGGCATGGAGTGACAGGACAAGGGGGAATGGCTTCAAACTGCTGGAGGGCAGGGTTAGATGGGATATTGGGAAAAAATTCCTCCCAGTGAGGGTGGGGAGACCCTGGCACAGGTGCCCAGAGCAGCTGTGGCTGCCCCTGGATCCCTGGAAGTGTCCAAGACCAGGATGGATGTGGCTTGGAACACTCTGGGTCAGTGGAAATGAGATGAGCTTTGAGGTCCCTTCCCATCCAAACTGCTCTGTGATTCTACAAAAACAAAGGCTCCAAAATCTACTGCTGCCCCTCAAAGTGTCTGCTTGCACCTCTGGCATTTCAACCTGGTACCTTCTGAGTAAAATTGATAAAACAGGAAACAAACAGGAATTTCTGCACCCAAAGACTTCCTACCAATTCCCAGCACCACTCAGTGAATGGCATAAATCAGGGTTTTGCACTTTTTCCCCCTCTATTTAAAGCACAGATGTCTGAGCAGAGCTCCAGGAAGAGAGCTCTGCCTGGTGCAGAGCCATGGCTAGCACATGGGGATGCTTTAAAGCCATATGGGATTTCCAGAGGGCCCTACTGTACTTGGGCCTCGAGTTCAGAGCAAGGAGAGTGCTGGAGGGGTGGCTTTACAGCTACACAAATAAACTGGAGTGGGTTCGTCCACCACTGAAGTACAAACACGGCTGGGGTGGCAGGAAGCCAAGCAGAGAGATAATATTTTTCTTAGGTATTAGCCCAGTATGAAATCAGAGCAGACAAATACTCAAAGAAAGCCTTGACAGGGAATAATGAGATTTTCAGGTGAGTTTTTAAAATTTTACTAGAAAGCTGAGAAAATAATGAATTCTAACCATCCTTCCTATGATTAAAGAGTCTCAGTGCTACCCCCCTAGAGTGGCACGGGTAGGAAGTGCTTTTCATAAAGATTTAGTGGTTATTTCTCCTTCTTTCTGTATTATAGGAGGCTCCAGGAGATGTCTCTGCTTTAGCAGAGGTGAGCTGGGCTGTGCCCATGGCAGCAGTGCTCACCAAGCCCTGCCCTGACACAGGGGTCACTGTGGGGCTGGGGTCACTGCCCTTGGACAGGATTTTGGGGCACATCCCCTTCTCCAAAGAGGAGAAATCAAATCCAGCACAGGATACAAGGAAGAATCAGACAGAAGGTGTTCTCCACGTTCACATTGCTGGTGCTGAGTTAGCTCTGCCTCCCCTTAGGGCTAAAAGTGCCTCGCTGGGACCCTTGGCAGTGGTGCCAGAGCAGAGCTGGGGTGACAGCCTGGCCTGGGGACAGGGGAGTGGGGCAGGTGAAGGGAAAACAGGGACAAACAACTCATTGCTGCTTCCACCGAGATCACAGAATGCTTTGGGTTGGATGGGACCTTAAAGACCATCTCATCCCAACACTCCCAGCATGGAACACCTTCCTCCAGACCAGGCTGCTCCGAGGTGACACCGGCAAGGATCCTGTGCAGGGTCTGGCTCCGGGAGGAGCCTGTCCGTGTCAGCCGGGATGGGGAAACCTGAGCCCGTGGACAGCTCGCAGGAGCAGAACTAACAAGCCAACAAATCAGGCTGCTGCCATCTCCTCCGCCCCTCTCTGTCTGCTTCAATAACAGCCGATGGGGGAGGCTCCCAGAACTGCTGAATGGCTCGATAACCAGGAGCCAAAAACATTCAAAACCGCACGTCGAAATTAATTCATCCCAAAGCATCCGCAGACAGGGAAGGGGAGGGGGGTGGTGGGGAGGGAGGAGGTGGAGGAAAAGAAACAGAAGAAGGAGAAATGAGTTGGCTCCTTTTCAAGCCCTTTCTAAAAATGCTGAAAGAGTTTGGCAATACTAATAAAAACCCAGTGCAGCAGTTGCCCTAATTTCTCTGAGCAACATCTCTGAGAGGCAGGCGACGGGATGGCTGTGGCATGTAAAATAAGAGATGAAAAGGAGGAGGAAAGGGTGGGGATGTCAAAGTGATGGTGGCAGGATGGAGTCTGACAGGATGGACACTCTGGATGGCTGAGCTGCTGGAACCCCACTTGGATCCCTCCCTTCTCCATCCCTGCCCTTCCAAAGCTCATCCCAGACCCTCTCCCAGGGCTGGGAGTCTCTGTGCTCGTGGCCCGTTCGTGGCTTCCAGAACGACAGAGACGGGTTTGAACATGGTCTCGAGGCAGTGTGCAGTGTCAGCCTGTCTGCTGGGATGAGACTCAGCAGAGCTCCAGCCAGAGGAGAGGAGCAGAAAAGCCATGCATTGGTATTGGAGCGAGGGAGCCCAGCAGCCAAGCAGGAGGGAGCTCCAGAGAGCAGATTTTTCCTCAAACAGCGTGAAATCCACACAGGAGAAAAGTTTGTGACCAGCTCAGCCTGGGAACCCCCTCCTGGGGAGGTGAGGGCTGAAGGAGCACTGAGCTTCCTGCAGGTATGGGCAGTGTGGACAAGGCTTTCTGTAGCACCATCAAAGCTGCATTTTGGGGTTAGTTTCCAATGTTTGCCACACTGGAGCAACACTGACAGCATGTGGTGTGACCATTCCCAGTTCCTCACACACCCAGAGGGATGCTGTGGGGTGCCTGTGAAGCTGATTCATCAATGAATGGCTTTAAAGTGGAAAATAATGCCTTTAAATGGAAAGAGAGTAGGGTTAGATGGGATACTGGGAAAAAACTCTTCCCTGTGATATTGGGAAGGCCCTGGCACAGAGAAGCTGTGGCTGCTCCATCCCTGGGAGTGCCCAAGGCCAGGTTGGATGGGGCCTGGGATAGTGGAAGGTGAAAGAATAAACTTTAAGGTCCCTCCCAACCCAAACTATTCTGTGATCCTGTAATTCCACAATAAATTAAAACATCCTTCAAGAATCTCAAGCTCAGTCCCTTAGATTTTAAGTTTCTAACACCAAACATCATGTCAGGAGTTTAGATAACTCCATCCCAGCCTGTGGCTGGTTTTCCCAACCCTTGGCATTTTCAGGGCAGTGGCAGACCCAGGTCCACGTTGGGGACCTTGCTAAATTGAAAGGCCAACACTGCTATTAGAAACACAACATTTAAGGACAGCCCATCCAACCACCAGCACAACCAAGGTCAAAGTCATCTTTGAGTCATCCCATGGAGTTTTACGGGGATCTGTATAAATAACTGGAGAGGCTAAAGCTAACGGCTGAGTGCAAACACTCCCAGTGCTGCAGGACTTGGTGACATTCAGCCAAAAGGTCACATCTCTCACCATGCTATTTGCATTCTCCATCTACATACCGCAGGAGGAGAGCAAAGGAGCTGGAGGAGGCAGGTGAATGGGCTGGAAATGTTGCCCAGCCTCTGGTTTGGGCAGGACCTTGCAGTTCCTTTCATTAATTTAACTGTGAGAGTTTCATAGCAAAGCACCTCGTGGGGTGTTGGGTCTGCTACTCCCTCTGACCAAGAGTGAGGACAACACCTGTGTGTCACCCTGAAAACTCAGCTTTTGAGCTTGCTGACATGGTTTTCTAGAGACTTTCCCAGGACAGTAACTGTAAACATAGATATGTGTACATTCTTTCAGTTACACATCTTGTGATGGGCATCTCTCATGGCCAGTGCAGTGAGAAAGTGTTATCCTGACCATCCCATCCCTGGCCGTGGTCAGAAACCTATAAATCCTGGGAGGAAAAATAAACTTTCTCTTCTTTTCACCACACCTCGAGCTGTGTCCGTGTGATCTATTCATCTTCAGTGGCAACACCTGTGGGGACACCCCAACAGACCATGGGACATTGTGGCTTCCATGTGAGACCATTCCCTGCCCCAGCTGGAACTTGCTTCCCATGGAATTGCTCTTGTAGGGACCAGTGAAGAACGGGGCTGCTCTTCAGAGGGGGCTTTGGAAGAAGAAAACCAAGAGCTCAAGCACTATTAGGACAATGCAGCATTTTTACTGTGCCCCTCATCCCAATGATAGTTGAGGGTAATTAAAATTGCAGAGAGAAACTGGCAGCTGTTGGGAAGGGAACCACTGAACCTCCATGTGACTCCAGGCTGGCCAGCTCCAGTTGGGATGAGGGAGAATGGTGTTTTTCTGTCTCCCAGAGGCGGTGTTTGCTATCTGGGGAGTGCGGGCAGGGAAGAGGTGTTAGGAAATCTCTCTGACTCAGCCTCAAAAGTTGCTCAACTGAAATATCCAAGGCAAAGCAGGGTGCTACAGCTGAGGGATTGCTTCCTGAGTTGCAGAAGAAGGGATGGCTTGAAAAGTTTCGACCTCCAGCTAATTTTAGATGGACTGCCCTATTATTCTCCAAGCTTGCATCAGTTAAACCTTGTTTTTCTGTCACATGGGACACATCTGTACCACTGAAGATTGGCTTAGTCAGAGCCTTTCTGAAGCCTGGGGCTTTCTGGATTGAATCACAGAATCATTTAGGTTGGAAAAGACCTTTAAGATTATCGAGTCCAACCCTATTTATGTACCTATGTAATGTTTAACTTCATGGCACTATAATGCAGTTAAAGAGAACTCAAAAGGAAAACCCTGCTGCTCCTAATGCAGTTTTTGGTGATGTCTGAGGCATCTCAGACAGCAAAATGCATCTTTTTAATGAAGAAGGAAAAGTCTGCAGTGTGCACAGACCTGGTGAACTCAAGGTACCAGGAATGATCAAAGTTGGACGACCTCCCGCTGCTCCCCACAGCACGCTGGGTTGTTGCACCAACTTGTACATGAATTTAAGTCCCAGGGTAGGGTTTTGACCACAGCAGATGGTTGGGAAGAAAGCAAAGGCTCTCCAGAGGAGCCCCACCTGGAATGTGGGCTGTGCTGTGATGTAGGAGGCTGATGGTGGTGTCTGGCTCGTTCCTCTCACAGGTACCAAAGGCTTTGAAGCATCTCCCCAACATTCTTAAGGACAGTGTGGGTGTGGGGGAGCCACCCTTCTTGGCTTGGGGAGGTGACTGCTCAACCCTCAGCCAAGGGAAACCATCCATAAAGGCTCCAAATAGGAAATGCCTTCAAAAAATTTAGGGGGAAAAACCAGTCTTTGCAGATCTTATCTCAGGGGAAATGGGAATCAGGCTTTTGGGAGGAGGCATTTCCCACCCCTGTGGGCTGCCAACCCCTCCCTGTGCTGCTGCAAATCCCTGGCAGTGGCCTTTGCAGGATGCAGGAGAAGGCCTCTGAGACATTTCTTTCAAAAATAGAGCAGGGGTTACCCTTTCTTTCCAAACTCCTCCCGGGAAGGAGCCGCCCTCTCCCAGCGCCTCTCCGTCCCCTGGCTCTGTGCACATTAACCCCAAGCTCTGAGGGTCCAGCCTCTTCCCTGGGCTCTGTGGTCACTGTTAATTCCTGGGGAGCAGCTCCCACCTCTCCTGCTGGTGGTTTCCCAAATAGTCCCAAAAAGTTCAAGGAAACACCAAGGAAAGGAGGAAATGTGTTGCAACTTGATGATCTTTAAGGTCCCTTCCAACCCAAAGCATTCTGTGATTTCTGTGATTTAATGTCAGGGCTCTCCCCTGCACCCCAGCCCTCAGCAGGGCTCCAAGCCAGCCAAGCAGAAGAGACTTTCCAGAGCTCATGGCAGAAGAGGAGCTGTAGCAGAAATTTTAGGAGAAATGCCAGATCCCTGCAAGTCATCAGTGTGAGACAGCCCCACGTCTCTCAAGACAGATGTTTCCAGATGTGGCCAGGCAGCTGGACTACCTGACAGGCAAAATGATGACCTGGCCAGAGGTTTGGTGCCCAGAGGGTCACAGGCCAGTTCAGCAGGGGGTAAAGGGTGGTGATTTGGCAGATTGCAGGTGGCAAAGCCCCACAGGTCCCCTTTGACAGGCTGAGGATCATCCCATGGATCCAGACCGTCTCTGCTCCTGGGTTTGTGCCTATTTAAAAAACAACCCTGGGATTCTGGAAGGTGCTGTGACACTCTGTGGATGTGGCTGGAGTGTTTCTAAGTTCCCTCTCTAGAGAGAGCTCTGCAAGTGTCAATGGAACTGACACTTAACCTTTTCCTGGGCCAGGTAGTTTCACTCTGGCATCCAGGGCATTCAAGCCAGGATCAAAGGTCTCCTCTGCAAGGTGATGAAACACAGTCAAAGGCCATGTTTAGATGGATTTGTCACCCAAACAAAAAAAGAAAACTGGAGATTGTTCAGCCTGAAGAAGATAAGGCTTCGTGAAGCACCTTCCAGTACCTAGAGGGGGCTTACAAGAAGCCTGGAGAGACTTTGACAAGGAGGGCAGGGTTAGATGGGATATTGGGAACTAATTCCTCCCTGTGAGGTTGGCAAGGCCCTGGCACAGGTACCCAGAGAAGCTGTGGCTGCCCCTGGATCCCTGGAAGTGTCCAAGGCCAGGAGTGACCTGGGCTGGTGGAAGTGGGTGGGACTGGATGAGCTTTAAACTCTTTCCAACCCAAACCAGTCTGGAATTCTGTAAAGTGGAAGGAGAAGAAACCCTGAGCATCCCTGCTGAATGGGTGAAGGGATGAAGCAAAACTGCAGCCAACCAAGGAGCTGAGCTGTTCCCTCTGCTCTCCTGAGCATCCATCCCAGTCCTGCAGATGCTCCTGGCGCTGTGGGAGGGATGGGAGCTCCTGCAGCTGCATCACCTGCAGGGCATGAGGGCTAATTACCAACCACACAGCCAGCAAATGGCTCTGCCAAGGCAAAGTGCTATTGACTGAATCAGAGTGCAGGAAAATGGCCCCATCTCAGCTAAGGTAACCTTCTTTTTCTAAATGGTTAATCTCCAGCATTAGAGCTGGTGTGTTAAAGGAGGTTTAGGGCAATTTAATAGCTCATAAAACTTTATGGTCCCAGTTGAAATTGGAGTGATAACTCTGGAGTGTAAAGCTATACTTTGCTAAATGTCTCCCTTAGATTTTTTATTTTATTTTATTATTGGAAACTTAACATCTGCTACAGCAAAATAAACAGAACCATTTGCACTGTTGAGAGACGTGAGCATTCTGCTTCTCTTCATTCTGTTTATATGTTTATTGCTTAAAACTTTGGCGTCGATATTATCCTTGATTATTAAGATTTCAATCACTCCGAGGAAGGGAGAGATAAAATAAGCCAAAACAGAGCTGTGATCAGTTTAACTTGTGGGCAGAATGGAAACCAACAGCATGCCAAATCGTAGATACTGATATTGTTTGGAGTCTTCTGAAATTTCCATTAATGATTCCTTGGCCAATTTTTGTCTGTAGCAGTGCTACATAAAGCAACACACAAACCACCATGGAAAGGGAAATGGGGAGGATTTGGAAGGTGCTTGACCTGTAACAATCCCTGTTTCGATGCTTCAGTTTCCCCAGATGCCAAGTGCTGGTGACTCCTCCTAAGAGGAGACCTGAAAGCTTCATCCCACAAGTTCTTCCCTGGGAAGTGCCAGTAAATGCCAAGATCTGTGGCAGAGCTGCTTTTCCGATCCCAGCATTGTGGGATTCTCTAAAATGCACAAAGTATTATTTTTTTCCTCCAACAAGTACATATTTGCTAGTCTTCCCCAATTCCTTTCAGCATAAATCCCAGCTCACGCTTCCAAGTGTATTTAAGGGGGGGAAATATCTTTCTAAAAAGAGCCATGTGAGAAATGAACCAGGGGCTTACAGAGCCAGAACAGCCACGACTCACACGGAAAGGGAAATGAAAATATCGGTGAACTGCAACCAAGGGTGCTCCAGCAGGGAAGGGGTCAGCGAGCCCAGCACAGGCTTCACAGTCCCTGGGAGGTGTTAGAGGAAGTTTGGGATTTATTCCAAGATCTTTGTGCAGAGACCAGCTTAGTCTGTTCTGCCAGCAGTCTGCTTTAAGCCTGGCTTTAATCTGGTGTCCTTTGCTCAGCACAAGTCCCAGTGCTGTGTTACCTGGAGTCACTGGGGGCTCCTGAAGTGAGAAGAAGTGAGATTTCCCCGCTGCCAGCAGTCCCCCAGAGAACGCTCTCTGGGATTTTGTGTGTTTAATTGCCACTTGGAACAGAACAAAGCCCTTCTGGCACAGCCCTGACAAGAGCAGGATGTCGAGTACAGGCTTGAAAGGCCTCGCTCCTCCCTGCCAAGGCCCAGCTCTGGTATGTCCCCGGACAGGCCGGAGTGTCCACACCGGGCTGTGTGGGAGGGCAGCGCACTCCTCTTGAAAAGCAGCTTCCACAACTCTCCCCTGACGTGCTTCCCATGCAGAGACACCCTCACTCCTTTTAATTCCACCCCAATTTTCCCTTTTCCCTGCCTGCCATGTGCAGGATGGGTGTTTTCCCGTGATTCAGCAAATTCCAGGGCAGCAACTGAAGGGTTAAAGAGTCTCTCGTTAAGTTGTCCCCAGGGATCCTTCCCCAAGCTTCAGTCTTGGCCTTTGCTGAAAGATTTCCTCCTTCCCTGAGATGTCATTTAAGCCATTAGGGGGATCTTTTGCAGGGAATAATGCCTATCCCTTACACGTGGTCCCCCTTAATTAGTAATTAGGATAATGCAATATTGAAAAAGCAAGGCACAAATTTAATTAGTTGTGTTTTATTAGAGTAACTAAGGAGAAGGCCCGCAGACTCCACGGAGGGAGAGAGATCAATACTGAACATCTATTTTCACTAGAAAACAATTGCAGCTGACGGGCTGTATGTGGGGGGAGCCACCCTCAGCCTCCATCCCTGCCTGCCCAAGGGAAGGGGCAGCACAGGGCCTGGAAAATAAATGATCAATACCTCCAGAGAGGGTCTGTGTATTCTCAGTGAGCGTTCCGGAGCGGATATAATAAGAGCTGACACATAGCTATGGGGAGATGGCCTCCATTGCCCAATTAGCTCATTATCTTTTTAAGCTGTTCTGGCTCAAATGATGGCAGAGGAGCTTGGTTTCTGCATCTCTATCTATTTTTGGGGAGCTGGTGAGTCTGCTTTGCAAGGAATCCCCTTCCCACTGGCACCCTCTGTCCACCCTCAGTGACCCAGCAGGGCCATGTGTGCTCAGTGTCTGCTGGAAAAAGCCACTGTGTCCCTTTCCTGGGGTCCTTCCCATTCCTTCCCTGCCCCTCAGGGGGGCTGCAGTGAGGCTTGGCATCCTCTGAGATGATAAAACACTTCTGTTTGCTCTGCAAACCCTTCTGGTGGAGATCTTGAGAGACATGTTTCCTCTTTGGCAGGGCTGCTGCTCACACAAACCTGCCTTTATTTACGGGCTTTCATGTCAGCACAAAACCTCCCACCTGGGCACACGTACACACCTCGTGCCAGTGCCAGGGAGTCAGTGAGTGCCACCTCTTTGCATGGCTTGATAAAGCCACCAGACAGTTCCCAATCTGCCTTTTCCTGCTTCTGTTCCATAGTTGTTCTCCAACCTTCCTGCATCTCATCAAGTACGGAGAGCAGGGCCCTGCTGGGCCAGAAACTCTGCATGGTAAAATAAAGGGACTTCATGCAGGCATTTGTAGCTCAGACAGGAAGATAAAAGGTGGAAGAAATTAATTATTCTCATCTGGTTATTTGAGGGAGAAATAAAAGGGCTGCAGAGAGCAGGAATAGCCACCGTGCCGAGGGTCCCAAGCCAGCACCGTGGCTACGAGGGCAGCAAAATTAGACTCAGACCCATGCAGCTCGATTAAAGATCAAGCTTAAAAATAAAACCCAACACCAACAGTAAAGAGAAAATATAAAGTCACACAGATTTCCCGGACTGGATGCTTGGGCCACCCCATCCTGGCTCTGCTGCAGGAGAGGGATGGTGTGACACAAAGGGAGCCGGGCTGTGACCCACCCTCCCCACGGGCTGCTGCAAACGGAGCCTTTCACGATATTTAATGCTCTCCAGCACATTTTGGTACATGGAGATCAGTCAGGCTTTGATAAGATCATAGCAGGAGGACAGGAGGAAATTGCAGTCTTGCCCAATGCTTGATCTTGCGCTGCTGAACCTGCTGTATCGGAGACGTGATGGTCCAGCCTTAATGGCATCATATTAAGCTGAGACAATGCAGCCCCGTGACCTTGTGATGCTTGATAGCCACATGTGCTATTTTAATGAAAAATCGGGGCTTAAGTAAATGGCTGCCCATCGGCTGAGGGCTGTTAACGGGATCTCGCTCTGAGCTGAGCCCACCCCGAGCCGGGGGGAGGGAAAGGGAAGGGAATTGGGATGTAATAGTTGTAATCATCCCTCAGTCAATGGCCTTCTGCCTCCTCTGATCGTGGCCCATGCTGCTGGCGGAGAGGCAAACCCACTCTAGCCCACCTGGGGCTGCAGGGTTCTGCCGCTGGGTCTGTGCACTCAAATTTGGGTTTGGGCCTCAGTTTCCCTCAGAAGGAGTCAGAAAATCTGCCACTGCCACATCACTCGGATGCACTGGGGGCAAAGCACAGCTGGATTCAGAGCTATTCCCCCTTGCTCCAGCCTCCTCCATCCCAATACCCACCTCTGGGAGCAGGGACTGGGGCGGACACCCCTTCCAGGCACACAAACTGGTGTCCTCCCCCAACAAATTGAAGCTGTAAATATTGATAGCCTTCTCTTCCAGGGCTTTTTAATGCCCTCCAATACTTAGGAACTATTAAGCGCACCCATCATTACTAACCTGCGAAGTAAATGCGTCCTAATGGGCAGGCGAGCTACGCTGGCCCCAACAAATCATTCCTAATGAATAGTACCTGGCACATCCATCACCCTTAAATGCCAAAGCAAATCCATCTGCGTTAGCCGCTGAAAAGAGCCAGGCAGATCTCTCTCTCCCTTTCCTCCCAAGGTAGGGGAGCGTTGGGCTCTCAGCAACACGTGAGAGTGGCTGTTCCCAATCTCTCGCCATTCCCCAAGCCAGGATGTCCAAGGCGCATTTCTCAGCCGCACACAATGGCGAGAGGGCTCTGCCAGCGCCGTGAAAGGCTTTAAATAGAAACCAGCGTTTCTCCCTCACGCTGCACACAATGCTGCTCTGACCCTTCGCCGACCTCACCCTCAAATCTGGGGTTCACAGCCCCAGCCTTGAACCCGGCTGTTTTTTCATGTTTGGCCTCTCTATTTCCTGAGGTCAGGCAGCCCACCGCTCCATTAGCATGAAGCAACTCAGGGCTCATTTGCCAAAACTGACATCCTGGGAAAGTCCTGATGAATTTATGAATTAGAGGCTACAGATGCCAGTAAAAGAATTAAGGAGTTATTTATTTATGTATGTATTTATTATTATTATTTGCAGGAAATCAGCTGGAATGCTGCTGTTTGCTTTTTCTGAAAAGCACAGCCAGCCTTGAACGCTGTGTCAGCAGCAGTTTTCTTTCAGAGAGGAAAAAACACATTTTAAAGGTCTGTTAGGGGTTGGGGTTTGGTTGGGGGTTTTTTTGTTGTTTCTTTGGGTGTTTTTTATTATTATTTTTGATTTTTTAAAGGAAGGGCCTGAGGAAGAAAGTTCAGCGAGGAGGAAGCCGAGGGAGCCAGGCCGGCATCCCGGAGGGGCGAGGTGCTCTCACCTTGCGGAATGCAGGGATTGCGACACCCGAGCAAAGAGGTAAAATTTATATCCCATAAATCACATGTCAAGTGCCTGTGAGGAGAGGTCATTAAACAGATGTATGAGGCAAGAGGCAAAGTCCATCCATTTCAGAAGACGCTCCCAGTGTCAGCAGCTCTCCAGAAGTCTCAAGAGGCAGAGGGATCCAACCGGCACGGCAGCAGCTTCCCTGATAGTCTCTTATTTATTTCCTCCGCTCTTTATTTGATGGCATTTTCTTTATTGGAAGAACTTCCCAGGCTTTGCTCTCCCCTGTCACAGCTGCCCAGTTGTGGGGGCTGAGGGAGGGGAGAGTGGAGGCTGGCACATCAAACAGCTCGGGAGGGATGGAGGCTGCCCTGTGATTAATAATCCCACCAAGAGCTTTTACTGGGCATCACGTGGAAAATGCAGCTTTGGAAACATTTGTCTTCATCCCACAAACAACAAGTGGTGTTTCTTTCCCTTCCTTTGTTTCTCTCTGCACACACACACACACACACACACCCTCCCTCCCTCCCTCTCCCTCTTTCTGCTTTTCTTGCCCAAAATCACTGATTAAAATCTTTTCCATGCTTTACCTGCTCCAAGTGGCTCCTGTTCTGGTTTGATTTATGCTTTGCTTATCTCAGGCTTCAGTGGAAAAATAATGACCAGATAATAAAGAGCACTAAGTAGCTTTTCAAGTGTCATGGCATCCTCTGTGGACTGGGTTCTGCAGGAGCAGGGAGGGAGATGCTGGGATGGCCTTGGGCCAAAGCAGAGGGAGGAAAACGGAGGATAACGGGAAGACAACCACAACCCTGGGCCAGTGGTTCCTTAATGGGTGAAAGCTTGGGGCACCCTGCAGTGAATGCCTCAGCCAGCCCATCCCTGACCTGCTGAGGGGCAGGAAATTTCACCAATGGTTGTTGTGATCTCCCCAGGGCTTTTGGCCAGGATTTCAGTGGCTCTTTGCCCTGCCAGGCCCACACCCAGGACAGGGGATTCTCTCAATAAGATTCATCAGGATGTTCCTTCCCACCCCCTTGTTTTCTCCTGGACGGGCCCTGCCAGTGAGAGAGGAGACCCCCAGCTCCAATCTGGGGTGCCCAAACCCCGATCCCTCCTGCAGCTCTGGGCCTTGCTGCTCCCAATGGATCTGCAACAGCTCCAGACCCACCAGGCTTCAACCACAGCAGCAACAATCAGCCTTTACTACAGGGCTGGGACCTACAGCTTTCCCTTCCTCGTTCCTTGCTGTCTGCAGGGCCACACAGCTTCCCTGCCCCAGCTCTCCCCAGCCCTTTTCCCAGTGTCATCTGCTTAAAGAATTGCCATTAATTCCAGGGTAGGAAGGACCCATTGTTTACACTCAGGGAAAAGGGAATGGTTTTGTTGCCAAGGAACTATTTTTAATTGTAATGTGCATCCCGCATGGCCAGCGAGGCGGCTGCTGCGTGGGAACAGCAGGAGAAGTGGGATGGGAGGCTGTAGGGATAACTGCTGGTCATCATCCCATGGAAAACCTTGAGGTGCCTGCCCAGCACCCAGGGACACACAGGAGTGTTCCCTCAGCAGTAGCCTGTCCCTTCCAGTCCACATTCCCAACAAATCATCCCCAAAATGCGCTGCTCAGCTCAATCTGAAGAGAAGGAGAGACACAAGGCAGCGCAGGCTTCGCAGAGTGAAATTATCATCGAGCAGGGATCGCACGGGTCCCTCCTGGCTTTAAATAATCCCAAAAAATAGATGCCTCTGGATTGCCTCCATGGAGGCTGCGTGTGGGTGAGTTGGAGGGGGAAATGTGCCCATGTCTTTGCCCCCTGTCCCTGGCTGGCAGCCAGCCCCTGACACCTCTGGCAGCGCCGGGCGCGCGCTCGGCGGGCTCTATAAATACGTGTGCATGACAGATCTGGCACCGCGTGTTCCTGTAAGTGATGTCATCTTTGGGGAGTTACTTAGCAACCGTGGAAAATGTTTTGGAGGCTCTAATTTTTCAGTATGGCAAAGCCATATATTTATGCAGCTCAGCTAATCAGCTCGCTGGTGAGGCAGCCCCGATGAGCTCATTTTCTTCATCATTATTTTATGTGAATTGGGCTTTTAGCACTAAAGAGACCACAAAGATTTAATTCAAAAATGTGATTGCTTTATGTTTCCAGGGTATCATTAACATGGCATCTACGCAAATAACCATGGTAACAAACTGGTAATTAGTACATATATGGCACTTATTATTAATACAGAAACAGGACAAGTTCCAAATCAGCACAGATTACAGTACATTATTACCATAGTAATTACCTGCAGTAACACACACAAATTGAACTAAATGGCCAATTGAACTAGAGTGAATGGCTTTTTATTCCAGTCCCTAAATAATGTGCATTCTTGGCTGAGTAGTTCAAGGTAAATAAAACTGTTTTTAATTTATTGCCAAGGGTTTTTGCCCCCCCTTTGGTGGGAAGGGCTGGGAATGGCAAGAGTCAAGAACTTTTTTTTCCTTTTTTTTTTTTCCAAGCTTACAGTATAATTATTGTACAGACTAAGCCATTCCTGATTCCCAAAGAAAGACAAAGAGGGTAAAAGTTATTAGTTTATTTTATTAGCAGGTTTATTCCTTTAATTTCAGCCATGAAGTAATGTTCAGTGTATCTACAAGAGTCAATGCCAAATAAAGTAGGGTCCAAATCCAGTCTTTCAGTCCCTGGGTTGGGATTTCTTTATTGAGAAAGAAGGCATATCTGCATTTGGAGTAGGTTAAAAAACTGAACTTTTTGGAGATGATCACATTTATTAAACTAATGAAAAACCAGGGGTTTGGCCTAACCCTTCCCCTATGGGTTTGAGGTATATAAAAGTACTGAACCCACAAACCCTGAGTCAAACCCAAGCAGCCAAATGCATTGGCTGGAGCCAGCAGTGCTGAGATGAGGCCAACCACCAAAAATAGAGGAAAAAATTCAAAATTTCTTCTTATTCTCTCCATTTTGCTGTATTTTATTAGTGCTATTCCAGACCAGGGAGGGCTGGAAACCTCCTCTTTCTGAGGTGCTGGAGATGCTGAACACCCTGGGCTCAGAGCAGCAGTGGCAGCAGACTCCCAGCTCTTTAAAGATTAAATCCACCCCTCCATCCTAAGCTTTTTTTTCTCTTTCTAAATGAAAATAACATTCAGAGAGACACTTTCAGAAGGAATCTCTGTCTGACCTCTGTGCCTGCAGTTTGCAGACTTGGGAGCAGGAGCAGACATTGCACTCACTCCTCCTGTTTGGGGGCAGCCCATCCTGCAGGTGCATGGTTCAAGACCTCTTTTTTCATTATTTTTTTTTCTTTTTTTCCCAGCTTTTACTCCTGAAATGATTCTCCTGGGTTGTCTGGATGATGATGATTTTACCAGTCACCACTTTCTTGGGAGGGCTTTCTTCCAGCTGACATTTTTTCCTGTCCAAAGCCACACTGAGCAAGTTCTCAGCATGCAGAAGTTCCTTGTTCCCCACCCCAAGGAGGTGCCTCCCCTCTTCCCAGTGCCAGCAAGAGCAGAATGAAAATTCCAGCCATTCAGAATTTTTTTTTTCTTCCCTTTCCTTCTCTCTGCTCTAGACAAGCATTAATATTTCCATTTGCTGTCGGGAATTCAGACACCACCATTCTTGGAGCAGCAGTGGATTGGGTGTCCACGGTTTGGGATGGAGACAGGCAGTCTGTGAGGGCTTCAGCAGCTGGCACAGCCCTGGAGAGCATCCCACAAATGGATCTGTATGAGGGAAAAGTCATACCTTCCCCACCAGCAAACCTGCTTTATTGTGCTCTTTACCCATGTACTTCTGCTGGAGAATTATAGTTCCTTTATCGGGTCCATCTCTCATTGTATTTTACCTTCCTCAATTCATAAGAAAATTATTATTTTAGCAGGCAGGCATTTAATTAAGTTTCACTGTGTTTGCTTTGGCTCTCACAGCATGGCAAATCTCCTTTTAACAACCATCCCTAGAGTGTGGGTTCTGATCAAGCCAAACTGCCTGGATGCAATCCCTTCTCCCAGCAGCTCCCTTTCTCCTTCCAAACCCTCTGAGCCCCACTGGGCGCTCCCAACCCTGCCAGGAGCACAAAAAACCCCTCTCAGCAGGCAGCAGGAGCTCAGCACTGCTTGGCATCCTGGCTCCTGCCCACTCCTCCCCTGCACCCCTGCCTGACTCACAAACTTCCCACTCCAAATTAACACCCATTAGGGCTTATTTCCATCACGCTCTTCCCACGCAGCCACAGCCACAGCACAGCTCTGCCTGGGTTCAAAACAGCGATGGAGCCGTGTTCTGAGGCTGAGTTTAGCCCAGTTTTGTTTCCTGGAGGGATGTTGCCCTCATGGGAGCTGAAAGCATCACTTTGGGGGGTGGGAGCACAGCAGCTGCCCCTGAGGAGCTGCTCTCTCCTGGGCTGGGTTGTTTCATCCAGCAGGTCCTCAGAACTTCAGTCCTAAGGAGTAAAAGGTTCTTTTTCCTCTGCAGTGCCATGAGCAGCTCATCTTTGTAGGATAATTAAGAGCTGCTGTTGATGTTTTGGTTTAATTTAGAAGAAAGAAAAAACCAAAACAAATTGGATTTGGTATCCTCAGCTCCCTGCCCTGCTCGGCTGCCAACCCTCAGGATCTGGGACCTTTCTCAGCCTGAGCAGAGGCTCAGGAACCCCCCTGGCATCAGCACCCAGACCATGCTCTGCCTCCCCCACCTGGGGTGCAACATCTCCCCTGACCTAAAAACCCCCAAAAGGCCAGAGCAGGGCTTGATTTTTCCCTCTCCTCTCCCCTCCTCTCATTGCTGTTTTGTTTTGCAGTTGCTGCTGTTGCCATGCCATCTCCTTTTGTTGCTATGGATTAATAGCGTTTTTTTACTTATTTTTATGTATGTCCTGGGAACATGATTGCTTAATTTGCCCTGCAGGTTTGTAGGCTTGACAGGCATTTCCACATTGTCACCTTATCTTAATCCAGTTCTGGGCTGCTTGCAGGATAAATACCTGCAGAAATACCTGTTCCTGTGGAGGTTTGGGACAGGTATTTGTCCCAGCAAGTGGTCAGGGTGGGAGTGGTGGGGACATACTGTTCCTACAGCCTGGGTTAGATTAAAAACAGGGCTGTTTTTAATCTAACCCAGGATAACACCTCAGGAGCCACCAGTGGAATGATCTCCTGAGCCTGGGTGGAAGGACGGGCTCCAGCTGTCCCCCCATGGACCCCCGAGGTGACACATCTGAGGGACTGCATAAAATATATTCATTTATTTCATTGTCATGGGCATTGAATCAGGATTTGGCCTCCAGCTCTTTCTGTCCCTGGAAAATCCAGATCACTGGAGAGGCACCAGGAGTCCCCAGGGAGCATCTGAGCTGTGCCATGGGAGAACTTTTAGTGTCCAGCCTGGAATGTGGTGCTGGGAGCGAGGCTGCCACAAAAAAACAAAACCAAAGTGTTTTCCAGTGGTTTTAGGAGTTTGGTTTGTGCTGTGGAGGCAGAAGACTCAGCAGATCCTGGTTCATTCATGTCCCACAAAGCCTGAGGGCTGCTGTACCACTGCCCACCGTGCCCCTGCAGTGTCCCTTGTCCCCAGCCAGCCCAAGAGAAGATTTGCATAAGGAAACCACTGCAGATCTGGGCTTTGGTTGTGGGAGAGCACAGAGGAGGGATCAGAAGGGATCTGCTCCAGGTCCAGCTCCCCACACACCCCCACATGGGACCATCCTGTGTTGTTTTGCCAAGTCAAACCTTCCATTGCTCTGTGTTTCCATTATCCCCATGTGAAATGGGGAAAAAATTCTGTCTTTTTGCCCCATTATTGAAAACTTCGTGGAAGTGACTTCATACTATTATTATTATTATTATTATCATCATCAGCAGCAGCAGCAGCAGCATTGTCATCATTATTATTATCATTATTATTACCATTATTATCATTATTATTATAATTGTTATCATTATTATCATTATTAATATTAATATTGATATTATTTATTGTTGTTGTTATTATTGTTATTATTATTATTATTTGTGCCTTTGGCTCAGCACAGCCCTAATGCACTGATGAGGATGGATACAGGGATCAGCCTCTTCCCTCCAGCAATCAATCTGGCCTCCATCCCACTGGGTCATCTCCCAAGCAGTGCTCAGACAAATTTGCCCCCAGAGCTGTGAGCCTCAGAGGTCCCTGGCTTGCACACATCAAAGCAGAGCTGGTGACATCATGGAGATCACAAAAACATCAACTCTGCCTGTCTGGGGTGGGGGAAAACAGCTCCTTGCAGATCCACAGCTGGTGGGGCTCTGAATTACACAAGAGCTGAGGAACATTCCAACCATAACATCCTGCAGCCTCCCTGCCACCAGACAACTCATCTTTTATTAGGGTAGGAATGTGTCTTTAATAAACTGGAGGTTTTTAACTTGTCAGAGGGGGACGGGGACAGGATCCACCACAGTCCTGGTCCCTCACCAGTGCCAGCAGCACGCTGGTGTGAGGATCCTTGCTCTCCTGGGCACTCCCCAGTTCCCCTTCCAAGGGGATGATTCACCTCCATGGACATCTCACAGCATCTTCTCTCTGCTCCCGTGGAAATCCATCCTTGTCCTGCAAGGAGAGGGGTTGGAAGCACCTCTGAGCCCACGGAAGTGTGCAAGGCCAGGCTGGATGGGGCTTGGAACAGCCTGATATAGGAGAGGGTGTCCCTGTCCATGACAGAGGGGTGGAAGAAAACCTTTAGGGTCTTTTCCACTCCAAATTCCATGATTCCATGGTGAGTGAGGCTAAAATCCTCATGGCACAGGAGCAAATCCATTCTCCACCTTAATTACCCCTGCCCTCATCAGTGTTTACACAAACTGGGCTTTGGGGGTGAGGGAGTTCCATGCTAATAAAAGTTTCTCCAGTTCCAAAACCATTGTCACCATCTTCCTCACATCTGTCTGTGTTTGTATTTGTGATCCCGTGGAATTCTGCAGGGTTTGGGGCTTTACTGGTTTTTTTTTAAGGTTCTCTTTCACCCCATTTTAAAGCAGCACCTGAGGGAAGGTGATGCTGAGAGGTTGCTCCACCACAGAGTAACAAATCTCTCCTATTGTTCCCTTTATTTATCCTTATTCAGAGAGTTTCAGCCCTCTCTGAAGGGCTGTTTGCTGCCATCAATCCTGGAGGAGCCCGTGGGGGCCAGGAGAGGAGCGACACCGGAGATTTGTCCTATTGATTAACCTGGGATGGGAGGAATCAAACACCAGGAGCAGACAAACGCCTGGGAGGAGAACAGGGCAATTGTCAGCTTTGCTTTGCAGGTTATTGGGTTTAGAAGATTTCATTTTTCTTTTCCTACCTGGAGGCTGAGAGAAAGCGGTAAAACTTTCCTAAATTCCTCCTCGTTTCCCTGTTTGAAGTTCCCCAGCTAACACCACACGCCAGAGAGAAAAACCCCCTCAAAATCCCCCCTCTGCCTGGCAGCCACAAGTGAGATCTCACATTATTGCCTCTGACAGCTCTCATTCCTCAGGCATTTTCTTTTTCCTTCCTCAAAGGAGGGGGGAAAAAATATCAAAGGTTTCCAAACCTGAGCACCTTCTGAGAGTGCAAATGCAGCCCCATGTCGGGAGGGATGCTCTGAGCTGGAAAGGAGAGGGAGGATGGATGCAGTCCTTGGGAAGAGTTACATGTGTTTGCCATTGCGTTTGCCTTGGGCCCTTGGAAAATGTTTGTAGTTCTCAATTAATCTCATTAGTTTGGAAGTAGACAGAGGGGCGGGAAATCAAAATAATTTCATGGGGAATTCTCTTTAATGACTTTTTAAAAACATGTAATTGAGAGAGGTGGTGGTGGAAAACATTTTAATAGTGCTGAAATCAGTGGAGGGGAAGCAGTAAGGAATGTTCAGGAAAAGCCTCGTGTGAGGGGTCTGTCAGGACAGGGCTGAGCTCTGGGGACACAGGGCTGAGCTCAGGGGACACAGGGCTGAGCTCTGGGGACACAGGGCTGAGCTCTGGGGACACAGGGCTGAGCTCAGGGGACACAGGGCTGAGCTCAGGGGACACAGAGCTGAGCTCAGGGGACACAGGGCTGAGCTCAGGGGACACAGGGCTGAGGTCAGGGGACACAGGGCTGAGGTCAGGGGACACAGGGCTGAGCTTTGGGGACACAGGGCTGAGCTTTGGGGACACAGGGCTGAGCTTTGGGGACACAGGGCTGAGCTCAGGGGACACAGGGCTGAGCTCTGGGGACACAGGGCTGAGCTTTGGGGACACAGGGCTGAACTCTGGGGACACAGGGCTGAGCT
>NC_031785.1:3449980-3464691 GCF_001522545.3 Parus major
TGGAGACACAGAGCTGCCAGTGAGGCTGCCGTGGGGTCAGCACAGCTTTAGGGCTCTCAGCCAGGTCCCTGGGCACTGCTGGGGAGCCACCCTGGCTGCTGATAACCCCTGGGAGAGCCCTGCTTGCCATCAGCAGCTTTTCATTTCCTTTTGCTGCTCTCCTGAGGCTGGGTTTGCAAGGCTGGAAGGAATTGGTGATTGCTGCAGTTTGCCTCTGGCCTGCTCACTGTGTGTCCCCAGTGTGCTGTGGTGACACCAGGGCCCTTGGAGGGTGGCCTGGGGTAGGATAGGACCTCCCCTCCATCTCTGGAGAAGGGACAGAGCCTCAGAAACCTCTCTGCCTCACAGAACCACCCGCAGCATCCCCCAGAGAGCCCAGCACCCCTTGGGGACATGGGACATGCTGAGCATCCATCCCACTCCTAATTCCCTGCATCCCAATTAACCAGAGAGCGACAACTGTTCCCTGAAAGAATTGTTATTTTCCCTGGAGCATCCTGTGGCCAAGAACCCAACAGCCAAAGCCCCCCAAGCCCTGTCTGTCCCTATTCCAGCAGAGGTGCGCCCTCCTCTGCAGCCTGAGCGCTTAATTGATTGGATTAGCCCTTATTTAGCAATTAGCAGCGGTGCCCAGCCGGGGAGCCCTCCCTTTCTCCCCGAGCAGTCGCTGTTTGCCGGCTCCGTCAGCGCCTGCCGTGATTCATTCCTGCCGTGTCAAAGCGAAACTTGGCTCGCTGCTCTCCCCGGGGCACCGCTCCGCGCCGGGAGCAGGCAGTGCCAGCCTCTGCACACCTTTTAACTTGCTTTATTTTATTTTATTTTATTTTATTTTATTTTATTTTATTTTATTTTATTTTATTTTATTTTATTTTATTTTATTTTGGTTTGGTTTGCTTTTTCTTTCATTTATTTCTATTCTATTCTATTCTATTCTATTCTATTCTATTCTATTCTATTCTATTCTATTCTATTCTATTCTATTCTATTCTATTCTATTCTGTTCTGTTCTGTTCTGTTCTATTCTATTCTATTCTATTCTATTCTGTTCTGTTCTGTTCTGTTCTGTTCCGTTCCATTCCATTCCATTCCATTCCATTCCATTTTATTTCATTCTCTCCTATTCCATCCCATCCCATCCCATCCCATCCCATTCTCCCTCTCTCCACGCAGAGTTTGGTTTGCTGAGTGGAAGGAGAGTGGCAGCTGCTGTTGCAGAGCAGATCTGCTGCTCTGAGGAGGGAGCAGTGCCAAAGACACAGCCTGAGGGGAGGGACATGACACTGACACCCCAAAGACCTGGCTCTTGTCCCCAAAGAGCTCCCCACTGCGAGGACACGCTGTTTGCTCTGTCACAAACCTCTCTCCATCCTCCCCAGCGCTGCTGCCCTCGCCAGTCTCTCACTCTGGTGTTCACCCATCCTGCCCAGCCCAGGACTCACTGGCTAAGGCCACCAGCAGGGGAGGGGTCCCTGGGGAGGGGCAGACTGCAGGATGAGGCCCACTGTGTCCCAAGATGGTATTTTTATGCCCCACTCACTGTTACTTCATGAGAATTTGGGGATTTGGGGGGGGGAAATATCACCTGGCACCACAGTGCCTAACCCTAACCTTTAACCTTTCCTCATGGTTTTTGCCATTATGTTCCTGCCACCCTCCCAGCCTCTCCTCTGGAGAACATCAAAAAGCAAATTATGCCAGGAACATCCATCCTGTGCAGCAGAACCCGGGAGGTCAGCGAGAGCGGCCCCAGGCTGTGAGATGCTCAAAAGCCCAGCCAAAGGAAAAGGCTTCAGGGTGTGATTCCAGGCTGGATAACCCAGACACCCGGGAGGGAGGACACGGTGATCCATTAGCAGGCTCCATCAGGAGATGTAAATGGAGCTGCTGAGCCAAGGAGGGCAACTTTTGACTTCTTAGCAGCCAAACCCTTGTGTGCATCACTCAGAGCTGCCCCAGGGGCAAACACAACATAGTACCTCTCCCTCCCAGATGCACAAAAAGAGGAGAACATCCCAAAATAGGTGTCCAAGGGGCAGGTTACTCTGTGCCAGGGCTGTTGAATATGGAGGATACAAGAGAGGGATGCTGTGAGATGCACGGGATGCTCAGCATGGAAGAGAAGCTTCACCCTGGTGCAGCCAGCTCCTGCTGGTGCCAGGGGAGATCCTGGCTGGATGCAGGGAGGCAGGGAGGCAGATCCTCCCCCACGCTGGGATCTCTCTGCTGCCAATGGATCGATTGTGCTCGGAGGGCTCGGGGCTCTATGTAGGTCAGGCACATCGCTGGCTCCCACACTGCTGTGGAGTTATTCAATGGAACCAGGATCCCCCTTTCTCCCTCCATCTAACCCTCTCCATGTCCAGCCCCCGGCACAGGGCAGCCTTGGCTCTCATCCTAGAGGAAAAGAGCATTGCCCTGGGGCTCAGGGCTCGTTTGAGCACAGCCAGTGTTTGTCCAGCTCCTGCAGCCGAGCAGCCCCCGCAGCAAAGCGCTCCCCGGGTGTCTGCACGAGGAGAGCTCACTGCTGGGAGGGGGAATGGGCAGCATGACCCAGTTCATGGGTTTCTGTCAATAAAGTTGGCACTGCTCCCTCTCAGCTTTGTGAGATGGAGGGCCTGGAGCAGCTCCCAGAGAAGGGGATTTCTCAGTGCAGCATCCCCTGGGAGGAGGGAGCTGGATCTCCCACGTGTGGTTGCTTGCCTGCTTGTCTCCCTGGGGGTGGAGTAGATAGGAGACATCCCAACCTTCAGCCTTGGGAGCTGCTGGTTTTGGCCACCCAGACTTAATCCTCTCTAGAAGCCTTTATCACCCAAGGAGGAAACCCAAATCCTCCGGTACCCTGGGCTCCTCCTGGGCTGATGAGCTGGAAGGAGAGGGATGCACAGAAAGGGAGAGAAAGCAGAGGAAAAACTTTGTCAAACAACAAAAAAAACCCCCACTCGGTGTTTCAGAGCAAACTTTGTACTAGTTGAAGATTTGACCTTGTGTTCTCTCCTAGGAACAAACAAGAGCAAAACGAGGATCATATTATTTTGCCTGAAATTTGGAGTGGATCAGACCCCTGCTGTTCCAAGCCCCTGCAATGAATGGCTATAAACAAGATGCATTTCCAGGGAATGAATTAAACACGGAGCCTGAGTACTGGCTGTGTTTGAGAGATGTTTATTTGTCCTTGTAGCCTCTCCATAAAGAATTGCACAAGTACTTACTAAATTTTAACCCCACATTGTTCTTGGGTAAATACTGCCCTTTATCCAACGTCAGGAGTGCTCGGAGCTGAGATAAGCTCAGGTTGGCTCGTGCTCTCTGGAGCATTCAGCCTCTTGGAAGCAGCTTCCTGCAGACCCCAGGGCATCCACATAATTCCCAACTGCCTCCAAACCTCTGGCAGCTTTCTGCATTTTTGTGCCAGGAAGTTTTTTGTGAAAAGCATAGCGACTTTTATCTCAGCTCCTCTCCTTATTTTGGAAAGAGAAAGGGGGATAAACCATGAGAAACTGGTGAATAACAGTGCCAGGAGCTGTGCTGTGACCCCTCAACAAGTCTCTGTCCCCTCTCCCACCATCACATGGAGCAGGGGGGGTTGGAATGAGGTGATTTTAAGGTCCCTTCCAACCCAAACCATTCCATGGCTCCATTTTCCACTGTCCACTCTTCTCCTGTCCTTTCACAGAGATGGAAATAGTGAAGCTTTGAGAGCTTCCTCCATCCCCATCCTCACTCTGTCACTCCCAGCATCACTGGTGAACACACACACATAAAAAGGCTAAAAGGGGGTGAATATCACTGCAAACTTTCTGTCTGCTTTGATTTCCAGAGTCTACACAGCCTTGTGCTTTTGGACCATCTGCTGGCATCCAGAGGGATGGGGAGCTAGGGCTGCACAGCCTTCGGCATCCAAGCAGGAAGAGCAGCCTGAAGTGCAGAATTTCTGGGGGGAAAAAATGGGTTTTGCTGCTCAGGAGGGAAAGGCTGAGTAAAAATGGTGTGAAATCCAGCCCAGCTCTCCCTGCCTTCCAGGGAGCCCCTGAGAAGTCCTCCTCTCCCTGCTTCCAGGGGTGTTCTGTGGTGTTTCCCCCACGCTGGAGAGACATGGCCACAGGATGTGAGATGCTGAATGTGACTCTCCCAGAAGAAGAAGAAGGATCTGTGCCTTGTAGAAACATTTCTGAACTCGTGTTTGTTCCCTCTCCTGGGTCTGGGCAGAATGTCAAAGCCTGCTCTGAGATGGAAATATTTTAAGACTAGCACTCACTGGAGACTGAAACAATGGCAATTCTTCAGCTACTGAGGCTTTTATAAAAAGGCTTTTGACACAGAGGCTGCTTAGGGTTGGGGTTTTTTTTTTTTCCTTTTTTATTTCAGTTGGTTTTTCTCCCAGAAAACACTGTGCTAGTGTCCATGTGCATGCTCGTGCACACACTTTTGTGTGTGCAAAATAATCCCTGTGCTTCCAGCAGGGCCAAAGGTGGGAATGCCCAGGAGATGCCTCCAGCCCTGCTCCAGCGAGGAGGAGGCAGCAGCTCACAGGGGATCCACGCAGTGATGCAGGAAGAAAAAGACATTTTAGAGTAAATGTCAGCTTTTGCGTTTCTGGGTTTGGGGCTTTTTTTAAACATGTGGGTGGGACTTTTAATGCCCAGATGAAGCTGAGACGGTTTCAGTCTCCAGGGCTTATCCAGAAGATTCACACAAACACTATGGAAAGTGTCTCTTTGCTCAGGGAGGATGAAATTTGACACTGCAGAGATTTTAACCCGGTATTCCAGCGAGGAGCCTCAGTGGTTAGCGTGTCATATCTGATAAAGGCTAATCAGCCCTCCTTCAGGCACCATTCAATTCTTATTTCCATCTGCTTCCCATGCAGATTGTGTTATCCACGATATGGACTCACATGCAGGCAAACCAGTGCGAGTTCTGCTCAGCAATCAGAGGATCAACACTGAAGAGGGACACGATGGGTCCCCCAACCAGAACCTTTACAAACAGTCCCGGCAGCTCCCAGTCCTTGCTTGGAAACCAGCAGTGTCCAGCACCAGTTTGCACTGGTGTAGGGATGGGATCCTACTGGGCAGCAGGTTCCCTGCACACCCCATTGCCTGTCCCAAGCTCTGAATCCCTCCCAAGCTCCTCTCCCTGCCTGAAGCCTCCTCCCCAATTACCCCGGCGCTGTTTGTTCAGGCCATGTGGATTTAGCTCTCCAGCCTCATGTGCACTGTGTGTATAGGGAAAGATAGATTGCCGCTACTTTCTAGTATAAATCACATTCCTTACAACACTCCAAAGTAGCATTTTCAACCTCAGGGTGCTAATAGGATCCAGCAGGAGAAAGAAATGTCAGCTAAGTAGCAGGCGCTGTTTGGAGAGTGCAATGGAGCTGATCCACAGCCCCGGGGCAAAAGGAGCAATCCCAGGGCAAAGGTTAAAGAGTTCAGGAGCACTTCAGCCTACTTAATTGCAACAGGCCTCTTAGGCGGTGTAAGATGGATGGCTGGAGCCCGGCGAGGGGGGCAGAGCGGGGCCAGCAGCATCACCCGCCCCGGGAACCGCCGGCACGGCGGGGACAGGACGGGGATGGAGCGATGGAGACACCGCTGCCGCTCCTCGCTTCTCCCCAAAACGCTGCTGGGTGGCAAAGCTGCCACTGCAGCATCCTCTGGGCATCAGCCCTGCCCCATCCCGATCCTCTCACCATCAGCCCTGCTCCATCCCGATCCTCTGACCATCAGCCCTGCTCCACCCTGATCCTCTGACCATCAGCTCTTCCCCATCCCGATCCTCTGACCATCAGCCCTGCCCCATCCCGATCCTCTCACCATCAGCCCTGCTCCGTCCCGGTCCTCTGACCATCAGCCCTGCCCCATCCCAGTCTGCTGTGGATCAATGTGAATTTATTCTGGAGAGAGCTTTTGCAAGAGCTCAGCACAGGCAGATAAATGACCAGTAGCCAAAATGACTCCAGCTGCCAAGGAAATGTTTCCTGCTCCCCCGAAAATCATAAGGAATGTTTAAGGGAAAGAGAGGGAATTGGGTACTGTTGCTGCTCTTGTGTTTTTCTTCTAGGATTTGTTTTCTGATTCCTTTTTAGTTTGAATCTTCAGAATCTGAACGTGGTTTGTATCAGTCCCAAGGTGTTTCTGTTGGGAAGGTGCCTCAGATAATATTTTCAGTAGAGTTTTGGCTTGTTTTCTGACACACATCTGAGAAATGTCATCAAAAGCTGATGTTTTGCATGGAAAAGGTCTTTTGCTTTTTCTTTTTTTTTTTTATCTGAAGAAAAAAAATAGAATAAAAATATTTCATCCCTTTCTCACAGCGAGGTTTATGCTGTTTCCCTGGTGATAAAGGCACAGGGCTGGCTCTTGAGACAGATGCGTTTAATTCCCAGCTCTGCCGCAAACCCCCGCGATGACCTTGGAGCAGCCGCTCGGGCTCCGATCCGCGCGGGATGGGATTTTTCTGTTCAAGCTCCCTTTTTGGCCTCTTCGGCTGGGAAAAACGTCTGCAAACCCCTCTCGTTTCATGTTCCCCCCGTCCCCCAGCCCAGCGGCCACCCCTCGTGCGGGGGATGCTGCCCTGCGCGGCGGCCGCATCCCTGAATCGCGCAGGGCCGGGATGCGGAGCGAGGGTCGCGGATGCCCTCTCGTGGGAAGAGCGAGGCTCGGCCGCGCTCCCGATCCCCGCGGGGGCGTGGGAAGATCCCCCCAACCCTGCGCTCCCCCTGCCCCGGGGCTGCTGGGGGTACCCCCAGCCCCCGAGCATCCCCCGTGGGGGAATCACCGAGACCTTCCCAGGGCGCAGCGTTCGGCACCTTTTATTGAGGAGCGGGGAGAGATGGGGGCGTCCTGCCCACCCCCAGGAGCAGCGATGGGGACACCCCCGCCTCCCGCAGGCCCGGGGGGCTCAGGAGAGGAGCAGGGCAGCGAGGATGCAGGGCAGCAGGAGGTGGCCTGGGGGCGGCCGGGGGGCTCTGGGGGAGCTGTTGCACAGGTCGGTGTCACAGCAGTGGATGCGGACCCCCGGCAGCTCCTGCTGCTGGCAGTGACGGGAGGTGGCACAGCCGCTGGTCAGAACCATGCCCAGCACCACTGCAAAGCAAGCACAAGGAGGGACATCAGGGGGACATCAGCGGGGAGGGGGCGCTGCCACAGCCCGGCACAGGGGGCTGCAGGGCTGGGTTTGGGGGGTGAACAGCGGCTCGAGCAGCCCCCGCACCCCCGGCCCCGGGGCCGGACTCACCGCTCTCTGTTTTAATGCAGAACCGGTGCTTGAAGCCCTGGTGGGACTGGGAGCAGGTAATCACCTCGGGGTTGGAGCACCCCATGTCCACGTTTTTGGTGCCGACCACGATGTTGCAGCCATAACACTGCAGTCCAGACACTAAACAAGAACCAGAAGAAACACGGCTGGACTTTTTCCGGGGGGGAAAAGACTTCAACTCCTTCCGAGCTGCTCTCTACCGACGGCTTCGCAGCGCTCCCTGCCTTGCCAAGTCGCATTAAGGCAGAGCCCGGAGCTGCCCGTCACTTGTTTACCCAGTGGGCCCGAAAATACAGACTCATCTCCCACTAGAGGTCAGTGCGAAATCAGAGATTAGCCGGAGATTGGAGCTGGGATCAAACTGCGGGAACAAGGGAGCTTTGAAACAGGGGGTGTAAAAATTAGGTGAAACCTCACGACCGCAGACACCACCGAGTCAGGGCTTGGTCGTGCTCAGAAGCAGTTTTTCCTATTTTCACCAGGTTTCTCCCGTTTAGCTGTGCCTGTTTGGGAGGTATTTGCCCCAGAGGGATGGGTTTATCAGCAGGGTTTGGTTTTCCCCCTGGACGCGGACCTGATGTTATCACAGGGTCCATCAGGAAGGCAAAGCAGCTCGGAAACAGAAGGGAAATCCTCCTTCAGAGCACCGAGAGCCACCGTGCCTGTGACCCCGGGCCAATGGCCTCAGTGTGTCCCCAGGGCTTTGCACATTTGCACTGGCGGCAGCTCAGCCCTTCCCTGCAGCCACTGTGTCTGAAAATTGCCACAATAGGAATTAAGCCGTTTCTCAGGTTTCTCAAAAAAAAAACCCAAACACCAAAAAACAAAACAAAACAAAAACAAAAAAAAAAGCCCCCAAAAACCCCAAACCAAAAAGCCTTTAAAGGATGTTCATTTACAGCATCCACCTCTGCTGTGAAGGTTAAGGCAACCTCTGTTGATTAATGAGGTTGCTGCCATTACCTTTCCTCACCTCTGAGCTCTGACCCAGAGCCCTTCCCGAGCCCTCCTGTGCTTCCAGGACAATTTTGGGGGTGGTGAGCACCCTCACACAGCCAGGCACATCGAGGGGAGTCCCTACCCCGGCCAAATCAGGGAAGAGGGGCCCAGGGGATCCCAAATCCTGCCGTGTTGCCCTTTTGTACAAAACACAGTGACATTACTTCCATCCTAAAACCACCAGCACACAGCGGCACGGCTTGGGGCGGGAGTGCCCCTAAATTCACCCCGAGGATAAATCACACCTGAACAACTCGGATTTAGGGGGGATGTAAAGCGCATCACCAAGGCACGTCTGCACCCCGGGGAGAGCAGCACTCACCCTCTGGCAGGACGAACAGCACGGTCAGCAGAGACAGGATCCCATGGGCACCTCCGGGCATGTGTCCGCAGAGCATGGGGGGCTCACCCAGAGCTCTCGGGGTGAACACGAGGGGTTGGGGGAGCCGCCTGAGACCTCCTCTCCTCCCGGCTCTTCACCCCGGCCGTCCTCGTCCTCGGCGCTTCCTTCTCACCTGCAAGCCCTTCCCGGGGGGTTCGGGGAGTGCAGCAGGGATCTGGCTGCTCCCCGCCTGCCCAGCCAGCCCCTGGCACCCAGGCTCCTTATGGTGATGTTTAATTTCTCCCTTTTCCTCTGGAGAAATTCCCCGGTTCTTTCAGTTCATGCACAGACCTGAGTGCGTATGTGCTACCCTCAGTTATTTCTGTCCTATTTCCTCTGTCCACGATCACTTCCCATTAATACCACCGTGCAGCAGCTCTTGGAGAGAAATTCTCCCTAATCAAGATTTAGTTTTAAATCCACTTCGAAATCCTCTAATTCAGTTGGATTAGGCAGAAGGGGTTTGGGGAGATGTATGGTTTTACTTTTTTTTTTTTTCCCCGTCTCTTTTTCCTCTCTGAGCTGCCTCATCTTCATGAACGGACCCACCGGCTTTCTGTGACATATTGTGCTATTTAAAGAGGAAAGGAATAATTTTATTAAAGAGAAGCAGTCAACTAATTTTAAATCCGAGACTTGAGATCCTCTAACAAAGTACAGCTCTGGGGATGGCCCTGGGGTTAAGGGGAAAACCTGAAGGAGAGGGAAGAGGGTTTGAATGGAATGTGTGTATTTACACACAAGAAAATAGTCGCCTTAATAAAGCAGGGAGAGGTTGGAGCCAGCCCCGGGCTTGGATCAGCTCTGGAGGGAGCTGGGACTGCCAGGAGCTTGGGGAGGGGACAGGGGGACAGCGAAGGAAAGGACTGAGCAGTGATGGCTCTGCAGGGCCAGGGTCACACCCACATGGGACACCACGGCTGTCACCAGCTGCAGGACCAGGCTCCCAGACCCCTGTTGGCTCTTCCAGCGCTGTCCCCACAAGTAAAGCCCCAGCTTTCAGCGGAGCTAATGGGACTTGGAGAGCTAATGCTTACTAATGAGAGAGCGCGACGGAATGCACGGGATTAAAAAATTAAAATGACAAAATAAGCTGCTTATGTAGCTCATCCAGCATGTGCCTGCTAGCAGCACCTGAAATCTCCCACCCTGGGCACCCCAGCCCACCAGGCACCTCCTTTGACAGACACAGCTCCCAGCCAGGCAGGTTTGCACATCTTCATTTACAGGGATGCTGCTTCATATTTCACCGGGAGGCAGCACAGGCTGGTCCAAGGAGGGGCATCTACATCACAGGAGAGGTGCAGTTGGCACCTGTGAGAAGTGCCCAAGGAATGCAGCTCATGGATTCAAATCCCTTAAACCACCCACGGTGATTCACTTGCCTGAAAACAATGTGATTGTAACAAATGTCTGACACAGGAAAGCCTGAAAGCCTGGGGGAGAAGGGATAAAAGGCAGGAAATGGGATTGATTTAAATGCATGCATAAATCAGAGCATTCAATAAGGAGGAGAAACTAACTTTTAATCCTCTAATAAACTCATCAATTATTTGGAAGGGGCAGCCAAGAGCAGCCTGGCCTCTGTGGCAGTGATGAAGCATCCCTGGAAGTGTCCAAGGCCAGGCTGGACAGGGCTTGGAGCAACCTGGGAGAGTGGGAGGTGTTCCTGCCCGTGGCAGGGCGCTGGAATGGGGTGAGCTGTAAGGTCCCTTCCACCCCAAGCCGTTCTGGGAGTCTGTGCTGCAGCAGCTGTGCACAGCTGGCGGGGCCGCACCAACCCCTGGGCGCTGCACCTGGATCCGCAGCCTCATCCGGAAAAGCGGCTCCTCCGCTGGTCCTTCCCAGCGGGAAGGTCTGGGATAGTCCCAGGGCTCGGAGGATGGAGCGATGCCTTAAGGCGGTATCGGTGGGACCTGCGGCGGGATGCTGGGGGAGTAATCCCGGTGGGAACATCAGCTCCCCGGGCTTGTTTGAGGTATTGCAGTGCCCATTTAGAGAAACGTTTGTCTGGTTTTATCCCCTTTATGCCGAAGAGAAAGACCTTAAGGGGGGAAAAGCCACTCAAGCTCTTCCACCGCTGCCGCATCTACAACTTGTAACTCGTCATTAGCGCTGATGGAACTCGGAGCGATTTTCCAGCTCCGGGGGAGAAGGAACTGTCGGGAATGGGCTCCCTCTGCACCGCTGCTCCGGCTGCGGGAGATTCCAGCGGCACATCCCGCGGTGCAATCCCGCTGCCGCACAAACCCCCGGGATACCCGGTGAGAGAGTTCAGATCTCCGAGATACCCGGCAGGAGAGCTCAGAGCCCCGGGATACCCGGTGAGAGAGCTCAAACCCCAGGGATACTCGGTGAGAGAGCTCAGAGCCCCGGGATACCCGGCAGGAGAGCTCAAACCTCCGGGATACCCGGCAGGAGAGCTCAGAGCACCGGGATACCCGGCGGGAGAGCTCAAACCTCCGGGATACCCGGTGAGAGAGCTCAGAGCCCCGGGATACCCGGTGAGAGAGCTCAGAGCCCCGGGATACCCGTTGGAAAAGCTCAAACCCCCGGGATACCCGTTGGAAAAGCTCAAACCCCCGGGATACCCGTTGGAAAAGCTCAAACCCCGCACAGATTACGTCGCCCCGCCACACATCCCGCGCTGAGCTCATCCCAGCCGCACCGCCCCGCCGGGGGCTGGACTCGAACCGGCGAACCCCGGGCGTGCCCGCCCCCAGCAGCGAGGCCAAGGCGAAACCACACCCCGCGTGCCACGGGGCGGGAGAGGAAACTCCGCCTTCCTCACGCTGATTGGCTAAAGGTGATGAATATATTAAAAACCTAGGGGACAGAGCAGGTTTTAGCCATTTTACCGAGACTTTTAGGGGTTTTAGGGCAAATCTGGACTTAAGAGTAAAAGCTTTCTTGTGGGGATTAGGAATAAATGTAAATTCAGGGACGAAAGAATAGAAAAGCCAGCTCGCCCTGTTCTGAAGAGATGTAGATTACTGAAGGTTTAAATAGCGGCAGCTCGGTGGGCTGCGTTGTGTTGTATGAAAGGAGAGAAGGTTAGCACTCCCCTTGATAAGGATGGAAGGGGCCCTAGTGGCCTATACAACACACATACGGTTAAGGCACTGCCACCTACTTCGTGGCATCTAACCATGTTTTTTTCTTTTTTTCCTCTTTATTTTTTATCTCTTGTTTTCATTGCCGGAGACACTAAAAAGCAGCAGCCTCTTTTTTACTCTCCCAGCTCGCCTTTTCCCTCAGCTTTAAAGTGGCCGGTGCACCCGAGGCCCACGGCTGTAACTCACCCTCCCTCAGGGTGCTGTAACACACCACAGCTACTCTCAGCCTGTAGCTAAAATAAAGTTACACCTCCCCTACTCCAGCCCCTCCAGCTGTTTCCTTGTTTCCAGAGCTGTGTTTGAGCTAATCCTGGCCCTCTAACCACCACAGCCATGCCAGGCTGTGCAGAATTAGAGGTAAGCAGGGCTCTACCAACAGGCCCTAGCATTAATCCCAGGTGGGATATTAAGGATTTAAACGCAACCTTTATGAAGAGCAGCTTTACAGTAGATCCTTTACATTAGGGGTTTTTCTATCCCTGTTCAAGAGATTTCCTCATGAGAGCAGAAAATTCATCTCCCTTCTCCACAAATCCATGTGACAGCACAGCTGGGCAGGCAGAGCCACTCACACCCATGAGAAACACTACGCCAGGAAATATTTCTGAATCAACATTCAAATGTTTTGCTGGAGCAAAATTCCACCTTCTCCGTGCTGTAAAGCAGCACAGGCAGATCTTGCACTGAAGACTTTCACTGAATATTTTCAAGAATAAGGCTGAAAAAAAATCCTGAGTTGATCATTTTAGCAGTGACACTAAGTCTAGACACAGTGTCCCTTCCTGGGGGTAATGAAAAACCTCCAAAGGCAGTGATATTATTAATAGCCATTTTAGCAGCTCAACATGAACTCTGTATTTTAAAAATAAAACCTATGCCTCATGTCTTGCAGCTTCTTCTCCAAGGGTTTCAAAGCAAGGCGACCTCAGAGCAGCACTCCAGAGGTCTGGACTGTAATTGATTTTGTTATTACCAAGCACGTGAGGTAAACACCAAAAAAAATGAGGTTTTGCTTCACCAGGAGCAAAATATCCCATTGCAGCAGAAGCCTTTGTAAAACTTGTGCCTCCATGCATTTCTTAACCAGCACAAAGTAAATCCTGGATCCCTGCCCATCCTGCAAGGAGAGGGCAGCAGGAATCATTTCCCTTGGCTGGAGCACTCTGTGAGGGGTTGTAGCAATGTTGTCACTGCTGAGGACACCTTCAGCTCAATCCTTCTCCCTTCATTAAATAAATCTGGACTTGTGTTTGTTCCTCTTTTTCTCCAGCCTGCTGCTCCTCATCCTCCCTCACCGGAGCTTCTACAGAAAACATTTCCCCTGAAAAATGTTTTTAAGAGAAGCTTCCACAGACACTTCACATCAGCACACTCTTAACCACAAACATACACATAAAATCCCACCTTTTTATTATGGCACATGGTATTTTTCTGGATGTGTAAATACCACATGGATATGACAAAAAGGGAAAGAAATACCAATGTTGAGATAGATACAGAGTCATGCCATTTGCAATACAGCTTCATACCATGGATTGCCAAGATACAAAAAGTCTGGGTTGGTTTCTTTTTACATTGAAATAACTTTACAGTGTTCTGTGAGTTGGCTTTAGAACCAGAAGAGGCAAAATATAAAAAAAAAAATAATAAAAAGAGTAAAATATGCTGAGAACAACTACAAGCAAGATTCATTTTAATGGTTAACAGAAGAACTGTAACTTTGCTCTAGAACAGCATCTATTAAACACACGTAACAAGAGGTAAGCAACTATACAGAAGGTAAGAGATTCCACCACAGGAGTCAAGTCAGGGGCAGGAAAAGGGAAATCTGGAACTGCATGGTTTTATTTGGTCACAAAGTTTGAGCAGAGTGTTTTAAAATGAAGCACCCTTAAAGATGCAGTACTCCTATTTAAAACAATACAGAAACTTCCCAAGAGACTAAAACCTACATTCTGGAAAAAAAAAAATTAAAAATTAAAAAAAATTAGACATATTTAAAAAAAATTCCACACATCTCTAGGCTTGTGACTTAACTTACTGGTACAAAGTAGATTGGCAGCTCTTCCTTAAGCAGCAACAGTGCCCAGAAGCAATGCCACCAGAAAGTACAGTATCTTTGGGGTGTCCAAGACTTCTGACCCGACATCAGAATCATCCATTTGTCTGCCAAAACATTAGGCAAGAAAAGGAGACACTGCATCTTTTTTTTTTTCCACCACATTGCCCGGCTCTAGCAGAGCTAAGATGTTTTCTTTGGGACAAGACTAACAGAAACCACTTTATCAAATATTCTTCAGGTTTCCTGCCAAACTGGATTTATGGGTGTTTTTATTTTTTAATAATTTTTTTTAAAAACATCTTTTTGTTTCGTTTTTCCTGACAGTCTCTAAAGCAATCCTGGAACATTTAACAGTCACTCTTCCACAGTTTAATTGTTTTGTCGTTTTCTAGTGCCGCTGATGCGATGATGTTTTCTGTTGGGTGACAAGCTGTGGAGATGACAACATCTGAGCAAAAAGAAAAGACAGAAAAATGGGATTATTTAAATCTGGTTCATAGCAGACCTTTCTGAAAATCAGCAACTATGTTTTATTAAGCAAACTTATTATTCCCTCGTAGCGGAATTAAATGTGATATTTGTAAATATCTTACAACTGTTGCTCCTCTGTGAGAGGAAATACAAGCAGGAAAGAATTGAGGGCAGTAGAAAAGTGTTTGACAGGTTTCAAAAGGTGAGAACTCTCTAGATTCTAGTTCTTGTATCACATCATGTCAGACACAGCTGAATCAAAACCCAGGTCAGTTTTTTTGTCATGGAGGGTATTTCCAACATCCCAGTCAGTTCTTAGGTAACACTTCATCTTTAGATGAAAATCTGCTGCTACTGCCTTCCTTACACTCCAAATCACTGGGATCCAGCCCAAATCACTGAGATCCAGCCCAAATCACTG
>NC_031785.1:3465060-3541377 GCF_001522545.3 Parus major
TGGGATCCAGCCCAAAGCAAAGGGCTGATCACGCTGAGATTTCAGTTAAAACTCTGCTCTTTCACAGGACTCAGACTCAAGTACCTATCAGGTGACAGCTCCTGGCTCAAGACCAGGCACATGCACAGACATTTCCAGTCCAGATCAACCCTTATCCCTGGCAGCTGCAGCTCTGGAAGGTGTTAACACACCATTCAGAGTCACTAATGTTACGAGACACTAAAACATCTTCACCAGTTCTGTCCTCAAGCAAATCTCCTTTGTGAGCTGATGTCAAAGATCTCACAGGTGAAGAATAAAACATTTTCAATGCCCATAAAAACTCTTCATAAAAAGGAGCAAAAGTCCCAGGGTTCAATTAAGCTTCAGCCAGTCAAGAATTTATGGGTCTGAGAGTCAAAACTGGTATCAGAGAGAAAATGCTCGGGCTAAGCCTGATGGAATGAGGGATATTTCATCAATAAAAACAGAATCCCTCACCTGTGTGTCCTTGTAGTTTCTGTACAATCTCTTTTGTCTGAAGGTTCCAGATATAAACCAGGTTATCTTCTGAACCAGACACGATCCACTGGAGAGGAAGAGAGAAAACACAGTTATCTGAATCTTTCTGATCCAAATCCAAGTGCTATTTCTCAGTAAACATTTCATTGCTGTCATGTGAAAGGGAGAAGGAGGAAAAGTCAGGAAAGCTGACAGTGAGTCCACCTAGAGACACAGAAATCAGCACCCACCAAAGGAGCTTTCCAGCCCCAAAATCCTCTTTTATCTACAGAGAAAAGCAGTAAAAAGTGCACATAGGTAATAATAAATAATCAGATCAACACCAACCTTTCCACCAGTGACAGAGAAATTGGCAAATATGCAGTACTTCTCATTTTTGTGTCCTGTGTACGTCTTCAGGCACTGGAAGGGAAGAATCACAAGACATTAATGTAGCTGGAAGGGAGTTTTCTCAGTCAAGGACAAACTCCCTGGGAAAAAAAGACTAAACATATCAGCTTGTGTTTCCCACTGCCAACTGATCTAGAGGATGCAGAGGATGCTCTGCTCTAAAACTCAAAACAAAGCCCTGAATTCGTCCCACAACAACAGTGAAAGAGATGAAAGGCAATTTATTGCTCATGAAGAGAAAAAAGCAGAAATATTGCTATACTTAATGTCTCAGGGCTATGCAGAAGGCAAGTATTTTAATTTTTTTTCTTTTCAGAGACACCTTTAGTCAGAATCACAGAATACTTTGAGTTTGAGAGAAAGTTTTAGAGAAAAGACTGAACAGTTTGAGTTTGAAGACTTTAAAGTTCCTGCCATGGCAGGGACACCTCCCACTATCCCAGGCTGCTCCAAGCCCCATCCAGCCTGGCCTTGGGCACTTCCAGGGATCCAGGGACAGCCCCAGCTCCTCTGGGCACCTGTGCCAGGGTCTCCCCACCCTCACAGAACTTTCTAACCTGAATTCACCCTCTTTCAATTTAAAACCATTACCCCTTGTCCTGTTGCAACAGGCTCTGCTAGAAGTTTATCCTCTCCACTAGAGGAGTACTGACACTTTTTTCTGTAGTATTCATATGTTAAGTTTAAAAATCACATGTAAAATCCTATTTTCTTAAAAACTTAGTTAAGTCTACATAAAGAGAAAGAATTACCTTTCCTTTGCTGTAGTCCCAAAGTTTAAGAGTGCTAGAAAACAAAAGAAAAACAAAGATTTTAGTTCTTGGGTATTTTTATTTTTCTGTCTTTAAAGTTTCTAGAAGCTGAAAAATGTTTCTCCACACCAGAGTTCCAAAAGTCTATGTGAATTATTTTAACCTGGCTTTGGAATGTAGGGTTAGTTAACCCCAAAATATCAATTTTACTGCCATGCCATTCATATTTTCCTCTATAAAAAACACTATATATGAAGTCATGTATTATCATTACTGTTGGAGCCAAAAAGCAGAATAAAGCATCATCTGATACTCCAAATTTCAAATCTGTGTGTTATTCTCCTTTCTTTTTATACTTACTTGTCCAAAGTTGCAGCTAATATGTATTTGCCATTTGGTGAGAACTTCACAAAAGACACAGGAGGGTTATCATCATCTACAGCAGAATTAAAAGAAGGTTACAAAGTGCATGGCTATGTTATCTCACTGACAGAGGGTTTCTTTTGACATTCATTTGTTTTTCATATTCAAAATTTCATATTTCAAAATCTGTGTGAAAAATAGAGCCCAGACAAGAAATGTTTCTACTTACCAATCAGTGTTTTCAAGCACTGGCCTGATGCTGTATCCCAGATTCGACTGTTTAAAACACACAAAAATCATTATTATTGGGTTTGAAGTCTTTTATTACAATTTTAACATTACAGATACAAGTCTGGGGTTTTTTATAAAGTGTTTTTAAAATGCAGACAAGAAATAACTACTTACCACAGTCCATCATAGCTACTTGACACTATCAGGGATCCATCACGATTAAAATGCACCTGTAATAACATTAATACTAATTATTAAAATGAATAGCTTTACTGATGTTCATAAAGATCAAATGTTTAAGCTCCACTACAAGTCCTTACTTTCAATTTCTGACATGGAACACATCAGCAGAATAAAACATGTGAACAGAACCTGATTGTTTTAAGGGCATGGAATAGAACCTCTTATGTAGCCACTCATGTTTTAAGGTCAATTTTCTGCTATTTATAGCTAAAGAGTAATTTTTTAGAATTATTACTAGTAAGAGACATTTGTAAGTGTGAAATATCTTTTACACATGGCAGAACAATCATGTTAGAACAACCACAGTTAAACATATCTGAGGCTCACATTTTTTTCAGTGGTCTTCATTTCAAAGACATTAAGAGTTGAACACCTTCTGGTTTTCCTTAATTCCAGTGGATATTGCTGTATTCCAAGCTTATTTCTCCTATTAAATGACTGAGATTTAAAACAAGAGTGTTCTATGGAACAAGCCTGCTCTGGATTTCAGTAAGGGCTTGGAACACAAAAGCTAGAGAAACACAGGCTGTTTTCTGAGCATCAAGTGCCACAAAGCTGTGTCCCAGAATGACACACAGGCATGCCTGGCACACCTCTGCACTACTCACATTTACAGCCAGGGCCAAAATCCTTAGAGATCTTAGAGAAAACATCTCTCATTGCATTCCCATTGAGCAATGACCACAGCCCAGCCTGGACACTGTGTAAGGGCTTGGTAACAGCCCAAACTCACCTCTCTACAGGGGCAGGAGGAGCTCTGCTAACAAAACAAGCATTTTTGTGTTCACTGATCAGGAGAGACTTACAGCTGAAACTGGGTCAGAGTGAGCAGGCAACGTCTTGAGGCACTTCCCTGTTTTCACATCCCATATCCTCACGCTTTCGTCAAACTGGAGAGGGAAAAGAGGCACAAGGAGGTTTAGTCAAGCACCTGATTGAGGCATTCAGTATGAAATCTTATCTCAGCTGGGTCAGAAAGCCCAGGATACAACAACAGTCTGGGAACACCTCCCTGAATTCCTTGTCTCCATGTAGGACCCTGAGGATGAATTAAAGGCTTTCCCCAAGCAGGGGCAATGCACAGCTCACCTGACTACAAGCTGTGCTTGTGAGGGAAAACACAATTGAAATGGGCTGTGTGATTCATATTCTTTCATTTAATATTGTTTTCAAACCCTGACCTGACCCAACCTGCAGAGGAAGAGGTGATTAGAAGTCATCCTTTAGATAAGTCAGAATCCAGGTTAGAAACCGTAAGTTGTACATAAATTCTGTACTCCTACTTATAAATCGTACTACATCAATCCTGCCTGCAGAAATCCTGTGCCATTCTAATCATAAATTAGTGTGCTATACTAATCATAATAATCTGCTAAGAAAATAAAGCTGTAATTGTAACTATGATTTAATGCCATCATCATTCTGCCAAGGATCCCTAAAGAACCTGTCTGTCCCTTTAGTGACAAGTGACGGAGTGTGCAGTACGTGCTTCCCACAAAGAAAAGAAAATTAAAAACCACTCACTGAGCCAGAAACGATGAGGTTTGACTGAGGGTTGAAATTGCAGCAGAAAACGTAGTTACTGTGCCCTTTCAATGTCTTTAAGCATTTACCCTGAAATAAAATTCAGCAGAGTTAAATACACAGCATCACCCAGTGTCATAAAAGCATCCAGAGAGACCACATTAAGGTTAATCACTGTGCAGCACAGAAAGAAACCATCTCTAACCCCAGATTTAGATGGGCAGAGGGCCAGCTGCAACAAAACAGGAAAGGAAAAACCTACATAAAACAATCATCATGATTGCAGACGAGGTGCAAACTCTTTGGGTAGCTCAGGAGGATCCAAACCATTTAATGTTCCTAATCAAAACTCAACCACCAAATTATCCAGTTCTCTCTGTCATGAGAGAATGGGTGAAAAAAGCAGAAATAAGTGTGGCTGTGATATGAAGTTACAGAAAGGTTTCATCTGAGAGGCTTTTTGCTGTGATTCTATCTCCATCATCAGGCTTTAGTGCTCTCTCAGGCTCCTCGTGGTACCCACAAGCATCCCACACTTTCCAAGAGCAGACAGCACAATTCATTTATCCTCACAGCCCATTCACCAGCTTGTTACAAGCAGGAACACAAGTGAAGAACCCAATGCCAGAGAAAAATGAAGGAAAATAAATAATAATTCCTGCCCTTACCGAGCTTACATCCCATATTTTGAGAGTTTTGTCATCGGAGGCAGAGACAAGGAGGTTGGAATCTGATGACCAAGCAACATCAGAGATCCCCTAAAACAAAGGAAAACAATTCTCTCCTCAGCTCTGTTTGTTCAGCCACACAGAAAAGGGGAAAACACAGACTGCAATTACATTCCCAGCTGAAGCTTGAATGAACATTCAGCACTCAGAGTCAGGAATTCAGTGATTTTGCTGGGATAAGAGCTCCTCTGGCACAAGTTAATTTTAAGCTGAGCCACACACTCTGAGAACATCAGTAGCTCGTTCACACAGTTCTTACTGTGGCCACCAAAACCCTTTGTTGGAATTCCTAAATAGAATGCTCATAAATTAATCTGAGTAAGTGGCTTTTCTTCATGACAAATGGCTGCTCTTTACAGTCCAAATCCCCAAAGGCTGGAGAAGATTCCAGTGGTTTTTCTTATGATAAATCTTCATTTTTGCTCATGAAACTTCAGCAAGTAAAAAACTTTAAAAAAAAGGAAAACCAAAGGGCTTGGGAGTTTTGTGTTTTCTTTAGAACTTCGCAGAATGAGTAAGTGCTGTGTTTATGTAGGCAAACCCACAAGAAAAATTCAATCTCCTTAAAAGGCAAGTGTTTTGTTCCTTTTACAAAGGAAAGATGGAACAGGACAGTGTTAGAATTCACGGGGATTTTCACCCAGGAATGCTCTGCCCTGTGTCTGAGGTGGGTTCTCCTGAAATTCAGGGACACAAGAAGCTGGCTGGGGACTGGGAATGCAGGTGTTCCATGAGCAGCCTGCACTCCACCCATATTCCCAGCCTGCCCCACTATTACTCCAGCAATTCCAGGACTATATAAACAAAAAACCACAAAATAAGACTGAAGAACAAACGTTCTACACAGGTGGGACTAACCAAGAATGGAAATTTCTGAATGAGGAAAAGAAAGCAAAATTCATCCCAGGTAAATTCCCACAGTAATCACCTCACACTTACCAGCTTATGACCAGATATTGTTTTTTCAAACTTGCCATCATATGCTCCCCAAATTTTAATGAGTTTGTCAGCAGCTGGAAAAGAATGTGCCAGATCAGAGGTTAATTAACAGCACTACCAGAGCTGTCCCTTCCAGGTGAAAGGAAACAAGTTAACTCTGTCTCTGGGCAGTTCTCCCTCCCCAGGCAGACCTCAGAGAAGAAGGTGATACCAAATTGGTGAAGAACAGCTTCCTACACAGCACTCTGCAGCAGCTGAGATTACATAAGCTGCCTGGAATGCAGAAAGACTCCAGCAGCTTTAGTTTCTCTCTTGACAACTTGGGTTCCTACTTTTGTTTTAGGCTGCCA
This sequence comes from Parus major, assembly GCF_001522545.3. Lineage (NCBI taxonomy): Eukaryota > Metazoa > Chordata > Aves > Passeriformes > Paridae > Parus > Parus major. The sequence continues at coordinate 3,471,082 of NC_031785.1, forward strand.
GTGGTAAAAGTAGTGCTGGTCCACAGGAATGCTTGAAAGGCTTTTTCCCCAAAAAGAAAAATAATTACACCACAAACTGGACTGAATGGATGCCTGCAGAAAGCCAAACATGTTATCCATGGTAACTTGCAAAACAAGCCAGAGAAAAAAGTTGCTATTTGCCAGATATAGAGTTTGGAAAACATGTTCAGGGGAAAAGGGAGGGGGAACTCTGATGGGGACGCTGTAAGAATGATTTATATGGCACAGTGCGCTGGTTTTATTGAGGGTGTTTGCAATTAAGTCAAAGCCCCAAGCCATTCCCATGTCTGGAAGATGTTCCAGTGACCCTCACTGTCATATTCAACATTTCCAACTGCCCTTTCCTTACACACAGATCCTCTCTGGATCACTGACAGTCACAGAAGCACATTTTCAAGGCAAAGCTGTCAAACAGTGCTGAACACCAAAAAACCCTCATGAAATACAAAAACTGACAGAAAGGGGACTTGTTCTATCACTTAAGAGAGCAAGCAGTGAAACACTATTTATAACAACCTTCTGCACTTCACTGGGGCAGTCAAAGCCTCTGACTGTCAGCCACCACAGGCACACAGGACAGAGAATGTGCATCCAACTCTGCAGCCCAGCAGCACCTTCCTTATTTCCCACAGGTAAGTTCTGCCTGCAGATACTGTGCTCAAAGTTTAATTTAGAAGCTTAAGCTTCTATTGATACAGAAAAGCACAAGGGTTTCCTCTGCACAGGAAAGAACCCTGCATTGGTTTTTGCCCATTTGTTCCGTAAGGAAATCTGCACAGGTGAGGGCTCTCATGGCAATGCAAACACCCAGTGCTCAAAGTAACAGAACTTAACAAGAGTGACAACTTTGGTATCACTCATTTAAGAAAAACCATGGCATTACAACCCTCCTCTCCCTGATGGAGGTAGCACTGCAGACAGGCCCTTCTTCAAGGCCAAAAAAATAACGTTTGTGTTTGAAATGAGATAAAAGCAAGCAATACTTACAGGAGCTGGCAAGCCACTCTCCATTAGGACTAAACTTGACAGACGACACTGCCTTTGTGTGTCCTGCTAACGTGAACTTGAGAGCATAGTTTGGCTTTACTGGGGCAGGCTGTAAGAAAAACATGTATGAATGAGTTAAATTCCAAATTTAGTATCTCAATGGCCAGCTCTGATCAGTACAGAGGAATGGACCATGTGGATGTTCACCACAAAAGAGATCTCAGCATTTACATCACATTTACATTTACATTCCTATTCCACTCTCCAAATAAAAAAAACACACAAACACCCTTTCAGTCTGGGGCTTCATTGCTCCAAGCACAACACCAAGTCACCCCTGATGTGAATTCCATCCTAGCCAGTAACCAACAGGTGAGAATAATCCAACCACAAAGTGCATGGCACTTCCAAGTAACACTCTCGATATTGATCTCTGCAGTGCTTTCAAGTGTTTGCATTTTCACCCTGATCATGAAGTAAACTGCAGGCCAACTCCTCCATGCCCCTAAAATCCCACTTTTCCCCTTTGTAAAGGCTTCATGGTTAGAAAATAACACCTCCTATGAGCATCTCCAGGCTTCAAACAACCCAAATAACTGTCTCCCCACCCCACAGCTAGAGATCCACCAATTCTCCAGCCACAAACGAACAGTATCTGTCATTATCAAAATGACAAGAAGTATTTCACTAGGGAGAACTTCCCCAAAACCAAAAAAAAGCAACACTGAGCACTACAGCAGAGCTGCACTCCATCCACTTTTCCCATAAAATCCTCAGCACAAGACAACAGCAGAAGCAGCCACATGGAAAATATCTTAATTTACAGCAGAATTCAAATCCCTGATTCTGGTCTGGCTGCTGAGTGTTCAGGTAGTTCCAGGTGTTGTTACAGGGATATATTTTAGAGCCCCATACACACCTTACTCTGATTGGTCGAGGAGGAAGGAGTAGATTGTGTTTTGGTGGATTCTGCATCTGGCTTCTTTTCTTCTGTTGCCATGGTTCTGGAGCTGGCAAATGAGACTTATGGGTGCTTGAAGGGGAGAATGAATGTGCTGCTTTAAAAGGCAGCTCTTGCCACCGAGAGGAGAACCACGCTGAAAGGAAAACCTGGAAGAAAAACAAAATATTCTCATTAGCTGTCAAAAAGATTCTCAGCATGCACAAGAGTGAGACTGGTCAAAGAGCAGGTTGCCAGAAACCAGTATGAAAACCCCTATTTATTATCTGTTGAGCAACACAGCAGTATTTTAGGCCTTCAGACCCACTTATGTGCAAGACCAAAAACTCAAGCCACGGCCTTTGATCACTCCTTGGAAAGCTTTTTCCAAACTGAAGTACAGCACAATAGCTTTGAGCTGTGGCAAGGTTTTCATATTGCAGACCCCAAAACACTTCTAACGAGTACTTAGCACAGAGTAAATACAGCAGTTTGTATGGAAGATGGAAAGAACAGTCCAAGATGGAAAGAACAGTCCAAGGCCTTTCCATCTTAATTTATTAGAGTACAAGATTGTACGGAACACTTAAAATAACCGGCGCTTGCAAAGCTTAAGACCTGACTAGATTATTTTCACCTCAGAATGCGAATATTTTGGTGTCATATTTCCCTGCTGAAAGGTCTGAGCATCAAACCATCCCCTTCTCCACCCAAGACTTCTCCCTGACTGGCAGCAGCCTTGGATCAGCCTCTCCAGACTCGCTTTCTGTAACAAGACCTGATGGAGTGCAGTGCCAGGATTCCGTAATCGGGGCTGATGCTGCAGAGGGAACAAATCTCCACTGCTGCAGCTCAGCCACATTTCAGCTCAGGAACAGAATCACCCCCGGCTCACACTGTCAGGATTTGTCTTCTAAGTGCCTTTGCAACATCGCAGCTCCTTTTGCTGGTGGCAGCACATTCGGGAACGAGAGCGTTTGCTCTCAGGATCCACTGGCATTCCAAGCATGTCCCTCCCGAGAGGGTGCAGAGCAGGGCGCTACCAGTTGCCCGCCGGCTGTGCTCGGATCTGGGAGATCCCAGAATGGGCCAGGCTGGAAGGGAGCACAGCGGCTCATCTGCTCCAGCAGGGTCATCCCAGAGCACATGGCACAGGATTGCATCTCCAGTCAGGGACACTCCCCGGGCAATCTGGGAGCCACAAGAAGAAATTAAACTTCCCTAACGCAGATCCTGACTCCATTTCATCTGGAACTCATCTGGGAACTCGGGCGAGCACACAGAGCGCTGCCAAACCACCGCAGCACCGCTCCGCGCCCGAGGGGCTCCCTGCGCATCCCCCGCCGCCACGCACGCGGTACCGACAACACCCCCCGAGACCCCCCGGTCCCGAACGGCCCTTCCCTCGCTCTGGAATGCGGGGCTGGCTGGAGCCGGCCGGGGGAGCCCCTGAATTCGGGGAGGGGGGGTCGAGTGCGGGGTCCCCACGCGGTCGGAGATGGGGGGGAACGAGGGGGGGCCGGGCCGGGCGCGCGCAGGGGCCCGGGCCGGGGGGAAGGGGAGCGGGCGGGCTCCGCGCGCGCTGCCTGAGGGGAGGCGGCGGCGCCGCGCGCGGGCAACGGCGGTGCGGGAGAGCCCCGGGCGGTGCGGGGGACGAGGAGCAGACGGGAGAAGAGCCGCCGCCTCACCCTCTCGCTCTTTCTCTCGGTGACTTACCGGGGGATGGGGATGGGGAAAGGGGGGCGGCCGCCGCCTCCTCCGCGGCGAGGGAGGAGCGCGGCCGCGGGAGGGGAGGGGGGGACGCGGCGGCGGCGGCGGGTCCGGGTCCGCCAGGCGGGGAATGCGGGCCGGCGCTTGCGCGGAGCGGGCCGGAGGCCGCACAATGCCGCTCTCTCCCGGGAGCGCTACGGCGCGGCCCGAGAGCCAAAAGAGCGGCGCGAGTGCGCGCACGGGCGGAGCCCATCCCCGTGGCGTCGTGCCCGCCCCTTCCCTCCCCTCCTTCTTTATCCTCCCTTCCCTCTTTTTCCTCCTTCCCCTCCTTCACTGCCAGCGCCCGCTGCCGTTCCCCGCTCGCTGTGGGGAGCGCCCTGCCCGTGCAGGCCGCGGGGTGCGGGCCGCATCCATGGCGGTGTGGCGTTCCCGTGTGGGAAGCGGGCTTGTACAGACCGGGACGGGGTGGCCGGGGCGCTGCTGCCGTGGCTCGGGGCCGTTGAGCCCCGCTGGAGGGGTTGGGTGTCGTTGGGGTGCGTCCGCAGTTGGCCACGTTGGATGCACACTGATAAAAGCGGCTGTGAGAAGGGCAGGCCAATTCGCACGGCAGGAATGTCTGTAGTCGTGTCTGTATAATGTCTATAATAATGTCTATAATATCCATAATTATGTTTGTAAGGTGGGGGTCAGGCTTTTTGCCTGGGCAGGTAGTGACAGGGCATAAAGAGTCATCCTCAAGCTGTGCCGGGGAGGTTCAGGCTGGACATCAGAGGGAATTTCTATATGGAAAGTGGTGTTAAATGTTGGGTTAGGGGGAAACATTAAACATTAGAGCTGCCCACGGAGGTGGTGGAGTCCCCATCCCCGGGGGTGTTCCAGGAGTAACTGGATGTGGCACTCAGTGCCATGATTTAATTGACAAAGTGATGATCAATCAAAGGTTGGACTCGATGATCCCAGAGGTCTTTATCAAATTAAGTGGTTCTGTGACTCTCTAATGCTGATGTTTGAACCATTGAACACCATAATCCCTGCCTGGGTGAGAGGATATCTGAGGCAAGGTGGTTTTCTCGGCGTATTGTCACACAAAAAAACCCTGACTCAAGAGTGTTGAATTCATTGAGGCCAAGCAGCCCAGTTACAGTTAAACACATGTTTAAGTGCTTTTCTGGAGAGCAGTGGCTTATTTCTGAACCCACACGTTGCAGTCTGCTTTCAGTTAAGAGGGAAGAAAAGGAGACGTGTGTCATTTACTGGCCCTTTAACACAGGAAAATATTTCACTTCCAAAAATTCTAATGGCAGTTGAGAAAGGAAAAGATGAAAAAAACCTGTGGTGTAGTGAAGCCAAGGCCCTTCTTCTCCAGCCTGGAGCTCTGCAGCAGAAATCTGGAGAATTAGCCCTGCCCTCTAAACTCAGGGAGGTAAAACACAGTTAGAAGAGCTGCACACTCACCAGAACAATATTAGGAAACAAATCCAGTTAAATCCCTGGTGCTGATTCTTCCAGATGGTTTTGGCTTAATGTTTTCAGTCTTTTAAACAGTGAATATAAAATAAAATGGGAGAATACAAATCAGCAGTATAATGCTATTTATAGAACTTTCTCGTGGCAGGGTGTTTTTTGGTTCTTTCATGTTGGAGATAAGTTTGTACTTTGCCTCTCAGTGTCTGCTTTGGGAATTTTTGCCTGATATTTTTCAATATATGTAGAAAACACATATAAATATATTTATATATGTGTGGGAAATATATATATGTGCCTGTATAAAAATCCTTATCTGCTCTGAATAACACCTCTCTGGAACCTGAATACTGTAGTCTTTACTACAAATTAAGTGTAATCCTAAACAACCCCTTAGCCTCTAAGTGTCCTGGGTAATTTTTTAAACTTGTTTAAAGTATGATAAACTCAATTTGGCCAAGTTCCTGATTCCATGCCAGGTTGGGGTTTTGATAGCTTGGAGCTTTCAGAAGCAGCATGAGCAGGAGCATTTCTTTGGGACTGCAGAACATCCCCTCCTGGGCTTGGCACAGACAAAAATTTGGATTAAATTTCACTTGATGGTTATGAATTATCTGTGAGGGTCTTTCTTGCTCCCCCAGCCAGGCTTCCACAGCTGGGATCAGCAGGATGTGACATCTCTCCAGACTCTGGGAAAGCATGGAGCTTGGCAGGCTTCTCCCTCACCAAATCTTTCATTCCCTTTGCTTCCAAACAGCCTGAATTTGGGGACGTGCCAAGTGCACTGGAAAAGACACCTGTCTGAGGTGTTTGTGGGAGAGCAGCTTTCCCTGGTGATGAAAGGGAAAGGAAAATGGCCCAGATTGGAAGGAAGTGGCTGCTCCCAGTGCTACTGGGGTCCCTTTGGGTGCCTTTCAGGGTGTCAGGAGCTGAGGCTGAGGCTCCTGCTGTGACCAACATGTGTGATTTTGTTCCAGGTTTGCACTGAGAGCAGAGCTAACCCAGAGCTGCAGAGCTGATCTAAAGGACGTTATTGTTTGTGGAAAAGCTCCCAGGAACTTCACTACAGCCTGGACCTGTTCTTTAGACCTGCCTGCTGCAAACCAGCTTGTGCTTACGTTTGTAGTGGTGAGTAATCAGACAGGGAGCTTACAAGCTGTGTGAGCCCATGTTTATGTTTTGGCACAATTAGCAATCTCAGCTCGCATTTTTATTTGCTTGGGCCCCTCAGCAGACAGAGGAAGTGCAGAACAGACTCGCTGTGTGTTACACTCTGCTCCAGAAACAGGGAGGAAGAACTCAGGAGAGACCTGCTGCACCCTTCAGACTTCTAAAGAGCAGCTGATCCCTGACACAGAGCTGTTTCTGGGTGGTTCCTAACATGCTGCTCTGTTGGGTTCTTTTTCCTAAATCCCAGATACATCACATTCATATGTTTCTTCTGGGATTTAAAAACAAACACTGAACCTTTTCCAGGATGATATTTCTACCTCCCCCACTACTCTCTGAGCCTTGCTTGCATCATTGCCAACATTTGTTCATTTAAAGCTCAGAAATCTTAGCCCAGTGGAGGGCAGGTGGGATTGGAATCATCCTGCCCTGGGAGGGATGTGTACAAACACTTAGTCCAGGCATCAGGAGCCTCTAGAAGCTGAAGAACTTATTTCAATGTAAGATCATTGAACACTGCATGTATCAAACCCTTGTTAGTAAAGACCTGGTAAGAAACATGATTTTGAAGAGCAAGTTGGACTTCCCACAAGGTTGGAGTCCTGAAATGTACTCTAAGGCCTCATTCAGCACAAATTCCCCCCAATGCCAGCCCCAGCCAAGTTAACGCACAGAGGCTGCTGATTTGAGAGCCCCAGCCTGAGTCACACACGCTCTGGCTGCCAGCCGTGATGACAGCCTGCCTCTCCCAGCCACTTCAACTGGAGCAGCAGGTTCTCAGCACTTCTGTGAATCAGGAGCTTTGTTCTTTGGCTCCAGCCACAGAGAGCGGACAGATCAATATATTCACTCACACCCCTGAAATAGTTTTAGTGAAATCTATTTATTACTCATTGTCATTTACAGATCGAGATGTTTGAAGGTGTTACTGTTTGATTAGAGGATCTCTGTGCCATTCTTTCCAGTCTTTGTGAGGGGGCAGGAGGAAAAGGAAGGAAACAAAGAGGAATCCTTTAGGGCTTTGGCCAGCTGAAGTCTGGCATGTTCCAGTGTCTGTTGGTTTCAGCTGCCAGCTCAGTAGCACACACCATTCACAGCCTTGTTTACCTGTGCAAACCACTGTGTTCACAGCAGGTGCTGGGTCTCCACATCACACTGAATGTCCAACAAAACCATTCAGATGTAATTTCCAAAGGAACATTTTTAACTATGGCCAAAGATATGTAGCCATGTTGGTTGAGCAGTTTCTTTTCAGTTCCCAAATTCTGTGGTCATTTCTTTTTCTTCTCTCTCACAACAGTTTAGGCCTTTGCTCTGCCTCTTTCCTTACATATAAATCTTAGCCCACTGTATCCCAGTCTCCAGCTCCTCCAGATAAAGCTTTTTGCTCCCTCCTGGTAAGACACATCATAGTCAGACAGAAGATTTTGTGGGCTCTTCATGCTCTTCCATTGCAGTGGAAGCACTACATCTCTGCTTCACTGGTTTGAGAACTTCCAATCTGGAAGAACTTCATTTCAATCTACTCTGTACCTACCACTGGATATTGGCTGACTCCAGACCCTCATTCAGATGACAATCAAAACTCCTCTTTGCAGATGAACACTTAGAATCCTTTAGGTTTGTGTTGCTCAATTCTTTCCTGTCTTCTCTTCAAGTAGCACAGTGTGGGCAGCCCTTTTGGGGCTTATAGGCATCCTGGCTCCTGGCTTCCCATTCTGGGGGCTCTGCTCACCCTTCTCCAGATGAACAGAGAACACTGAAGATCCAAAATCCCTGCAGGCACTGACATTCCTGGGAGTGAGGAGCCAGGGTGGCCTCACCAACTGGTGTGTCCAGGCTCTCAGAACTACAAAGAATGAGTCAGAAGAGCTGAGTCCCAGTTCTGCCTCTGCCCATGATTCTCTGCATCATCATATTCCCTCTCAGCTTCCTCAGCTAAAAAACAGGAGTCATAATATTTCCTTACCTACAAAAGCTGTTAGGAGGATTATTGCATTGTTGTGAATTCCACAGATGAAAGGTACTACAGAAGAACAAACTGCAATTATTGTTTCAAACCTCTGCCCTAATCCTGTCATCCTTAACTTACTGAATAACACTTACTCAATCGAGGAAATCCTGCCACTACACTGAAGATGATCATTGGAAAAGATGACTCTCTGTTGTAATAAGAGCATTTATCCCCTTGTGTTCAACACCCTTCTGCCTGACACCAGAGTGATCTGAGTCATATAACCTCCCCTTGCAGTGGGGAACTGAGGTTTTGATGGTAGAACAGGCAGAGTGAAAATCAGAAGCTTGCAGGAAGTATCTATTGCAAAGATCAGAAAAATTGGTATTCTCAGCATTCCCTGATTCCTGCTAAATATTGTTGGGTGCAGTCACACAAGGTACTGAGTGTGGCCCATCCTCCCAAAACTCATCTGTCCCACCAAGTATCTCCTTTTCTCCTTCCATCCCCTCTTGGTTTCAAAACACTCAACACTCCATGAGCAGAGAGGCAAAAAGTGCCGGTGTTTAACAGCTATGAAAACCACTCTGGTCTTGCACAAATAACACTTTTCTTGTTGAAGCCTGTGCACAAAGCTTCTGAGAAGGATGTAGGTACCACTGAGCATTACAGGTTAAAAGTACTACAACAACCAGCAATAAATACATGGCAGGTGTTTGTTAACAAGGCACTAATTGGGTAACTGGAGGTGCAGCATAAAAGACCACAGAGGCCAATTGAAAAGCTTTAGGTGAATCTCAGATGTTCCTCTGGGCTTGGGGAATAGGAGGAGGTGAAGAGCTGCTGTGGGTTTGTGTTTTATGGAGAAGCTGGTGCTAAGGTGCCTCAAAAGAGACAGCCTGCTCTATCTTGTGCATGAAACTGTGTGACAAAATCAGTTCAGAATTTAATTTAAGGATTATGACTCTCTTTTCCTCGGTTGGAGTGCTTTTACTTTGGCTTTGGTAACTTGATCTTAAATTGTTCTGATTTGATTTCACTGTACCTCCTAAGGGGGTTATTCAAACTGAGTCAGCCTGTGCCTGTTTGGCTAAACCATTATCTAAACTCATTGCCTTGCATAAAGAAGGCTTTAGGGATCCCAAAATATGTTTGCTTTCCTAATCCCTTGGAGGATGCAGCAGGGTTCTTCAAGCACAAGTGTGCAGACCTACGGGTAGGTGTGTGAATGACTGCTGTGTTCCAGGTTGAAAGCTGATCGTGGTGACATCTCTGGGGACAGTTTCCCATGTGAATTGTTTTGCCTGCTCAGCCTGCTGCATAATGAACATGACAATTTGGGATGAAACTCTCTTACACCCACCCTGGCTGAGATAAGGCAGCGTAAGGTGTAATTGGAGGCTCCTTTTGGGTTGCAGTTTTGATGCACCCTCCATCATCGTGTTCCTGTCAGTGGATTTGCAGTGAGGCTCAAACTCCAGCATGGAACTTACGCACGTTCACTGTAAGGTGGGTGTTCTTCTAGCTGGGAGAATTTTTTGCTCTCACAGAGTTTCTGCTCTCTGGATTCTCTTGTCTTTGCCTTTCTGCCTGCACTCCCTGATTTCTCTCTGCTGTGCTGTTGTGCTCTGTGTCTGTTGCTGAACACTTTGCAATTGGAGACCCCTGTTCAGTTCCTTGTGGCTCTGCTAACAGCTTTACATCCTTTTGTTGCAGGAGTTTATCTTTAACTAAAGTATAAATATTTTTAAAACCTAAGCTTTCAGATCATGATTTAGCTGAAAAGGAGTCTTTAGTGTGCATGGAGTCCATTTTTCCAAGTGTTCATAATGAATACTCAGCCCATTTCTCCCTGTTCCTTCCCTTGGAAAGCTTCAGCTGCCAACTTTTCCCAGCCCCCATGCCTAGAGCTGCAGCAGTTTTCATTTAGGGGCTCTTTGGTCATGCTTGTGATTTGGTGTCTGTGTATGTTATGGCATTCAGGAATTCCTGCTCTGGTTATCCATGTGGATTAGGTACATCCTGGAGCAGGACAGTGCAGTCAGAAGAACTGCCCTGGTTTCTGTCAGCTCTCAAATGCTTTGATACACTTGTGGTCATTTAGATTGCCTTGCAAATGGGTTTAGAGCAGAACAATGGTAAAAAGTGCTCAAAATCCAGTCCTTTCCCCTAGTCCCAGGTGTCTGGTATTCAGGACATTTGTGGGCAGGCCAGAATTCAAGTGCTGTTTCAGAGGGATTTCCTCTGGTTTTGGCAATCAGGTTTGTGAACACCCACTCATGAAGTGTGGTGGTTCTCCTAAAGCAGACCCAGAATTTACCTTTTTCTTACTGCTTGCGTGCTTTGTGCTCCTGCAGAGACCATGTGCTCTGGGCATGCAGGGTGGGGAGGTGACTTTGGGGTACCTGATGCTCAAGTCAAAAGGGTCAGCTGGCAGGAGGGAAAGCCAAGTCTCACACACTGACCTGGAGTGGGGTTTGTGTGTCAATGCAGATACACCAAATGCTGCCTTAGTGAATCTATCCAAGAGTGGTAGAGTTTCTGGTTCCTGAATTTGCACAAGACTTGGAATTGAGTGCCAAAAGCCCTTTTTTGGGGGGAGTTTGGCTAAGCCAAGTGTACAATTTTTGTTCCATCCTGAGGCATCTGAAAGCATGACTAAGCCTGTACAATCTTTGTGATTATATCTTACCTCTGGAGAAATTTCAGTCCCATTGGTTGTGTTTCTCTAAAGCTAATCTTCTGGAAATAAGGTCTTTTAGTAAAACTGCCTTCACCTTATGGTTACAATAAACTGACTTATTAATTGGCATCAGCATGTGGCTCTCTGAACCAGCAGTGTGGCAGCCTCTGCTGGCACACGTGTCCACAGAGAAATCCCCTCGCTGTGCCTTATTCCATCTTGGCACTCAAATGTTCCCATTCTTTATTTTCCAATAGTTCTCTTTTTTTTTTTTCTGCAGCAATTCAATCCTATTTTGGCTTCTAACAATTTTTTGTTTCAACTTGTGTTTGCAGTTGCGGATTTGCTTTAGGACATGGGCTGTGTGGGTCTGTTACTTGAAGTGTTTTTAACAGCGCTGATGTTTGTTGATGCTTTTATGGTGGTGTGCTGGTAAAATTCACATTGTTTTTATTGTATACATTAGATTAATTTCTGTTGTTTTCAGCAGTTGACAATGTTATGAAATGCACCAACCAGTGCAAACTACATCGAGCTGTAGGCTTTCTCGATGGATTTTTTTTTTGGCCGCTCACTACTCCAGCGTGCATCGGCGGCGGGCTATTTTTATTGCGGCTCGTATTAGTTGTTGCGTAATAAACGCGAGAGCGCATTACCCAATGCAAACCGCGATTAAAAAAAAAAACAAAACCAAAACAACACACACACAAAAAAAAAAGGGGGGCGAGAGCAGTTGTGATTTTCAGCTCGGCCTCCCGTAGCACGCGTGGATCCCACGCGTGTTTCCAGCTGCACTTTTCAGGCTCTGCTCGCACCTCGGCAGGCGCGACGCGGGCGGAGGGGGGAAGCCGGGATTTTCCCCGGCCATGTCTGCCCGGGGGACACTCGCCCGCCGCCACCCCCTCACGGCTCCGTGTCGCTGCTCCCCCGCCCCGAGCCCCGCCGGCCGCTTCCCCCGCTGGGGACACCGCGTTGGGCGGCCCCGCCGCCCGCTGACCGGGGCATCACCCCTGCCGTTCCCGTCCCCTGCCCGCCGCTCCGGGGAGGGCGCGGGGGGCCGGGGAGGGACCCGCCGGCTTCTGGGACTTGTAGTGCGGGCTGCGGCCGCCGCTTCTCCCCCGGCCCTGCCCGGGACTACGGTGCCCACATGGCCTTGCGCCCCGGCGCATGAGCGCTCGGGCGCTGTAGCGCATCTATTATACTGCCTTGCCGAGGATAAAAAGAAGAGCAACTGGAGGGACTGTAAGGCAAACGTTGCTGGAGCTGCCGGGGCAAAGTAATCTATTTAATCTTTCCCTTTATTTGTTAGATGCTTGGGTGTGCGTTGCTAGCACTGGGCCATGGTTTCTGGAGGGAGGGGGGGGCCGGGAAAGAAGGGGGAGGAAAGCAAAACCCACTTGGGAAAGGCCAATGCTGATATATTTTTTTTTTCCCCCCTCCTCTCTTCTTCTGCTCCTTCTTGTTGCGAGAGCCCCGCGTCGCTCCCCGCGGCCCCGCAGCCTTTGTGCGCCGCCACAATTGTAACAAAGCGCGGCGGGGCTGGCTGCAGCCTGGCCATTGATTTCCTCCCGGCCCCGCCGCTCCTGCCCACCCTTTTCTTCTTCTGCCGCTTCTTCTCCATCTTCTGCTCCCCCTCCCCTCCCCTTCTCGCCGAGCGCCCGAAGACGCCCCGGCCGGGCGCAGCTGCGGCCCCGCCGAGCCCCGCGCCCCAACGCAGGACGGGCTTGCTTGCTTTCTTTCTCTTCTCTTTTTTTTTTTTTTTTCTTGTTTTTTTCCTTTTTTTTTTGTTTGGTTTGGTTTTGTTTTGTTTTTTCTTCCCCCTCTCGCTCTCGCTTTCCCTCGCTCGCTCTCTCTGCCCGCCATCTTTTGAAGGGGAAAATTAGGGGCGAGGAAAAGGAGGGCTGCAGGCGCTCTTGAAAACAAGGAAAAAGAAAGAGGGGAGGGGGGGAAAAAAAAGAGGGAGGGAAGAGGAAAAAAGAAAATTTAAAAAATAGCTCGGAGGAATGGGGGGGATTAAGCAGGCTCCAGCCCCCGGTGCCGGCGGTGCGCGGGTGCTCGGCCCCGCGTTTGTCGCGGCCGTGCTCGGGTGCGGAGCGGGGCGCGGAGCGGAGCCCGGCGGCGGCCCCAGCCCTGGGCCAGCGCCCGCCTGCTCCGGCCATTTCCCCGGCCCCGCCGCTGCCTTGGGAGTTGGGAAAAGGTCTGAGCAGGCAGCGGATGAAGGGCTGGAAATGTGCGTTTCGCGTGTTGTCCGCGTCCGCATGCATTTATTTGTGTATGTGTGTGTGTGTATACCCAGCTGCTCCGGTCGTGTAAATATCCGGTGTTTACCAAACTTTTGCAAATAAATGGAAACCCAAGGGTTCGCTGCCTAAACTTGATATGCTTTCTAGGTGTAAAAAGAAACACAGATCGCAGATTTATATATAGAAGTGTCACTCTATAAATAATGCTGCCGATAATAAAATGTAAAACTTCAAAACTCCCGTGCTTCTCCTCCGTTTATACTTCTTGTTTGGGTTTGGCACCTCCCTGGGCGCTGGGGAATAGAGCATTATTTGTAGCCTGCTTGGTTTCACTTTCAAACAAAGCTGTAGTGTTCAGGTCGTGGGTCTGTGTGCGTCTTTACGTGGTTGGGTCTCGCAGGGTGTTAATTCAGAACGCGTTTTCCTCCACAATTGGCTTTTGACAACGTGGAGAATGCGTTCTGTCAGGTTCGGGATAAATGTTCTGTGAGAGCCCCAGAGTGTGGATGTTCCTTTCTGTTGGTTTCTTCAGGAGCCAAAACTTGCTGAAATAAACTTGCTTGGGTGAGCAAATACGATGGATTCACTAATATTTCAAACTTCTGTATGTAGGTTTTGGGGTTGGTTGGTTTGGGTTTTTTTTTTTACATCTTCACTGGTAAATAATAGCAGGTTAGAAGCTGACATAATTAGCAAAGCACACCTGCTGTTCCTTGTTGGGAATAGAGAAGCACGTTTTTAATATGCTTGTTAATATTTTTAATGTGTACAGTGTGAGTGTGCTGGGGGGTGTGTGTCTACATGAAACTGGAAGTTTAGTTTTAAAGCTGAAGCTGTTGTCTTTAATTCACACAGTGCTAAGCCAAGGTATTAGAGGGGACTTGGTGACTACCATATGTGCTGCAGGATCTGGGTGACAAGTGCAGAATAAATATGCATCGATCAAAACAAACAAGAAGTCCCCAAAGCAGTTTGGTTGCTTTACAAGCAGAAAAAGCCATGATCTGTATTGCTTACAACTCCCTAACTGCTTGAGTGTTCTGTGAATGCAGGTCCTGCCTCCTGATCTGCAGATCACAGCACTGGCAGACTGCTGGGTGTCTCATTTTTTTTTAGCACAGAAGTTTGGGGAGTCTTTAATAATTCCCTGGAAGGCTCCTGCTGAAACAGAGTTACTCCAGACCTCAAAGCCTTCCTTTTTGGAAAGAAGAAATGCTAAGATTGTGTATGTCTTTCTCTTTAGTCTATACTGGATACAAATAATCACTCATGCTTATTTTGTGTTTTGAGACAATGCTTAATAAAAGGGTTGGGCAGGGGGTAACAGTCTTATACAATGTTCAGCATAAGCTTGATTGCAATATTGTCTCTTTGGTGCTGAGACAGTAGCTGCTGCAGTGAAAGGCTTTTTAGTTGTAGTGACCTATGCAGGCAGAGTTTAAATTAAGAAAGAATGCACGTGCAATGTGAAGTGTCTGAGGGTTGTTTTCAAAGCTGACTCTGGAGTGTTTGTTATCTTCAAATAAAAACTAGGCTCCTGGAAATAAAACTGGTGTCGTTTAAGCACCAAAGTGCTTACAAAAACTTTAGCTCTTGTCATTTAAAAAGTATTTAGAGAAAAAGCATGTTGAAGTCTTGATTCCCAGCTCAGTAAGCGTGCTGGGTGGCCTTGCCCTGTCTTTAAAGGGGGCTGATTTTGTTATTAGTCAGCATCTGGAAACCCAAGTGTTTCTGTGGGCTTCGTAGCTGCTTGTGTACAATGCTTGCACTGCTGTGTACAATGACTTAAATCACAGTTCTTAATAATCTTGCAAAAAGCCTCTTTGCTGAGTTAAGAACTGTGTGTTTAAAACTCATCTCTTCAGATGGAGCAAGTCTAATGGGGATTCTTGGTATCCCCAAACCTCACTTGCAGGCCAGGGGTCCAGCCTGCCTGACCTGAGGGTCTCTCCCTGTGAGGCTGAAGGCAGTGCATGCACTGGGCTGGGGCTTCCTGGGCTTTTCCCAGGCACATCTTTTACTTGGTGCATGTTCTGAATGATGCTGTTTAATATTTACCATTTCCCTTCGAGGGGAGGCACTTGTGCAGTGGGGTGTGAGTTTCCAGCCGAGCCCTGCTGCACTCCTAGAATCTCACTCCTCCTCCCAGGAGTAATCTGGGAGCCTGATCGCTCTTGTTGACAGCACAAACAACTCGGGAGTCAAATCCCTCTCCTCGGCAGCAGCTGAGTGATGTACTGAGGTCTCATATTTCAAAGGCTTAATTACTTTTACAAAATATATTACTCTGTCTACTTTGGTAAGCTATCAGGTGCTTTCAGCACAGGCAGAACTACACTTTGCTAAATAAATGAACAAAGAGTGTTTTGCATCTCAGTGTTGTTGATTGTTTCTCTTTAATCCTGGTTGCTCCTTCTCTCCTAATTTGCAAAATTCATTAATCCCCAGTGGGTTTCCCAATCATTACTATGAGCCATATGTTTTGTTTTGTTGTACGTGGTGTTGGTTTGGTTTTGTTTTATTACAATTTGTCACATAATTCTTTAGTAATAGCTTAGGACCCTGTTGGAAGCAGTGGAGTTCTGGGATTTGGGAGAGACCCATTGTGTGCTGTGCTGATCAGTGAGATGTCAGGACGTCTTGGAAGGATCTGTGCATCTCCAGCTTTTCATTCCACAAGCTCTTACTGCAACATCAGGGTTGTTTTATCAATCATTAGTGCTTGTTGAAGGTGAAAAACTTTCTGTGGCACACTATTTAACCCACTTGTTGCTAAAGCCAGTGTTGGAAGGATGTAAATTCTTCTGGAGAGCAGCACAGAAATTCTCTGTAATGTGCTGTGTTTTCTAGTAGTCCTTTACCCTTCTTCTTGATAAGATACTCACCTCTATTTTGGGTTCCCTAAGCACCTTTCCAGGCCTTGGTCTCTTTTCAGCAGATGTTGTCATAGTTGGAATTGTTTCAGCAGCATGGATAGCCTGGTCAGAGGAATTTTTTTCTTCTTTCCTGGGAGCAGGGCTTTCTCCTCTCCACCAGCATTGCAACAGGTGTAGCAAAGACAATTTGAGGTGAAATTTCTGTGCACAAACAAATTTTTCTGTCTGCACTGATCCCCATTTAGTGTCAAACTTTGAGATTTAGACTTGGTTGTGATTGACACTGATCTGCTTTGGGAATGATCCTGTTTGCTCCTGCCTTTCCTTTAAAAAATGAGAAGCAGGGACAGGGGAGGATTGCTGTTCCACTCTTAAGTTTACATTTGAAGAACATTCCTGATGCACCTGCACTGACATCCATGCAGAGCATGCACTGGCACAGATGTACAGGCTGAGATGTTCTTCATTGTGACAGACTCTCGTGTTGTAACCAAACCCTACTTGTATTGAAGAAAATGCACATTTCTCTTCTGGTAGTTTGTCTTTACAACTGCTCAGCTTACCCTTGTGTAACATCACAGAGGGTGCCTGGTTGGGGATCTCTCTTGCTCAAAACCCATCGATATGGCCATGCTGAGATAAATCTGTTTTCTAAAACTGCCCTGGTCCATTGGTTTGGCTATAAGCAAGTGCAGAGTTTGCAGTCCAGAGCTTTTTGCTGGGAGGGGCTGTAGGATGTAGCTGCCTTTTTGCTTACCAAGGCTGGTTTGGGAACTATGTTGTGCTCTGAGCTGCAGTGAAAGTGATAAACTGAGCATGTATGTGTAAGAATTGTCTGAGTTTAGTGGAGAGTGCTGTTCCTTCCTGGAAAGGATTGCTTTTTGCAGCTTTTCTGTTGCTGCTACAGTCCTGCTCAGGGTCTGTGAAATAATGTAGAAGTGCAGCTCTTCAGTGAAGAGAGAGGGAATGTTCTCCTGGGTTTCCCCTGGAGTAAGCGCTTGCCTGAGCGGGAGTATTACGGATCAGCCAGTGTGCTGAAAGTGTATTCCTATCCTGGGCAGGAACAAGCCCCATGGGAATCAATTGGGATACTTGTCCACCCTGTCATGGTTATATTTCCTTGGACTTGAGCTTCATCCATATGCAGGAGCTCTGAGCGGCTTAGGGCTCATGTGCTCTAAGCCATGGGTGCTCTCAGCAGGAGCTGTGCTGGGGAGGCTGTGCAGGAGCCTGTCCTGTCCATCTGCCCTCAGCACTGTTCCCTGGGGGTCTGAGGCAGTAGAGGGAGTGCCTTCTTCCCCCCTTTTCCTGCATCTGTTTCCTGCATAGGGAGGGGTACTAGGCTTTAAGATTGACATTTTTCCCTTCCTTGCAAACCCTTTGGGGATTTAATTCAAACGCACAAACTCAGAAACTGCTTTGATGCTCTCTAAGGGAGCGACAGCAGCTTAACTACCACAGTTAATTCACACCTCATCTGACCTGGAACTTCCTTGCATAGCTGAGCAAGTTTATGGATCTACCCAAGCTTAGCAAAATCACTTCATCGGAAGTAGTAGACCCCATAGAGCCTTTTGTACTTGTGTGGCTGTGTTTACTTTGAGTTAACACACAGAGTTATTCCGGGACAATGTGCTTGTTCAAACACAGGGCACTTCAATTGCTTTGGAAACAGATAAAGCCAAGCTGGTGGGAGTGTGCACAGGGATGAGTGGTGGTCTTAAATGAGAGGGTGCCTGGTGTAACAAGTGGTTGCTCTACCTGCAGAGCTGTAATAATTCCCTTGGTGTGTGGGGGCTCTTACCCTGCCCCATTACCAAGTCTAACCTTACTGTGGCTGAGTTAACAAGCAGTATATTTATCTCATGGTAATTCAATCCCTTTCATTTCATCCTTCATCCCCTTAAGCTGACTTGATTGTCTTGTATTGATTTTAGGTGGACTTTGCATGGGAAAGGTGCAGTGCTGTAGTTGTAAACCCAGGATGTGATTTAAACCAGTGGCAGCTCATCCATTTTTACTATGCTTGTAATGCTTTTTGTCCTGAAATGAATCTGTTCTTTCCCAAAATAGTAACTTGTCTTAGGTTGCAATGCAAGATATAACCAAAAGGATGTGTTCTATTGCCAGCTGTTGAAACCAGCTGGGGCAGTGTTCTTTATCTCTTCCACCACCCATCCTCCCTCCAGGGGGAAATCTTCTGTTGGGCCATTGAGTCTCACTGCAGGACTGATAAAATGACATCATCCCATTGTGAGATGCTCCACCCAGGGGGAGGAGCTGAGCATTCCCACCTGGGTACAATCTGAGACTCAGAACACTCTAGGCAGCCTTTCCCCACTGGATTCCCAGAGGAGACACCCGGACCCATCTTCACCACCAGACCTCCAGTGGAAAACTACCCCCTTCCACAGGATCACTGCTTCAGCAGAACCACAGCTGTCACTCCAGGAGGGCTACAGCCACCATTTAATCAGACTGCTACCAGCACCCTGCCCAACAGGGTGTCAGGTTGTATTCTGACTCTATCAGTGGATTTTTTTTTTACTACTGCATTTTTATCTTGATTTTCCTAGTAAAGAACTGTTATTCCTATTCCCATCTCTTTGCTTGAGAGCCCCTTGATTTCAAAATTGTAATAATTCAGAGATGGGGTTGGGTTTACATTTTTTCCATTTCAAGGGAGGGTCCTGCGTTCCTTAGTAGACACCTCTCTTTTCAAACCAAGACATAACTAATTATTTACATATATAAAAACCACTTCAAAAATTAAATAGGAGAAAGTGTAGGAGCACAAGAAGTATACAAGGGACGTTGTTGGTGAAGATGTTTTCTTTAATGAATCACTTTGGTTCTGCTCTGTACAGTGAAATGCTTCAAACAAACCAACAGATGGATCTGTGTCTGTTTATTAGAAGTCTGTCGCTGTTTGCATGGAGCTGCCCCTAAGGAGAACATCTGTAGCACTTGTAAATCATATTAATAATGCTGATATATGGCCTTGCAGATCTGGTGGTGTGAGGGAGAATTGCAGTGTAGATTCTTAGCTCCACAGAGCAGGAAACAACCCTTTAAATAGGTAATACAGAGGACTTAAGTGCTATTTGCAAGGGCTGTATTTTATACTTTGCTCAGTGTACTTTCTGTACTTAGTTTCAGAAAGAGGAGCTGATCTTCCTGTTTCTGTAGCCTCTTAAACTCAGATGGAAGTGGAATTTGACTGTATCCAACCCCCCTCCAACAGGTGTCACTAAGGACCTTTTGGGTGTTGTGGTTTATCTTTTAGAAATGTTTTCAAGATGCAGTGTGGGAAAAGGGATAAAGCAGATGACTTTAGCTTTGCACTTTCTTCCAGAGACAAGGAGTGTTGTACTTAGCCAAGAAGTTGTTTCCAGAAACCCCAGAGATGGTATTTGAACACCCTGTAAATACAGGTTGCTTTGTGCTCTTGCTTTTTTTTTTTTTTTTTCCCTTTCATTAAAATTTGGTGCAACCACAACAGTGAGAGGAAGTTAATCTATAAATGTGTGGGAAAAGGCTAATGACTTTAATTGCAGATGGCAGTGGAAATATTGATATCCCCATTTTCCAAGTGGGGAATAACCAGCCTGCAGCCTGGGGTGTCAGAACAGTCAGCAGGCTGCCTTGTAGCAGGAGGTTTTGTAATTCTGTGCAGGTATAGCAGAAGCTCAGAGATGCTCTGCCCAGCAGGGAAGCAGTTGAGCTCTTGTGGCTTTTTCTTTTCCTTCTTTTAGACTTTTCTTGAAAAAGCTCTCTGTCCAATAATCTCTCTTTTTTGGAAATCAAAGTGCAGAAAAAGAAACAATCATGACAAAACGTGTTGTGGAAAGGCTCTGTGTCATTTATTCACTCTATGCTGAATTAAATGGCTTGAGTTTTTGAGGGTTTTCCTTATGCTGTAAAAGTACACAGAACACCATATGCTGATTAAAAAGAGGAAGGGCTGATTTTTTCAGGACTCAAATGTTTAACTGTGCAGATCACATCTTTTAAAAACCAGAAAACGAGGGTGTAGATGTACAATAATCCCATTAGGAGTCCTGGACCCTCTGTGGGTGTTGTCACATTCTGCTTTACTGGGTGTACCTCAATGCTGCTGCTGTGCATGCATCAGCTGAAACTTGGGACAGGGCTAGAGTGTGTGTGGTGTTTTTTGTTCTTATTTCAGTTAGTTTGTTATTGGGGCTTTTTTTAAGAATTTAACTGAAATACAGTGCGTTGACCTGAAACTGGCAAAACTGTTTGCTGGAGTCACAGGATAAATAGTCAGGAGTGTCAAGTTGTGCTTTGGAGAAGGGAGGTTATAAAGGAATAGGGAAAATAAGGGAAATCAGGAGGCAGAGCTTTGGAGCAGGTGGGTTATGATGCTTTAGCCTACAGTTCAGAAAAACAGTCTGGGTGTGATTTAACAGCAGCCTGGGGTCAATCACATTTTCAAACTGTGTGAAACAGGGAGCTTTCACTTCTGTCTCCTCGCTTTAGTCATCCCTCCTTTCTTTTCCTGACTTTCTCTATGTTTTGCTTTCTCCCACAGGGTGTCGGTTAGCTGCCTGTTTCCTCTTGCAGTTTATCTGCTCAGTAGTATTTATATCTGTTTATATCCACCAGCTTTGTGTCCTGAAGGAATACAAGCAGAAGCAGCCCCAGGCTGACTTCTGCTGAAGCCACTGAGTATCAGGTTAAGACTGTTCAGCATTATCATCTGGTTCTGAAATGATTAACAGCCTCAGCCTGCTGCTTGCCATTGGGGTGGTGTGTCCAGGATGGACCTGTTGCTCCTGCACTTTTAGCTGGGTGGTTTCTTCTAAACAGCTCTCAGCAAGTGAGATTTTTTGTCTTTTGCTCCATGTGCTGTGGCAGCTCTGTTTTCTGATGGCTGGGCAAGCAGGAGTTCAGAGATTCCTTGCCATTGAGATCTGTTACAAGCAAGTTCAGGCTAGAGGAACATCAGCTTGTCACACAGTCAGTCTCCCACTTTCAGAGCAGTTGGTGATGCTGACGTGAAGGATGCTTAGAAAAGGTGAGTTTGGTTCAAACCCAGGCAAGGGAATAGATTTGTAATTCTGGTTGTTCTTGAAGTATAGATTTGAATGCAAAACCAGAGGCGAGTACAAATGGAAGAGTAGATTTGGTCCCTCTGTGAAGCTTAAAGTGATAGTAATTCCAGAAACACAGAGAGGTGGAATAGCAATAGCAAAGAAGGTGTCCAGCACCTGCAAAGGTGTCCACCACTGGCATTTGTGCAAGTTCTCAATTTGCAGAATTGGCCAGCCTGCAGAAATTGTGACTGTCTGGAGTTCTTTGCTGTCTCCATAAACAAGCTTTGAATTTGGGGTCACCAAAATTTTTCCACTCCTTGGCCAATTTTCATGTAAACATGAAGATATGTCTTCCTGGTTTCTTTTTTAGAAACTGTTTTAGGTGCTGTTGTAGGAAATGTGATGGCAGAGACCAGGATCTCCATGGTTCTGCACCCCTTGCCCTTGTGCAGTGGGATTTGTCTTGCTGGGATCCTGTTAGTAGGATGCTTCTCCAGGGCTGGGTAGCACTGGCTCCCTCAGCTTTCCCAGCTATTTTAACTGAGACAGGGGCAGCACCCGCCCATCTGATCAGTCTGACAAGAGTCTCCAACCCCAGATACGCAGCACTGAACCTCCCTTGTCATTTTACCTCTTCTCCAGCTGTTTGCTAGAGAGGAATTGACTCAGGTAGAGAAACCACAAAGTGTGCAGAGCTTGAGTTTGTTCCTGCCCTGTGCTTAAATCTTCCTTAGGAAGAGGTTTATCTTGGTTGACCAATTAGTTGTATCTTGCAGGTGATCAGTCTGCAAAACTCTCTGTGGTGAGGTGCTGAGCCACAGAGACCTTGCAGCTGAGTGAGAGGCGAAAGCCACTGAGCACTTTGCAGGATCAGGCTTGAAGTGGTTCCTGAATCCCAGAGGACTGGGCTGCTGCCTTTGTTGTGGTTTGCACTGTACTTCCAGTCTGCCCTCAGCCACGTTCCTGCCTCCCCGAGCTCTCCTGCCTCCCGTCCTGCTCCTGACACGTTGAGAACATGGATGGTATGTGGCCATGTGCCAGCACCCAGTGCTTCCTTTTCGCCTGAGGTCCCAGGCTGCAGGGCTGCTGCTGCACTGGGGGCTTTTGGGAGGCTGCAGCCACCCCTGCAAGTGCTAGGAGTTGCTAAAGAAGTGTGCAGTGCACTGGGTAAGAGAGAAAATCTGCTGTAAAGCAGGATCCTTTCCCTGTCAATTTTGGCTGTCTGGTTTCTCCCTGGCTCTGCCCCCATTAGGTGTTGTGGGCTCAGCCCTGTGGGTCACACAAGGTAATTCCATTAAATCTCCACCTTTCCCCTCTAGGAAAAAATGTCACGAGCAGAGTCTGCCCAGACATGTGGTTATCCCAAACACTTCACTTGCTTTGCCAAATCTCTCTTATGTAAAAGCCCAACAGTTGGGTTTTTTTTCCCCACTGCCATAAAGGTATAATTGTGTATCTTGTGAGAGGCACAACCACCAGCATTTTCCTGTTAAGCACCTATCCCTTCCCATCCTGTTGATTTGGATGTGCAAGCCACCAGCTGCTCCAAGGACTCTGGAACCTGTTCATAGATCTTATTTATTGCAGCTAAGCATTTGTTAAGTTTTTCATAATGGGCCTCCCAGTTAATTTGCTGAAGTACCTCCTGGCTGATTTTTTGCAAGTGCAGTTCAGCTTATCTGAGTCCAGACCTTACTGCAGTCAGTCTCAAAGCTGGCTGAGCTCCTTCAGTCAGGAGTCTGACTCAACACAGAGTAAGCTCTGTAACCACTCACTTTTCCTCCTTCCTGTAGTCTTTTTAACAAAACTCTGGAACTCAGGAGCTTGCATAAAACCAACATAGTCTGAGTTGAAATTTGCCTATGTGTTTTCAGGGGACCACAAAAAGCAGGACAGGAGGAGATGTCCAGAGGTCATTCAGCCTTCCCCAATGCAAAGAAAGGTCAGCCATGCCTAATTCATTACTGACATTGGTCTCTTACAACTGTTCTCAAAACCAAATTCAAAGCTATGAAAATGAACTTGGTTTAGTGTTAAACATCACTCCCTGCACTTGAAGCTGCAGCCTTTAGAAATCAGTTGAGCCCATCTGATTTGTGTGATATGCAGCTAAATTCCTGCTCAGACTTGATCAGAAGGTGCTTCTTGTGGCATTAGTGACTTGGGGGAGAGAAATACTCTGGCCTCAAAATGTCAGAAAGTCCATCACTTTGAGGTGCCTAACAGTGTTTACAAGTCTCCAGTGCTTTTATTAAAGTGACCTTCAAAGCTTGGGTTTGAAGGCATCTCCTCAGAGATCTTACAGCAGTGTGATTTGTGGGGAGCACTGAGTAGGCATCAAAACTGAAGACCCTTGAAATGACCAGTTACTCCTGGCTGATTCCTTCCTACTGGTCAGGAAGCCACAGGCTCCTTACTGAGGAACCACCTGTTCCTGTAATAGCCAAGGAGAGACCAAGGGTGGGAAAGCCATCTGCATAATCTGATGAGCATTAAACCAATCAAGTCAAAAGCCAAGGAACTGACTTAATCTGCTGTGATCTTTTCCCCTCCCTCATGCAGAGGTGAGCTCAGGACACAGTTGCATCTCCCAGTCTCAGGATGTTATTAGGGTGGTGCTCAAAATAATATGCATGAAAAGCAAATCTGTGATGTGTGGAGTTAATGATTTGGGAGACAGCAAGGATGGATGAATGGACTTTCAGACTGCTGTAGGGGCACTACAAGCCAAATTCCCAGCTCCTGCAGTGAAGCCAAGTGTAAATCCCAGTGTCTTGAGGGGGTGGCATGTTGTGTGTAGTGTGTCTGTCTGCCAGGGCAGGGTTGGCTGACAAAGCAACTCGTCTGTCCTCAAGTCTTGCTCTCATATTGCACATCCCTTGAGTTTGAAGACACCATCCCTGCTGACATGTTAGTAGGTACTGAAAGCTGCCTGAAATTTGGTTCCTATGTGGGGCTGGGAAGGGAAGGCAAAGGAGGAGGAAAAAGTGTCCACAAGTTTGGTTTCCTTCTGAGGAGACTGGAGGATTGCTGGTGTAGCCTTTACTTTCTATAGCCATAGAATGAAATATGTACAACCCTCATTAATAACCTTACCTGACTTTTTATTGAGGTTTAGTAGTGCTAAACCTGTCATGCAGTGAATGTCTGGGCAAGATGACCAAGGCTGAGCTGCTTCCCTGGCATGGGCAGTATCACACGGTGGCAAATCTGACCAAACTTCCAACTGTGGGGATAAAAGAGCCTGAGAATCTCTTTTGGAGCCTGCAAGGAGCCAGTGTGGGGAAGCAATGCTTGGAGCAGCAGCTTGGAGGATACTGCTCAGACTGCCCTGCTGGCAGATTTTGGGTCTGGCTGCTCACTGTGGGGACTCTGAGCAGGTCACCACACCATGGTGTAAAGTGTGAGCTGTGATCAGCAGCCCTTTGAGGAAGGAGCAGGGTCTTTGTGTGTGCAGAGTGTGAAATGCCAAGGGACCTTGGTCTCTGCCCAGCCTCTGTGTGCTACTGTAATGTAAATAAAAATGTGCAGATAACAACGAGGTCAAGGAACATCTCTCAAACTTGATAATCTTCCCTGATGGGAAGATTTATGTGGCTGTTTCTGGCTGGGCTGGAGTTGTGCCAGATTTTGGTCAGTGTCCAAGTAACCACGCAGAAACACTATAGCAAGGGGGGGAAAACCCAAGGTGTTGTTGGACTGGCAGGCTGACATAAAGCTTGCTGTAAGTTTGCAATTAAAACAAACCCCATTGGGTCCTGCAAGGGAGCAAAGCATCCATGAAATGCTGGGCACTGCCAAAGGAAGTGGCAGAGCTGTTGGCTGGAGCAGCAGAAGTGCTGGCACACTGCACACTTCATGGGGCTTCAGAGCTGCTTTTAAAATAGTCCCCACCACTGCAGACAGGAAAATGTTATCCTGCTAGTGCAGGGAATTATTTACATGTTTTCTCCATGCCAACTGTCTCTCCACTCACTGACCCTTTGCAAGAGACTCAATAGAGGAAAGGGAGTATTTTAAAGAAAAAATCCATCTAAGCTAGCTGCGTTTTTGATGCCTGGTTTGCCACAATGAGGTTGCAACCTAGCAAGAAAAGACTTAAACTCCAGGAATTAAAACCTCCTTTCTTTAAGGTTTAGGGTTTTGCTTTTAGTTGCTATCTCAGACTGAATAAGAAAGAGAAGCAGTGTTCACTCTTTGTGTATGACAGCACTTTAGGGTGTATTTTAAACTTGCAATATCAAAACTACTTGTGCAGACAGAGAAATCAAGAACATCTCCTGCTACTTGAACATTATAGGCCTGAGGAGCAGGATAAGTGATTTAAAAATTAAAATTTAAAAAGTTATTACTGCAGGGCTGAAAGAAGTCTCACCTTAGCCCTTGACTGGAAGATACACATGATGTCTGTTTTTTTGATAATCTTTGTTCCAGGCTTGTGTAGTACCTTGTACAATGATATGGGTCACTGTCCTAATAGTTTAAATATTATTGATACCAGTGCAGTTTCAGTAGGTGCTGGAGTGCTTAGACAAGAGCTGTGTAGTTCAGTTCTACCTGTAGTTATAGGACAGTTTGTAGAAGCTTGCTTATGTTTTGTCTGTGGATCTACTAAAGTGCCCTCTTGGATGATTTGTGTGGCAATTTGGGATGTCTGATGGTCAGAGCTCCCACTTCCCTCACTTAATAAATGATGTTTCACATGGAGTAGATTTCTCAGGCATTAATTTATCTTTAACTCAAAGTCATTGCCTTTTGGACATTTTCAAAGCATTTTTACCCTCATCTTCCAGGTTCCTCGTAGTCCTGCTTTTTACATTCTTAAAAATGATACCAAATTGAGTTTTAAAGGTAAATGAATGGCTGTAGAAACAAATATCTACTTTTAAAGATGACAAAGTGATCCAGTACCAAAGCAGCTTCCCCCGCAAATGGCGAGGAAGCTGCTGGACCAAGGGTTAAAGGTGCAGTGAGACACAGCACATTAAAGCTTTATTTATGGCAGGACAGTGCTACCAGTGCTGCCAGATAGTCCAGGTAGCTATTTCTGTCTTCTGCAGGATCCAGCAGCTCAGTGCCAGTGCTGCTGGGAGCTTTGGAGCCACTTTTGGGTGTAAAAACCAGTGTGTTGGAGCAGGGAAGTTAAAGAGGAGCAGGGCACTGACCAAGTTGGCTGTCATGGTTCTGCCCCTCCTTGTTTTGGTAATGTTCTTAATTAAAATCCTTTCTGAGTTGTGTCACTGATGACTGTTCCATCCTTTTATGTGGACTGTACAAGCCTTGTTGAAGCCTGATGATCAAAATGGCCCTGTGGAGAGGCAGTGCCTGTCCCAGAGAGTTTTCTCTGCTGGGTGGGGACAGAAGGGAGCTCCCACTATCTCCATGGCACAGATGAGGAGCTGTGGGGTGAAGATACTGAAAGCCTTGGCTAAGGTCAGGTAGAAAACATCTGAGAGGTGGGAGCTATGGATCTGTGGTTTGTTGAATTACAGTTCTGGGATTTAATACAAATTAATTAAAAATCCTTATCATATTGGAGTTTGAGAGGTAGGACATCAGGAAATTCAAATGAAAAGAGAATCATATTTAGCCTCAGGTTATTTAAAGGGAAGACTTAAGTTATGCTGCATAGTTTCAAACTTGTGACCCAAATGCTCTGTAGCAGTAGGAATTTCTCTGTGGGTGTTTTATTTCTCCTCAGTCCTTGCACTGGGTTCAATTTGTTAATCAAGAAGACAGCAAACAAAATGCTTCAGTGGTGGTCACCAGGGGCCTGCAGCCAGCATTTCATTCTCTGGGATGATGGATATTGCTCAGAAACCTGAATCAATGCAGGGAGCTCCCCAGAAAGAGATGGAGTGAAACTTCCTAATTATGTTTTTTCTGTTGTTTTTAATTCTTTGTCTGTTTGCCCCCCCTTGATCTGAAGATTGAATTTTGCAATATTGCTGTTGCTTTGACTTGATGGAACACCGGGAAAAAATGCTACCCCAGTTTCTTCCAAATCTGAAATCCCAAGTAACATTCCAGTTACAAAATTCCTTGTCCAGAGGATGCCAGCATCCCTTTTGGCTGCTTGGTGATCACTCTGCCTGTTGCCAGCAGCATGATCAAATGAGAGACTTCTTGGAACTAAATTGGGCTCCTGAGTTATCAAAAACCAGGGACCAGAAGCCTGATTCTGGAGCTATACTTAAATCCACGGCACAAGAATACCTACTGGCATTTTTCTCTATCCTTGGAATATAGTGGGTGTTGTGAACAAATGGTGGCAGCATCAGAACTGGACTTGTCCATTTCCTGCACAAATACACGTATTCACACAGGGTTTTGGTTTGGGTTTTTAGCAGTTCCCTCCCTTTCTGCTGCAGATCTGTTTGTTTGTACACAGCTATTTTGGTAAAATTTCCCACAAGTTAGGTCTGTGTTTACTTTTTGCCTTCGTCTAATCAGCAGCTCACAGGGTAAGTTGATGTTCTATATTTAGTTCAGATATTCAGTGGAGATGATTAGGGGTGTATTAAAGCAAAGGGTTTTGGGTTTTTCCTGTGATATCTCCCTGGTTTTCATTCCTGTGTTGTAGCTTCTGTCCGTGCTCACATTTCTCTGTTCAACCACAGTGTATGTCAGAGTATTTATATGGCTTTCTAAACATATTTGAAATAATTTGCCTCTAGAAAGTGATTGTGGTCTGTTTGACATGAGAAGAGTAGCTGCAGTCCTGATGTGAGCTGAAATATCCAATGTTTATGGAAGATGACATAGCAAAGCTGTTTACCATATGCTACACGAGGCACAGTGATACTGGGCTATTTTTACCTCTGCAGTTTGCAGAGGGAAAACCAGAATACAATAATGCAATTTATGTATTCTCCTCTATTTCAAATGTGCCTTTGAGAGAGAACATGACAGCACTGTCTGAACCAGGTCATGGGATATAACACCAGTTATTATTTGAGCCTGAATCTCTAAACTTTGGTACAAAACTGAGGTCAAAACCAGTCAGGTGCATGTAGTAAGAGGCATAATAAGACATTTATGAAATTCAGAGTGCAGATCACTTCAAACTGGGCTGTTTCTGGTGACACCTTTCACTCAGAGCAGTTCATAGCATCTGTCTCTGCCCCTTCTTTCATTTTCCTGGATTGAGGTCTTTTGGCAGCTGTCGTTCTCTCTTCATTATGGGATTTCAGACTGCCCATTGCGCCAGAGCAGAGCCCTGTGAGCTGACTTGGTGCCAGGCAGCATGGTCTAGAGACAATGCAGTTCAGTTTACATGGAGCTGGAAGCTATGGATTTAGCAGCTTGCATCAGTGCATTCATGGGAGTCTGCATTACATCCTAACTGTTCTCCCTGGCCAGATTCTTAGGTTGCTCCGACTGTTTTCTTGACATGAAGATGCTCTCTGAGCCAGCTAAAGCAAGAACTAGTTCCATGAAGCTTGCTGTGTCTCTGCAGGCTTTGAATTTGAGAATTGCTGTTCCACTGTCTCTTGGGTCTTGAACTGTGCCCATCTCCAAGACAAATGCAGGAACAAAGTCAATGGGGTAAAGAGCTCGAGTTTAAATATTGTCCACAGAAGAATTGTCTTAACCTGCCTGCTTCAAAAATCTGTATTTACAGCCTGCCCTCTCGCTCTCTCTTTAGTTTGCTCTAGGTTGTATGGTTGCACCCTGGAAATGGGATGTCAGTCCCATTCAGGGAGCATAAAGGAAGAAAGAAAATCTCCCCGTTGCTGCCACAGTGACAGCGAGTGAGAGCCCGAGCAGGAAGATGTCGACAGTCACGTCAGCGATCCAGGCTCCTCAGGGCCCTGTGAATCCACCACCTCCAGAGGTGACTAATCCAAATAAACCTGGCAGGAAGACCAACCAACTGCAATATATGCAAAATGTTGTGGTGAAGACCTTGTGGAAGCATCAGTTTGCTTGGCCTTTCTACCAGCCTGTTGATGCAATTAAACTGAATTTGCCGGTATGTATCTGTCGTCTTCTCAGCCTGGAAAGCTTTGTGTTGCTCAGATCAGTTTTGGGATTGCTTAGAGTGGAAATATCAGTGCCTGGGATGGTGTTGTGCTCAGCCAGTGGCTTCATGTGCAGCAAGAGAGGCTTTGGTGCTCTAATCCAGAACAAGAAAATGACACTGCACAGCCCTGCAGCATCCCCAGGCTAATCACAAACTCTGTAGGTGCTTCAGACCAGCCCAGGGAGAAACTGGATTAACAGGTGGAAACCTTTTAAAGGCCAAAATGTTCTTAAAATTAGAGACTGAAACTTTGAGTACAGTTTTAGCCAGCCCTGATAAACTTCTCTAAGTGTCAAAGGCAGCCTTTTAAAAGGAGAGGCAGAAATGCCCATTCCCAGACTGGAGGTTGTATGTTTTGGAGTCAGGTTTGTAACAATGGTGAGACTAAAAGGATACAAATTAGAATATAAATGAATATATATTTACATTTAAAATTTCCACAGAATTTGGGGGGGTGTTTCTTAGGAGAGGGGATGAAGAGAAAGCAGGGGTTAGAGGAGGACATGAATGAGGAAATGTAACATCTTCCTTGTTTTTCCAACAGGATTATCACAAAATAATAAAAAACCCCATGGACATGGGGACAATCAAGAAGCGCCTGGAACACAACTATTACTGGAGTGCCAGTGAATGTATGCAGGATTTCAACACCATGTTTACAAACTGTTACATTTATAACAAGGTAAAAAAACCCAGAAAAGCCTTTAGAAACACCCACCTACCCCTGTTACAGTGCAGGTTTTGAACAGGGCCAGCTCCAGGCCCTCCTTGAAAGGATTTGACATGCCACTAATTGCAACCACGTTACTTGAAATGCACAAAGCTGTCCTTGTGCTGCCTCTTTCTTCCCCCAGACTAGTTACAATGACAAATATGCCTTTTAATTATGTGTAGATTTCTGTTCTGGGGTTATGCAGCAAGTTTTTACTCTTTTTATTTTCAGTTTTATGGGATGAGCTGCACTTAGTGCAGTGCTCTGCAGGTGTTTTGAGGTGCTTTAATGCTGTGTGTTAGACTGTCTGGCATTAAATAGTATCTGTTAGCAGCAGAAGGGCGTTCAAGAACCATAATTGTGTTTTTTGACTCTGTCTCCATAAATCTGTTCATATTTACACACATTTAGATTGCTTATTATTATTATTTTGGGTTTGGCTTGTTCGCTCTTTTGTTAGGTTGTTAAAATTCTTTGTGTTCTGTTTTCTCCAGCCGTTTGTCATCATAGACCCAGACTGGAGAACAGCTGAAATAAACAAATTAATTAGTTTGAGCCACAGAATGTGTGTTTAGCCTCTTCCTTTGGACCTGCTGGCAAGCAGGGGAGGACAGCTCATCCGTTCCAGTTTGCTGCTTCCACACTGCTGCACAGGGTACTGGTTTATCAGGCTCCTACTGAAGTCCTGATAATTCTCTGGATGCAGCACACTTAGGGGCTGTAATTATTGCATGCTAGAACAGAATAGAAGAGCAGGAGAGTGGCAAACAAGGAGAGAGAAGAGCTAATCTGTTTATTGTCAGCATTTGAATAGCATAATTTTTATTTGAAGGGCCATCAGTGTTTTCTAAGCCTGATCTTCAACATCGCTGCTTCAGATACATGAATGATACAACAAAGGCTCATACTCTTCTTTGTGCAGCCCACAGATGACATTGTCCTCATGGCCCAAGCCCTGGAGAAGATATTTCTGCAGAAGGTTGCCCAGATGCCTCAGGAGGAGGTGGAATTGCTACCCCCAGTTCCTAAAGGCAAAGGTCGCAAGCCCTCAGCAGGCACACAGAGCACAGGTACAGATCCATCCAGGGATAGGGAAGGCTGGGAGCTGTTCCTGAGGCCTGACCCACCTTCCAAGCTGCTGGACTTTGCAGATGGTGGAGAGCCTGGGAAGGGAGAGTGTGGTCTCACAGTTAAAGCAGTGGGGAGGAAAGCGTGAGACGTCTGGGTGATGCTCACTCAGGGTTTCAGGGCTTGTCTGTCTCAAGGCCACCCTGCATTTGTCACACCAATCTTGCCATCTGTGACTTGCCCATCCTGGCAGCACTTCACTGAGGGAGGCAGTGCTGTTGCTTCTCTGTGCAAGGAGGAAACTAAGGCAAGAAAAAAGAAGGTAGTCAGAAATGGCATGGAAAGTCTTCACACCGTTTGGGTTTACACAGCTCACCCTGGGTCCTGGCAGAATCTGACACAGCAGAGACTTGGACTCAAATTTTGATAATTCCCTAAACCCTGTATATTTTTCTTTTGCACACATGGTTACAACATTGTAAAATTAAAGAATTTATTAAAGCATTGCAAAAGGCTATGTAGACCCTTGCATATCAGTGGAAACTAAGTTTAGTTCAGTTTACCTAGAATTGATTTTAAATGGATTTAGGACTAAAACGTCCAAGCATGGTAAAACAGTTCATAAAGGACCTTGTGTGGGCTGAGTTAAATGATTGCTGGTTGGTTGTTTTGGTTTTTTCCTCCAAACAAGGTCTAATTGTTGCTCTGGGAAAGTCAATTATTCCTCTGTTTTCACACATTTCAGGTGCTAAATGGAGCTATAACTTTATCCAAGCTCCGAGAAATTAATGATGATGTATCTTTTGATAAAACATAGGAGGATTGCTGCTTTTGTTATTAGGTAGTATGTTTGTCCCCCTTAATGTTTTACCAGTGAGCAGGTTTTTAGCAATGCAGGTGTAGCATCACAGACACTGAGGCCATCAGGAGGCTTAAGCTCTACTGAGAATCATAAAATACAGAGTTGGAAGGGATCCCCAGGAATCACTGAGCCCAACTCCTGTCCCTGCACAATAAAATCCCAAGAATCCCACCCTGTGCACTTGTGGCAAACCTGCAGTGCTTTGGGTTTCTGTGTGCTCAGATGGCCTGGGCAGTGGTTGTTGCCATTTTCATGGTGTGAACACCTCCCACTCTTCCATCCCCTGCTCTTTTGCTGAGCTCTGGGAGCATCCAAGGGGTGAAGACTGTCCCAGAGCAACACACGCTCCGTGCAAAAAGCGGAATTATTTTGCTTGTGGCTGATCTAAACCCGTGGTACAAGGACTCAGATCAGAGAATGCTCACTCTTGTTGTACCCTGGGTGTAACAGCACCGAGCAAATCACACTGCGTCCTTTGTGCTCTCCCTGGCATCCCTTTGCCAAGTCCAGCAGCACCAGTTTGCTCCCAGTACGCTCCGAGCTTAACCACCAGCGCCCTTCCCCTCTTGTTTGAAAGGAGCTCAGCAAGCCGTGGCCGTGTCTTCCGTGTCCCCGCCGGCCCCGTTCCAGAACGTCCCTCCAGCCGTGTCTCAGACGCCCGTCATCGCTGCCACCCCCGTGCCAACCATCACCGCCAATGTCCCTCCTGTCGCCGCCCCAGCCGCCGCCGCCCCGCCGCCTCCCGCCGCTCCGATCATGCCCGTGGTGCCTCCCACGCCCCCGGTCGTCAAGGTAAATCCGGCCAGTTCTTCAGCAGGAGCAGGGCTGCACTGCCAGCCCTCGCTGCTGGCTCCCTGCGTTCCTGCTTTCACCCTTGGGTGCTGAGTTGGAGAGGGTTGAGAGCGATTCTGCCGGTTTTCACACGGTCCAGCCAAGGTGATGTCACCTGTGTTTGCTGCAGCTCCAGCCTCTCCTTTCACAGCCTTTCCCTGTGCTGCTGTTCCAGGGTTCTTGGAATTCTCCCCTTTTTACACCAGATCTCTAAAAGCATCTCTTCCCTCTGTAACTGAGCTCCTGATTTTGCTGAGGCTGTTCCTTTAAGGTTTGCAGGCTCCAGCATTAGGAATGTTCCTCTCTGCTTTCAACCAGTTCAAGACAAGCCTGTCACTCCAGTTGGAGGAGACTGATGTTGCCTGCAGGTTTTGGGTGCTTTAGTTCTGACTTCCTGAGTAATCTTTTGGGAGTTGTCACTGGTGTTTTATTATTTATTATGTTAATTTATGGGTAAATGAAGACATTACCTAAATAATTGGAATTTTCTTAGCAAGCAGTGTATTGCTTTAAAAATGATGAAAGCATAGCTCAGAGAAAGCTGGGGATCTTTTTATCTAAACTATGGAATTAACTGCAACAGTTTTGGTTGTGAGGTTGCTTGGACCACCAGAGGCACAGAATTGTTTTGCTTTTTAACCCAATAATTTGGGAATTGCTAGAGAAATTGTAAGTCAGATCTTGCAGCTAAGCTGTCCTCCTTAGAAACCTGTCTCATATTTCAGATTCTGTCCAAATAACTTTCTTCTGAGAATCAATTTAATTTTAAAACTCGAGGATGAGCCCAGAAGTGAGTTTGCCAAATACACTGCAAAATTAATTCTGCTTGAGATTTACTTAAGATTTCCTTTAGATTTCTCTAAGGAACTTTTTCTTCCCTATCTCCCTCTCTAGAGAAATAAATCCTTCAGAAGAGTACAAGAGAACTGATTGGACAGTCACAGCTGGAATTTATGTGAGAGTGTTTGTTTGCTTAAGGCAAAAATCTACCTTAGCACCCACTAAATACAGGGGGAGTGAGGGCTCATGGGTCTTTGGTGATTAATATGCTTTGGTTCAGAACTCACAGCCTTATCCTGCCACTGGGGACTCAGACATGTGGCTAAGTTATGACATTTGCTGAGTCCCAATGCATCAGCTGAGCTGCAGTAATGGACTGTACCCTCTCCTTTCCCTTGGCAAACACCAGGTAAGAGTCCTGCCTTCCATCCAAGGGAAACATCACATTTTGCAGCATGGTTGGGTTTGGGTTGGAGCTGTGCAAGTGGTTGGTTACTGTGGCTCAGGTGATGTGCAGTGTTGCAGCCTCTGGTCACAAATCCCATTTAGCCCAGTGAAAGAACTGGTTTGTTTCTGTGTGAGGACAGGCAGAACCGAGGATGAGCTGTGCTGGGGTTTCAGCTGGGAATGTACTCACAGAGCCTGTCCCTCTGGTGTTTCAGAAAAAGGGAGTGAAGCGGAAAGCAGACACCACCACCCCCACCACCTCTGCCATCACTGCCAGCAGGAGCGAGTCCCCCACGCCCCTCTCGGACCCCAAACAGGCCAAAATCATCGCACGCAGGGAGAGTGGCGGCCGCCCCATCAAACCACCAAAGAAAGACCTGGAAGATGGAGAGGTCCCTCAGCACGCAGGGAAGAAGGGCAAACTCTCAGAGCACCTCAAGTACTGTGACAGCATCCTCAAGGAGATGCTCTCCAAGAAGCACGCAGCCTATGCGTGGCCCTTTTACAAGCCCGTGGATGCAGAGGCCTTGGAATTACATGACTATCACGATATTATCAAACACCCCATGGATCTCAGTACTGTGAAAGTACGTCCTCATTTTCCACCTCATGTTGCAGGGGGTCCCTCTGGTTGCAGAGGGCTCCTTGGTGGGAAGGGGAAGGGAAAAGGGTGGAAACTGAACCTGTTTGGATGCCAGCTGGATATTTTTATATTTTGTTTTCTTCCCCTCTCCCTTTTTTGCCATAAGCCAGGACAGCTTTTTTTCCTGCCCTGCAGAGCAGTTGTACACAAAGCAAAGTACAATGACATCTTCTCCTCTTTGTGAGTAGTCCAGGTATTTAACTGGTGTTCTTAGGGTTGTGTTGCAGTCTGAGAAGAGAAGGTGCTTTATTTCACAGGATTCAATTGATGGTATCCCATTTCCAGAAGCTGCTGATTACCTACTTGGTGGTGGCAGATAGGCTTACACTGAGCAATTCCAACAGGAATGTGATGGTAGTCAGGGAGATGTGATGGTTTTGTGGTTCATGCTTGGCTACTCAAGTGCTTAACGTAGTATGGTCCAATATTCTTGTTTTTCCCAGTGGGTTTGAGTTTTGTTGAATCCCTCCATGAAGCAAAGCCATGTCTTTGTAGTTCTCATCTTCTTGTGAGCCAGGCACTGGATTCTGTGTTGATGGAGGGGAGACTTCCATGTACAGGAGGTGAAGATATTATTGTTGGCTTTCACTGGCATTGCCAGAAGGATTTTACTGCCTGCTGAGCTAGTGCCCAGGATGGTCTGAATGCCCAGGTGACAAAAGGGCAGCTGTGGTTGTGAGTCCTGTCATATTCCTTGGCAGGTCCTGTGTGGTACCTGGGAGCAGCATGTCACACTCTGATATGCCATGCAGCTATCCTAGGGATGCTCTGGGTCTCCAGAGACAGCTGCAGCCTGCTAGTCGAATCCTTAGTGGCTGTAGGAAGATTAGAGATGGACAGAGTGAAATCCTGACACTCTCAAACTGGTATTTCCATGTGTGTTTAGGTGATTCCTTACTGCAAGAGATCCTTGTCCTATGTTCTGAAAAATCTAGGTGCAAAGCTGTGATTTCTTGGGTTGGTGACTTCTTCATACTTAAATCTCTTTAAGGTCCTAACTTCATTCTTTTAAAATTGTACACCTCTGCCCCTCTCTGGCAAGTGCAGGTGATATCCTCCCTCTGCACCTGACTAGTGTAGGGGAGAAGACTTGGAGACAGGCAAACCCAGTGGAGTCTTTTACACCTAAAGACTCTGGGTTTCTCATTCCACATGGTAGTATTTTTCTTAATAAAGTTGTTTGAAGTGCTGTCTGGTATTGGTTTTTTATGGAGTGTTTTATTGTCATTGCTCTTGGCCTGTAGATCATGGTGTGACTTCTCAAAGATGCAGCTCGTAATATGTTCACTGTGTGGAACAGAAACCTGCCATTTGCAGGCAGTGTCATTTTCCAGTGTCAGGGACTTCCTCTGTGCCTCTGAAAGGTTTTTAGATTTAATTCTGCCCAAGTGACATTGGCTATGATAAAGCAACACAACTAACAGCCTCCAAACTAACCTGGAAGGAATTGTGTGAGAAAGTAAAACACAGTCATTGCTGCAGCTGTAACATATCTCTTGTCTCTGTTTCTGTGGCTGTGTTAGGTTTGATTTTCCTCAGAGAATATCCTTCTCCAGGAGCATTTTTTTCCCTGGCAGAGGTGTCTCCAGGAGGATTTGGAGGTTGTTTTTTCAGTGTGTGGTGGAGGAGGCAGGTTGGCTGTTGTGACTGTGCCAGGGACAGGTGAGATGGAGGGGCTGTAGCTGAGCTTGTTGCAGGCAGGAGCAGAGGGATGTGCTGGAATTTTGTGCTGGAGCTTGGACTGAGAATGGGAACAGCTGAAGGGACAGGATATGTGAGCTCATCTCTACCTCAATTCTCTTCATCACAGAGACAAGAGACAGGACTTCTTGGAGTAGGAAAGGATGGAAGTGTGAGGAGAGAGAGGCAGCAGCTCTAATTCTCTGTGAGGAGTGGGATGCACTGAGGCTGGAGCTGCTGCTGCCCTGTCCCCAGGCAGGTAGGGACCACTTGCAGAACATCCCTGTCCCTCTCTGTGCTGCTGGGGGACCTGGAGCACTTCTCCTTCTCCATCCTCTGGCTGCCAGCTCCCAGTAGTGACATGGATGTCTCTGCCTTTGGTTTACTCAGTGGTGAAGAAGCAGCAAACCTTGATTTTACCCAGCTCTAAACCCACCACACTGTGCAAGAGGATTTCCACAGGGTGTTTGCTTTAGGAATAAAGCACTTCCTCCAGGGATGTAACTCTGTTCACACCTTAATTTTCCTGCCCTCAACTGCTGTATTTTCAGAGCAGCTGAGTTCAGGGTGTTAAAAGTGAGGAGACATTTTTTGTGTCCTCTGTGGGCAGGACAAGACTTACCTTAGAGCAAGGGACATATTAGATATGAGGAAACAGATTTATGAACAGTGAAGGTGATTAAACACTTGATTGAGGGGAAAAATGAGATTGCTGTGGCAGATGCTGTCTGTGGGACAGAGGAGGGGGAGCTGTTCTGCCTGTACCTCTGCCAGCCCTGCCTGTCTGCTGATCTCCAGTTGTAAATGTAATCACTTTTTTTTTTTTTCTGTAAGCAGCTGGATATCTCTAAGTGTATTTATTACAAGATATTCCAGCCCACCTATTTAAAGTTCTTTTCTTTCTTTTCTTAAGCTAATTATTCTTTATAAGAAAACAAAACAAAAATACACATATTAAAAGGGCTAGAAAACCATTGATTTTGGATGAAAAGCAAAGCCTCAGACACTGGAATGTATTTCACAGGCAGTAATCAGGCCCTGAGTATGCCAAACAAATATAAAAAGGTCTTTCATGCAGTAAGATGTATTTTAAAATAAATGGGCCCTTTGGTTTGAACATATGTTTTGCTTTGGAATTGGCCTGAGAGGCTTTTCAGACAGGAGCACCATAAACCTATTTCCCTTTCTGCCTTTGTGCTGTGCCTTCCAGGCTGTCTCCTGGTTTATTCAACAGGAAAATGAGGTCTCCTGACAAAAGTTTGACTGATGTCTGGCTGCAGCACAGCAGGGATGTCACCACCCTGCATCAGGTCTCTCAGAAGCTGAATCCCTGGAGGTGAAATTCTGCCCTTTTCACAAAAACAGCTCCAGGAGTGGTTGCAGTGTTCCAAGACAGTTAGAAGGTCAATCAAAGCTGCGAAATATCTGTAGTTGTGTGAAAAATGGGAATTTTGCTTGTGTCAGGGGTAGGTGACAGACCCTGAGCATCCCTGACTGCTGTTGGGATGAGGGATGTTTGTCCCATCACGTCCCCAGCCTGTCTGCCACTCAGCCCTTCCCTTCTCTGGGGTTACAGGTGCCCAAGACAGACAAAAGGGAAGCCTGTAAGCACTTGGCAAATAGAGAATTTCTTTAAACTCAGGTCTTTTAAATGCAAATGAAACTTAGTGTTAGCTTCTGGTTCCTTTCAGCAGGAGTAATTGGAGCTAAGGTTTTATACATAGTAGTAATATATGCATAAAATCAATTAAGTGCTAGGAATGCTATAAACTGCTCTCTAAACCCAAGTCACTGAGCCCCAAACAGCAAGAGAAATGTCTGGAAGTGAGAGCTGAAAAATAAGAGAAAGGAACAAGGTACAAATATTTGACATTTATCCTCTAGGAAATAACATTATGAGTAGGTTCATAAAGGGTGAAGTCTGTATCCATTTCTATCAGCTGGACTTTTAAATTGAGAGTGGGAGTTATAGTTTAACTGTAAATGCCTATTTTGCTGTAGGAATTGCAGAGCAAGCCTCCTGTGCTCTGTTAGCAGGAAGTCAGAGTTAGATTTTTGTGATCTTTTCTGCCCTTTCAGATTTACAAGGCAAATTTATCCAAGCATAGGTAGAAATACACACTTTCAGGTACTCCTGTAATTGTAACTTGCCTGTTAACTCTTGCCCTTTCCATCCATGATCCTTGTTTCTATTAGTTCCTGATCCATTTTTCTAAATGATTTTTCTAATGATTTCTAAATGTTTTCTGGTAGAATGTGGACCCTGACAGATTTACATTCTACTACTTAGAAAACAAAGCCTATTTAGAATCTTAATGTTTAAACTGCTATGAAATATCAACTTCTTTGGTTGCCTGGTGTTTGTTTGCTTGTTTCATAAAGCAGAAACTCTGAATGTTACTTAAGAACCAATAACCCAAATTAAACTTTCATTCTCTTAGATGGAATTTTTGAGGCTGTTCTGAGGTTCTCATGTCCTTCACACAGTTGCTACAAATGCCTTTTGCTTATGGCTTTTTTTCTCCTTCCCCTTCCCCTTTGGCTTGTTTATTTGCAGAAGAAAATGGACAGTCGGGAATACCAGGATGCACAAGGTTTTGCAGCAGATATTCGGTTAATGTTCTCTAATTGTTACAAGTACAATCCTCCAGACCACGAGGTGGTGGCCATGGCCAGGAAGCTTCAGGTAAAGGTGTTGGCAAATGTATCTTGCAGAGTGTTTTTAGTTCAGGTACAAGGTGAGATCCAGGTGTGGATCTGCTCTTGGCACCAGCAAGGGAGATTCCTCCAGCCCTTGGGAAGAGCCTCATGCTCTCTGCAGGACAGTTGTGCTCTTAACATGGCTTGGGCACAATGCCACATTCAGCTCCTAAAATATTACAATCCTTGGTTTTAAAGCAATTGAAGAATTTTCTTGGGCTTTCCAGATGGGTGGCCATATTCTGTATATTATTATGTACTTGTAGTGCACAAAGACTCTGCCCCTGATGTATTTAAGAGACCAGAATGAACTGTTTGTGGCCAAAGCTCCTTTTGTCACCGATTTTTCCTCCTTTTTGCAGGATGTCTTTGAGATGAGGTTTGCAAAAATGCCTGATGAGCCTGCAGAGGCCCCCACTCCACCTCCCCCAACAGCCCCAGTGGTGAGCAAAAGCACAGAGAGCAGCCACAGCAGCGAGGAGAGCTCCTCCGACTCTGACAGCTCTGACTCTGAGGAGGAGCGGGCGACTCGGCTGGCCGAGCTCCAGGAGCAGGTACTGCACCATCCCAGCTGTGTGTCCATGCATTAGACAGAGCACAGCAGCAGGAATTGTGTCCTGAAAAATCCCACCTAGGCTTTGCCATGCAGGGAAACGTTCCCAGTCTAAGGAGAAAAGCATTCAGGTGTGCAGTCTCAGTGCATGTTTGATGTAACAGTAATTTTCTTTAAGATCATTTTTCTCTGTGCTGACACTCTCTCCTTCCTTCTGGGATCCCATAGTATGAACTGCTTGGTTTTTGGCTTCAGAATATCCTTACACCTTGGGATGTAGAGGGAAGGGTTTGTGGAGGCAGCAGTTACCTTGCCTTGATGATTTTTTCCCATTTCCCCCAGCTGAAAGCCGTCCATGAGCAGCTGGCTGCGCTGTCCCAAGCACCAGTGAACAAACCAAAGAAAAAAAAAGAGAAGAAGGAGAAAGAGAAGAAAAAGAAAGATAAAGAGAAGGAAAAAGAAAAGCACAAAGTTAAAGCTGAGGAGGAGAAGAAACCCAAGGTGGCTCAACCACCAAAACAAACGCAACAGAAGAAAGCCCCAGCTAAGAAAGCGAACAGCACAACCACGGCTAACAGGTGAGAGCCAAGAGCTTCCAGCTCTGTCCTTAATTCCTGGGGAAGCTCAGTAGCTGTTAATTTGCTGCTGAATAATGTTCCCATTCCCAGACTTACTCCAGGGAGTCTTTAACTTGGAGCTGGCAGTGGAACCATGGTGTTTTCACTGTCCAGCTCTTTGAATCCCTGCCTGATTGCTCTCAGATAAGGTTTTGGGGTTGTCTTTTGTGCAGCCACCAAGAATGTGCTATTTCATGGCTGCCCCCCTGCTGCTACTTGGGCTCGTTGTCACACTTCACAGGGCTAAAATATAATAGGAACACAACAGCTGATGTCAGGCTGCTGAACTTTTTTTCAGCACTTGTGGTGCTGTTCCAGCCATCTGACCAGAGCTTCAAAGCCAAGAGCATGGGGATGTTTGTTACAAGGGAGCTGAGGGGAAAAAAATAGAATTCATTGCTGTGTCCCCATGAATGTTTTCATGCTTGACAACCTCTCCAGGCAGCCCAAGAAAGGAGGCAAACAGGCATCTGCAACCTATGACTCGGATGAGGAGGAGGAAGGGCTGCCCATGACCTATGATGAGAAACGACAGCTCAGCCTGGACATCAACCGCCTGCCTGGGGAGAAGCTGGGCAGGGTGGTTCACATCATCCAGTCCCGGGAACCTTCCCTCAGAGACTCCAATCCTGATGAGATTGAAATAGATTTTGAAACCTTGAAGCCCACAACATTACGAGAACTGGAGAGATACGTGAAATCTTGTTTACAGAAAAAACAAAGGAAACCGTTTTGTAAGTTACCCTCCCGGGGCACGTGTTCCCCACAGCAGCTCTTGGGCTCAGCTTTGGAGTCAGGGCATGTGTATTGAGATTCTATTATCCACCTCTTGGGTATGTGATGGCAGGAATTTTTAGAGATTCTTTTCTCCCAAGGAAATGTACAGAAACTTCCTGTTTTTTTCTTTGTTCTTTCTTCCCATGGTGTCCTGCTGCAGAGACCTGGAGAGCCAATGTGTTCCTCTGCAAGACCTGTGGGATGCCTTTATTACTTACCCAGGCTCTGGAAGGCCCTGTAAAGGTTTCAGTCTCATTGTGTCAGGTGTTACGTGCACATATCTGGAAGGATCAGTTTCTTATCCTGAATAGTTTAGCATCTAATTAGGAAGGAAACAAAAAATGTGGTTGGGATCCAAACCACCAAGGCAATAAATGAGATTTGCACAAGGTTACGTGGTTACCTGTGGATTCTGAGCGTGTCTGAGTTGTGTATTCACCCCAAAACTGCTCTTTCTGTGTGTCCTGATCACCACATTGCCCTCACCCTCTGTCAGTTCAGAGGGTGAATG
The DNA here is from genome assembly GCF_001522545.3 of Parus major. Taxonomy (NCBI): domain Eukaryota; kingdom Metazoa; phylum Chordata; class Aves; order Passeriformes; family Paridae; genus Parus; species Parus major. Next base: position 3,512,397 of record NC_031785.1, read on the forward strand.
TCAATCTGCTGCTGAGTGTGTGGTTCAGTGTGAGACAGACTTTGTGCCTCATCCACAAAGTGAATTTCTGCAGCCCCTTGAGAGTTTAGCTCCAGCTGGACAGCAATAGGATCACTTCTCTGAAGTAAGTCTCCTGCTCCTTTGTTTAAGGGAGTTTTGCTTTTAAGATTGACACAAAAGCTACTCCTTGCTCTTGCAGAGCATCTTCATTTCTTCCACACAGGATTTTCAGGAAGGCCTAAGCAAAGTGCAGACTTTTACCTTTCTTTTTTGCTTTATTTTTTTTTTTTTTCCCCCTAAATCTTTCACTGTTGGCATAGCTCAGGAAAGGATTTTCCAGAGTGCTTAGAACAGGAAGCATCCTTCAATTTTGGAACCAGGGCACAGAGTAACACAGAATAACCTCAGATACCCACCCTGTGAGCCTGGCATGCCTGAGCCTCTCTGGACTCCTGTACTTAGTGTTCCCTCTTAGGACTGTACTTTCCAGATTTCTTTTTGTGTTTTTTTAAACCATTTCTTTAAAACAGCTCACAGAAATATAGTTACTTCCTTGCTGGATCAGGCAAAATATCTGGCTCCTGTCTCGTGCTTCCAATCCTAGCCAACACCTGTGTTCAATTACTCCTCCTTTGGAGGAATATTTCCTTTCTTTGGCAATGTGAGTGTTACTGGTCCTTTTCACCCTTTCCATCCTGATGCAGTTACATTCCTGTTGTCTGCCAGCCTTTGCCTCAGTTGGTTTTTAATTTGCCTTTGTTTTGTTTTCTATTTAGAGCAACATAAACCACAGGTAGATTCTTGCGTGAGGAGATCAGAAGTTTTAATGGCAGATGCTTTACTCCTGACAACCTTTAATGGGACACTTTATTTTACAGGGCAGAAAACCCATGTAACAATTCTGTAATTACAAATCTGTAATTATTGACCATATAACTGGCTGGTAAGTAACCTGTAATGACAAGGTTATTACATGGATATTTCTATCTTCTAAAATACTTTCCAGAAGATCTCTCTTAAAAAATTGCATGTTACAGGATGGTGGTGATTTGATGAGCAAGGCAACTTCAGGTGTTGCCTTCTCTCTGGGATGTGTAGTTGCTGTGTGAGCACTGGATCTTGGCAGTGGCACTGCAGAGTGTGCACACAGATGTACATGCCCTGTAAAATAGTGATGTCCACTCTTTCCCCTGCATCCCTGCACTTTCAGAAACTCTGCGTTCCTCTCCCACAGCTGCCAGTGGGAAAAAGCAAGCAGCAAAGTCAAAAGAAGAGTTAGCTCAGGAAAAGAAGAAAGAACTAGAAAAACGGTTACAGGATGTCAGTGGGCAGCTAAACAACAACAAGAAGCCTGCAAAGAAAGGTAATAGCTTTGGGTTTATGTGAAAGCAGCACCCCAAAAGTGGACAGACTTTATCACAGGGTCAAAACCTCTGCCTTGGGTTTGTCTCTGTGACAGAAACCCTCAGAGAGTCCCCACTGAGCTACGGTGTGGGGCTGCTTTGGTCCCTGGCCACGTGGAAACTCCTGGGTGGTAAATGGGAGCTGTCTGGGAGGAAATTCCTCCTTCAGAGAGAGGAGGATCTTCCCTGTGTTAACCTGGTGTGCAGCCTGCACCACGGAGCTCCTAACTCATGGGGTTAAAAAATCCCAAACCCCCACATAGCTCAAGATGTTCCAGAAAGTTCCCCCAGTGCAAGCAAAGCTTTGACAGGGAGCTTTTCTGTGCTCCTCAGAGGTGACAGTGCCCCACAGCAGAGCTCCTCTGTGCATCCCAAACTTCCACAGTCCCTACCCTGTGTGTCAAACTGGGGACAAAGGCTGTGGGCAACCCTTCTGTGTTTCAGTTCCTTGCAAGTAACCACATCCCTGCCTTGTTGCCCACAGAGAAATCCAGCTCCACTCCCTCCGGAGGCCCCTCCCGGCTCAGCAGCAGCAGCTCCTCCGAGTCCGGGAGCAGCAGCTCCAGCGGCTCCAGCTCGGACAGCAGCGACTCGGAATGAGCTGGGACACTCGGACACAACCCCCAAACGGACACCCCCTCCTCCCTCCCTGCCCTGCAGTGTCCCCTCCCCTCCTCAACCCTCTGCTCTTGGGCCATGGTGGTCAGGTTTTAGCCCCTCTCTCTTTTCTCTGACTTTTTTTATATTTTATTTTTTAACTCAGTGTTACAAAAAGGTATCTTCCATTTTTTTTTGGGGGGGGGGGAGGGGGCTCTCTTTTAATAGGTCAAAGAGTGTGTGTGTGTGTGACTAGACTTTATGACAAATAGTTCCCTATGCATAAAGTCTCTAAAATTTACATTTATCTGGAGAAAATTGGTCGAAAATGGAAGAACTTTGAGCTCTTAGCAGGAGATAAATAGAAAATTCTGCAAGGTTTGTAGTACATTTCCCTCCCAGCCCTTCCCTTTCCCCAGAATATTCTCTTTTAATAAGCCTGCCTGGCTCACACAAGGTAAAAACCATCTTTTTTTAAAGAAATCTCTGTAAAATGGTACTGTATCTGAAAGATGTTAGCTTTTGAACTAGTTGGTGTATTTGTTATTAGCACTAGTATTCTTAATCTCCAAGTCTACAGTGTGATGAAAATGTCAGATGCTATCATCTTTTTACATAAAAACAAAAAAAAAAAGCAAAAAAATTCTCATATACTATGAATTGCTAACATGCTTTTTTTTTAATCTTGGTAGAGGCAAAGGCACCTGTTCAGGAAGGTCTTGAAGCATGAATTTAACTTTAAAGCACACGAGCAATAGAAGTGGTTGCATTTCTTGGTTTTCCACTCAAAAGCTTCACTTTTCCTGGGGATTCTTTGGGAAGAAGGGAGCAAGGGACACACTCAAGTTTCTTGGGAATGTTATTTTTACTATTAAATAGATAATTTCCAGGAAATGGGCACTCTCTATGAAAGTTTTCATGGAATTGACGAGAGGTTTTTTGGTGTTTTTGGCTGGAAGTTGTCAGCTGGAGCCTGGAGTGATCCCTGCAGTGACCAGGACAAGTCATGTGCCCATTACTGGGCACATCTTGGGGATTTTCTCCAAGACAAACACTTCAGTCTGGGCTTAAAATAAAGCAGCACTTGAGCTCCAGCTGAGGCTGAGCTGGCAGGGGAAGTGGAGAGGGATTTTGTGTGTGTTTGGGCTTTTTGCTTTTGAGTTTGCTTTGGTTTTCTCCCTTCTCCTCCTCATCATTCTCGTAGTGAGCTCCTAGAAAGGGGATGCTCCTCCTGTGTCAGGCAGGGTTCAACTCCCAGGCACTGCAATCTTTTACCTCAATGAAAAGAAGAATGAGGGGAGGGAGAAGAAAAAAAAAAAAGCAATTTTTTTTAAAGCTTGCTGTTTTTTTCAGTCCAGCCTAACATTTTGACCTGCACTGCTGCAATACACCCTGGATTTAGTGTCCCTAATTTCATGTATATACCATGACTTTATTTATTAAGCACCATTGGTCATTTAAAATGTAATAAAACCTAACAAAAGCAAAGCTGGGGTTCTGGCAGACTTTTAATGAGGTCTGAACCAGATGAAAAAAAAAAAAAAACAACAACAAAGCAAATAAAAATTCACTAGTTTATTTATATACCTTGGACTTTCTACCTACAGGTGCTACAGTCCAGTCTTGTGTATCTGGTGCTCTGTCATGTTTGGTGTGTTCATTTTTAGATTTGTTTTTTTCCTCTTCTTTTCACCCCAGACCCCTTTTTTCCTGTTTTGTACAGATTTTGGAGGCATACACTTCAATACACTTTATTATCTCAGTGGTCTCTTTTTTTTTCCCCCCCCCTTTTTTTTTTTTTTTTTTTGGTAGAAAAATGGGGGGTTTTATCCTTTTCTAATGCAATTTTAGAAAACACCAGTTCTATAATTACATCAAATTTGTATTCTGAGGGGCAGAAGTTTTGTTGTAAATTCTTTTGATTGTAAAGGAAAAAAAAAATATACAGAGTTTAACAAAAAGTTCTGTCTTTCCATCTCCAGCACCAGCCCCTAAAACTGCCTCTCTCTTGTGGGGTAGCCCTAAAATTCACCTTCCTGTGCTCTCCCAGTGGTGCAAATTGCTCCAGATTTTATTTTTCCCTGCAGGTGAGTGGCCCTGGAGGCTCCTCAAGGCCAGTGCATGATTTCCTTTGCAGCCTCAGGAGCTCTGGGGTGGGAGATGCTGTGCTGGGCTCTGGGAATCACTGCCTGTTTCAGCATTCCATGGTTTGCACTTCCAGCTGCATCCACGCTCAGTGCCAGTCACCCACTGCCCATCAGGCAAGGGTGATTTGCTGGACACTTGAGCATCTGCCTCTCAAAATCTGCTGGAGACCAGAGATTCTTTCCCACAGCATTTGGAAGAAAAAAAAAATCTGATTTTTACTGAAATTCATGGTTTTTCTGTTTTATTAACAATGGAGTTCAGTTCTGATTTTTTTCCCTTACAAAACCTTCCCCCAGACATATCCCTGGAAATATATTTCCAGAATTTACTATGAGGAAATGTAATATTTACCTAATTAAGAGCTTGGATTTCTTTTTAATGGGGTTGCATTTCACCTGTGTTTCTCCTGTTGCCTGTCACTTGAATGATCAAAACCAAGGAATATTTTGAGGAATAATTGCAACCAATTCACTGCCATGGCATTTGGATAAACAAACTCCCAGTTTTCCCTTCCTGGGACCTTTTCCTGTGTGCTTGACCCTGAGCTGTGGTGGTGGCTTCCGTGGGGAGGACAAACTGGAGGTGACAGCATCACTGCCACAAAAAAAACCTGGGAATTTCAGCTCCATCACCATCCTCTGACATCAGGAACAGCCCCTGGAACATGCAGACATCCCTCAAGGCACCTCGGGGCTGTCCCACCAAAATGAGTTGGGAAATTTGGAGCCAGAGGGTTGAGAACCACGTGTGAAGTGATGGCTGGCTCAGCACTGGAGGAGGATCCCTGTTTGAGCTGGAGAAGAATCCCAGCCTGGGCATTCTCAAGGAAAACAACCTGCCAAGGCCACCACACAATGAGAAGAACCTTCTGCACATCTTTGATCCACCAGCTGCAACTTGGGCTTCCACTTACTGGGAAACTTTGCATGGAAAACAAGGTGTTCCCAACAAAATGGAGCAAGGAGAAATCCATTTTGGCATGACTGAGGGAAGAATTTGGTGACTCCTCACTTCCAAATGTTGTCCTTATATTTTTCCATTCCCAGCTTATTTATAGTGCTTGTTATCCCCACCATGTCCATGGGGGTGCCTCTTGTACATCCTGAGTTTCTCCAGGAAAGAAAAGATGTTTCCAGTCCAGAGTAAGTAGCAGCAGTCCTAAATGAGTTGGGAACTGAACCAACAGAGCATTTATTTAACTGGGTTTTATTGCATGACACGTCAGTCCAGATGTCACAAAATAACTTGGAAACAATCAAACACACAACGTTTGAAAGAACATTTTTAAACTTAAGAATAAAAAAAAAAAAAAAAAAAAAAATTAAAATTTTTATGGTAGAATTTTTCTTGAATGAACAAAGTTTAACTTTGTTTTCCAGGGGAAACTTCACTGAAATCAGTATGATTTCATATGTATGCATACACACAGAGTTTTATTGAAACTGCTTTTTTCGGATGAATTCCTGTTTTGACAAAATATCTGACCAGACCTTTCTCAATCAACCAGCATTACTGCACCTTTTAAAAACTTTGTGAACCTTTTCTCTGATTGTAAACTCAGCCTGTCTCGTGGCTCAGTGGGACCAGAGGGAGATCCCCATCCCAGCGACCGAAGGAATCTCTCAGCTCTCTGCACACCAAATGTGTCGTCTACACAACAAAATCATTTCAATTTTTGTACTGATGTGGTTTGAACCTTGCCTGCCCCCAGGGTCTGTAAGTGTAGGAGTGATGGTTCAGGGCTGTGTCACTGCTGGGAGGGTGGTGACCCCAAAACACACACAAAATGTCATTTCTGTGTGTGGAAATGCACAGCTGAGTTCCCCCTGAGCTCTTCCCTGTTCTCTATGTGGTGGAAACAGACTGCAGTTACCTAACCCAGTTCTTTCTCTGCTTTGGGGACTTGTAGACCAGTTTTTAATTTTGGCTTTTTTTCCTTGTTTTGAAAGGAATGATTTCATTTTTTTAAAGCTCGGGTTGGAGCTGAGGGGAAGGGATTGGGGCATGACAAAGACAAACCACAATCTTTTTAGTACTGGATTTTAAATTCTCAGTCTCTTCTAAACCATGAGCAGTTACCACTAGGGCTAACTGTGGGCAGGCTCTGCATCAGTAAAGAGAAATTTAGGATTCCTTACACAGCAGCATTATCTTGCTTGAGCTGCATTTTGTAAAGAAAATGGTATTTGCATATCTTTTTAAAATGTCATTTTTAAAAAAATAAATTAAACCACCAGCTAGGATTTGACAGAGGACACTTAGAACACTGCCCTGATACTGGCATAACCAATCCAGAAAGATCTGTTGTTGTATTTTTTGTTTTGTTATTTTGGGTTTTTTTTAATATTTAAAAAGAAAAAAAAAAAAAGAAATTGTTACTTTTCTGTATGATGTGCATGCAAATTTACCGTAACTCTTTTTCTTAAAACTTTTTAGTGCCATTTCTAGTATATTCCCGTAAATGTCAGTTATTGAAGAGAAATGAGTCAATGTAAGTAGTTTAGCTTGTTTATTGCAAATTGCTGGCCTCAAATGAAATAGAATTTAAAAAAAAAAAATACTTAGAAAGTAATCTTTGATGTTACTGGTAATCACAGACCCTGGTGCTGGGGCATTCATTTTGTTTTCATAATAAAAAGAAAAATTGTTTGGTGTGTGCGGTTTGATCCCATGTTTTCCCCTCCCCTCATCTTTTCTAGGTGTGGCACTCAAACCTGGACTGAGCAGTGCCAGGAGCCAAACATCAGGATATTGAATCCTAGTGCCACGAGTCCTGGGATAATTTGGAAGTTGTTTTGGGACCAGCACACCCAAAGGGCCGACTGCCTTCAGAGTAGGGGCAGCCTCTGGCGTGGCCTGGAATAAAACTGCTTTAAATCCTCTTTTTTTTTTTTTGGGTGAGGGAAATTCAGCTGCTCCCATGTCCCAGGGCAGCCAAGGAAGGGCTTGAACTCTTCTCAGTATCCTGCAGTCTGCAGGGGCTTAAATTCAGTGGGAATTGCTCCTGGTTGAGGTAAGTTGGGCTGAAGGGAGATGAGATTTGAGCCAGGTTTGCTGCTGAAGCCACCAGGACAAGCAGAGGAACTTTGTCACCTGCTCCAGCAGCCAGGGCTGGCTGTGGGAGCTCAGGGTGACCTGAGGGCCCAGCTTGGAAAGGGGGGCCTGGAGCAGCTGGTCCCTGTGCCAGCAGAGTCCTGGCATTGCTGTGTGGGGGCCAGGATCTATTTTGGTTATGGGGGAGGGTTTGGGTTGGTTTTGCTGTTTGGTTTGTGTCAGGTGGGGTTACTGCAGCCAGGGTTAATCTTTCCCTAGCCCTGTTCCTGCTCACTGCCTTTCCAAGCCAGCATCTCCAAGGCTTCAGCAAACCTCTCTCATTCTGCTCTTGTACCAGTGACACTCCCACAGGGCTGTTCAACCTGAACATCCTCCTGTGAGGCAAGGCAGGATGTTTCTTTAGCGTTGACAGGTGAGTTATTTCTAGGGGCAGCAAGCAGAGCTTTTTCTGCAGGCTGGGAGGAGGTTGAGGACACACAGGACATAATTGAGGTTCAAATCTCACTGGTCATGCCTTGAATCCTGGGGCCAGGTCTGTGAGAGGGGCTGGAATGAGTCCAGAGAAGGGAGCAGAGCTGGGGAAGGCTCTGGAAAGTCTTTCCTGTGAGCAGCTGAGGGGGCTCAGGTGTGAGGTGGGGTTTGGTCTCTGCCAGGACAGGAGGGAACAGCCTCAAGCTGCATCAGGGTGGTTCAGGTTGGACACGAGGAGCAGTTCCTTTGCAGAAAGGGTTGTCAGGCATTGGCAGGGGCTGCCCAGGGAGGTTTGGAGTTCCCCTCCCTGGAGGTGTCCAAGGAAGGCCTGGATGTGGCGCTCGGTGCTCCAGTGACAAAGTGGGGATTGGTCACAGGCTGGATGTGAGAATCTCCGAGGTCTTTTCCAGTTTAATTCCCTGATTCAGTGTGACATCTTGAGGTTTTCCTTACCCTGAGAGTGCTGCTGGCCTTGGGGAGCTGGAGGAGCCTCCCCTGCAGCTGCCAGTGCAGAGGTGTGGCCTGGGAGCCCCACCAGTAACTGAGGGAATTCCTCCCTCCCAAGTGGGGAATGCCAGAAGCTGTCACCTGTGCCAGAGGACATGCAGCGGAAAAAGAGACACTCACAAAGCTGCATTCAAATCATTTTAATGCACTTTATCAAAGAGGCTACAACAGTGTTTAAACAAGTGCATCACACAGCTGGCTCACAGCCACAGCAGCCACAACCCTGCTGTGACCAGTGACACACAGAAATGGAAAACTACAGTCACATTCACAGAGATGGAAGGACAACTCATCCTCTTCTTCCTGCACTGTCACATCCAGCCTCCATCCTGAAAGAATTTATGCACATTCTTACGGGTTTAGTCTTGTATAGTCCAATTAACACTCTGCAAAATAACTGAATTTTGGTTTACCAGCCACGTTAACAAAAAGAGACTGATTATACCCAAAATAAGCATCTTCCTTACTGAAATTCAAAAGAAAATAAGTGTTGGATTTCTTTTTTCTATAAGAAAAGAAAACGAACAGCTGGTTTGGGGATGTGCTGTTCCTTAAACTCCCAGAGTTCACGTGCTCCCCAGGGCTGGCCTGGAACCCACCTCTCCTGCTTCTCCAGGTGTATCCACCTGCAGTTCCCAGGGGAGCTCTGGGCACAGCCTCCTGCCTGTTTGAACAAATAATCTCCTGTTCACTCAGCCAAGACCTGGAGGCCCAGGTGGGTCACACATCCCTGGCAATGCTCCCCCGGCACCTTCCCGAGCCTCGCTGGGTTTGTGAATCTCATTGAACGCTTTCACCCGGCTGAAAAACATTTATTCACTGAATTGTTTCTCCTCCAGAGCTGGTCCTGACAAAACCAAGAGGGTTATTTGTGTGCAGAGCAGTGCAAAGCAGCGAGGTCCAGCAGGTTTAAATCTATGAGCACACACACAAGGTATCAAACACCAACACATGCAGAAATAGTGCTTTTAAAAAACAACGAGCTGCCTATCGTTTGCAGTGCTATGGAGCAGGGCTGAGTACACCAAACCTCTATGATTTCACTCTAGAATAGGTGTGTTCTGCTCACTACATCGAGTTCAGCAAGGTTGAGTGTCTGTGTGTTTGTTGTAGCATTTCACCCACACGGGAGAGGAGGAAGAGATTCTTCAATGTATTTTTAAAAAAAAAATTAAATAAATAAAGTGCTTGAAAAAAAAATGCAAGGGAGGTTTTAGATAAATAGAACAGAAGTAATGACTGTGCCTAATAATAGGCAGGTAAATAATCCATCCTGAAGCTGACATCAAATACTGATTTGCCTGGAGCTAAGCCTGTGCCCAGGCACTGCTGGGTTGGACACATGGCCTAGGCAGGACAGAAAGGGCAAAACCCTGAAGAAGAACTTTGATGCTGAACCCTGGGCACATCATTTGCACCCCTGGAAATGGAAGTTTTGTTTTTAACAAAGATTCAGGTGCTTGCTGGGCTGAGTTTCTCAGTGTGATTTTGCCTTGAGCAAGTCAGGATTCAGCAGAAACTTAAATCTGAAAGCAGCAGCCTCTGTGCCCAAGCAAGGCCATGTTTTTCCCTCCTAAAATCCTCCAGTTAATCAAAACAATCCCAGACACAACTTCTAAAATACATGCACCAAACCTACAATCCAACCTGAACTAGAAGTCAAACCCTTCCAAGCTACTGCATGCATTAAAACTTGAAGGCAAAGCAAACTCCAGTGGCCTCTTTCCTTCTGTACCCCGTCTCAGGAGTGGTCTGTGCTGTGTAGGAGTTTCCTTGTGCCCTTTAGGATATGTCTGTATTTACAGGGGTTTCTTGCTGTTGCTTTCCTGGGCCTGTCCCTCCCTTTCAGGTGGTTCACTGGAGGATCTGTTCCTGAAGCTGGGCCAGGGATCTGCCTGAAAGGAGTCAGCTCCCCTGGCTCCACAACTCCCGTTATTTCCATGATCCCACACTGTGGGGTCAGAGAAGGCCCTTTGCTTTGCATGAAACTCCAGCACACCTTTCCTACCAGGTGTTTTGAAGGCTGAGATTAAATTCTCAACACATTCTCTCCCTGTTCCCACAATAAACCTCTCCATTCCCTAGCTGGAAGAGACCACGTCAGAGCAGGAATTAAGGGAAGACAGGGCAAACAGAACAAGAATGGCCAGATGGTTTTGGAGATAAACTTCTTGAAACCACAGCCGTGATGGGAAGAGATCTGTACTCGCCTCTGTCCCACCAGCATTCCCAGAGCTCTGGAAATGCACCAGGACTGGCCAGGAAGGGTGCCCAAGTGTCAGTGGGTGTTTCTCAGGGCACACGAGGCACAGCCCCTGCCAGGACGCTGGGCAGCAACAGGCTTGAGAGCTCCCCAGCAAGAGGTTTGTTGTACACACTCAGTGTCATGCAGAATGGGAGTCCATAAACAGCAAAATCAAACAGAAACAATCAAACTTCAGCCTTTCCCAGCCTCTCCTGGAAACGCTGCTTCCTGTGAAGGGCTGTGAGAGGGTGGTGCACACCCACCTCCCCCAGCTCTGCTTCCTCTCCACGTGTGAATTCCTGTGGGGAATTACATAATAGCACAAAACTTGGACTGCCCCGTGTCCCTGGAGACATCCAGCTTGTTTTTGTCCCGCACCAGGATGGCTTCGTTGCCGTACTGCGAGTACCACATGCTCCTGCTGCGGCTCAGGTAGGTGTTGGGGGGAGCTGACTCCAGTTTCTGCTGCTGCTGCTGCCAGATGAGCAGAGAGGTGTCCCTGTACCTCAGGCGGGCGTAGCCCTCGGACAAGGCTTTCTCGGGCAGGGGCACCCTCCCGTTCATCACCGTGTCACTCATCTGCCCGAGGAGAGCTCCACCAACAGGAGCTCCTTCCCAACAATTCCGAAATAAACCCCGCTGGGTCTGTCCAGGTCGATGGCTGCTGCTCGGAGCTCAAGGGAGAACATCCCAGGGGACAGCTCTTGGGATCCACGAGCTGCTGGCACCACTCAGGACAGGGAGCAGGGCCGTAAAATGACAGCAGGCAGCTTGGCCTTGGTTAAAAACCACGGCAGGACTTCTGAGAGCTTATCCAGCGGTGCTACTGCTGCGTGTTCCACGCTGGCAAGGGCCCACACGTGCCGTTTGTTGACAGCGCATGAAGCATCTCCACGGGTGCGAGCGGCGGATCTGCGGCCAGGCAGGACAGGCTGAGCGGGTCTGGAGGAGCCCAATTCCCTGGAGAAGGGAGCCAGAAGGCGTGGGGAGGTCAGAGGCCGGAGTTGAGCGGTGCCCAGGCCCGAGCATGGCCTCGGCCGGGAGCCCGGCACGTCACGTGCCCAGGGATGCAGGAGAAGATGCTGCTCGGCCCTGCTTGTGGTACCCGAGCGGGGTCGGGGGCCCGGCACCTCCCGGCGGCAGCCGCGGGGCACGGCAGGGTCACCCCACGGGCTGGCAGCGGGGATCCCCACCCTGCCGGTCCCCCTTTCCGTGTCCCCCCATCCCGCCCGCCCCCCGACCCTTCCAGCGGCACCGCGCACCCTCCGCGGCCCCCGCGGCTGTCCCGCGACCCCCGGCCCTGTCCTCCCCGAGCGGGGATCCCGCACCGCCCTTCCCACGCCTCCCCCCGAGGTTGCCTTGACCCCCCGCTCGCCGCCCCAGCCCCACCGTGCTGCGAGCCCGGCCCGGCCCGGCCCGGCTCCGCTGGGCTCGGCGGAGCGGCCGCGGAGGCTCCGCCCGCCGTGATGCGCCCGGGAGGAGCCACGGCCGGGGCGGGGGCACCGGGGAGGGCGGCAACAACGGGCCCAGGGCATGGGAGAGATCGGGTGGGTGCGTGGGGATGGCAGGGAGACACCTCCAGTGGGGTGTGAGGGTCCGGGGATGGCAGTGGGGTACCCCGAGGTGGATGTGTGGGGCCGGGGATGGCAGTGGGACACCCCAAGGTGGATGTGTGGGGCCGGGGATGGCAGTGGGACACCCCAAGGTGGATGTGTGGGGCCGGGAATAGCTGGGGGACACCCCGAGGTGGATGTGTGGGGCCGGGGATGGCAGTGAAGCCCAGTGGGTGCGAGGGGGCTGGCACCCAGCACTGGATGCGCGGTGTTTTAAAGGGACGCCCAGTCCAGCGAGTGCTGAGCCCATACTGGGAGCACTGGGAGCACTGGGGCTGGACTGGGGGTCCTCCCAGGTCTGTCCTTTGGGAGAGGGGCTCTCCCGGCTGCCGCAGGCTGGGATTTCCAGCCCACTCTCCTTTCTGCTGGGTGACACTGGGGCAGCCGCGTGTGCTGGGATGGGGCGGGCATCCTTTGTAGCCCTTTGGGCTCCCACGACCGCGCACCCGTGGGGTCAGGACAGGCAGGGGACACCCCTGTGTGCTGCCAGCCTCCTGCCACCATCAGCGGGTGGGAAAGGAGCGTGTCTGAGCAGCCCCTCCGCGACCTCCGCCCATCACCGCTGTCTGCCCCGGCGCCGCTCCTTATCCCGCCTGTCCCCTGGCCAGCACACAACGAAATATGTTTTGAAGAGAGCTGCAGGGTTTATTCTTTTCCTGATGATGCTAAATTTAAGCTCTCAATCTTCTTATCTCCTGTGAAGGCAGCGCCATCTAATCTCCTGCGAAGGACCCGATGCGTTTATCCGAGCAGAGCTACTCCAGGCGCTGCTCCTCTTCTTCACGGACACAAACAAGAGGCTGTGGTTTGCTTCCGTCACAGGGAAGGCATGCTGCAATTCCCGCTTCCCAGGAGATTTAGGCCAAACACAAAGAAGCTGGAAGAAGAAAAGAAAAAAAACAACAAAACAACCACACTACTACACTATTAAAATGTTTATTATCAGAAATATCCTGACTCTGTTGCTTAATCTGCTTCCTGCTATGCCTGCTAGCCCTGACCCACTCGTGGAAGATGCAGAACAAAGTGCAAAATCCTTTAGTGGACAAAATTTAAGTTTTTTAAGGCTCTTTTGGTCTGGTCTCTAAAATTCCTGGCTCTGTTATCACCAAACAGAAGCTGGTAAGGGGGGTGGGTGCCCTGCTGAGAGGGGGCAGGAGAAGGATTGGAACCTGCCAAGCTCCAACTGCTCTGACCCCTCCACTCCACCCATTCCTGTGAGTCCCTTGAGCCAGGACCCTTCCCAAATAAACCATGGAGGCAGCAGCAGTGGAAGGGATGAGGTGAAATCCAGCTGCTACTCGGTCAATGGTTTGTTCCTCCCCACCTTCCTCCGAGAAGTAAATCTCTATTTTGCTGTCCCCGAGCTGCCTCAGGCCATTCCTCTGCTGTGCCATGGCCACAGTGAGGGGCTGGGCTGGGTCCTTTCCCCCTTGCCGAGCTCCTGGGGCTGTGAACACTCCGGATCTCTCTGATTTTTATGGGGAACCTGTTGGGGTGGAGCCCGGTGGAGGATGATTAATTAGTGAGGGTGTCCCAGCAGCGCAGTGGTGGCACTGGGAGCTGTTAATAGGTGTTTGCTGGCATTCAGTACAGCTGGGGCATCCCAAAATGAGACTCTTCCACAGGGAAATGCCCGGGGAAGTGCCAGCTCCACCTGCTTGCTGCCCGGGGTCAGAATCCTTTACCAGAGGAGTTGCACATACAAAGAGCACCCGAGGCTCAGTGCTCCCGTTGCTCCAGTGCCAGAGGCGAATCCAGTTCATCCCTTCTGCCTCGCATGGAGCCGTGCCAGGTTAATTTTCCTGCTCCTTTCCACGGTGACAGGCCCCAGGAGGTGTTTCCTGCGGGAAGGGCAGGACAGGGCTGTGCTGGCAGGCCCGTTAGCAGAAGATAATTGCAGAGACTGTGGCAGGGTGCACCTTGTCTGGGCAGGTAGATCAGGTGTGTGATGAGCCAGACAGAGATTATTGTCTGTACCCAGCAGCTGAACACTTTGGTGGCCCTGTCATTTCCCCCTGGCTGATAATCGAGCAGTGGGCTTGCCAAGCTGGGGCTTGCACGGCTTTCCTAAAATAGTCGGTGAAAGGAGATCACAAAATCTCAGGGCGTGTTGCAGACGGCACGTAGGCTATGTGACAGCTGCCATGCCAGCAGCCAGGCCGGTCCTGCTCTGGGGACCCTGGCTCCAGCTGGAGACACATCCCCTGGCAGGGAGCACAGCCCCGGACCCGCTGCTGCACGCTTGGACTAATCCAGAAGGTGGCAATGGCAATCCACAGACACTGCCTGCCTGGGAAAAGAGGATTTTCTGGCGGTGTGCTTCTGGTGTTTAAGGGATATTTTCAGAGGGTCTGCACTGTGGCTGCTTCTCTGCATGTAGAGAACCCTGGAGTGACACCAAACATTGCAGAAAATGCACCTTTTTTGGAAATGCAGCCACGTGCCAGGTATTTTGGGGCTGATTGTAAGGTATGGTGTCTTCATACATGTCAGTGCATTTAATTTCCTTCCTTCCCTTCCTTCCCTCCCTTCCCTTCCTTCCCTTCCCTCCCCTCCCAGGACTAGGATGTCCCCAGCCAGCTCTGGGACGTTCCAAACCTGTCACCCCTTCACCGCCCGGGTCCCCTCTCATTCCCTCCAGGGGGGACCCGAGCTATGGGGGCTGCCTGCGGGGCTCCCTGTCTGCACTCGCTGACACATCTGGGGGTGAGAAAGCTCCATGTTCCCTCTGGCAGCATCTTCCCAGTGCGTCCAGCTCCCTCTCGGGCTCGTCCCGGGCGAGGAAATGAAACAAAAGCACACGGAGCGAAGTCTGCGAGCCGAGAGAAGCTCCACGCCGGGTCCCCAGCAGAGGGTGGTGTCAGCCTGTGCCCTGCCTGCCTGGCATTCCCTGGCATTCCCTGGCATTCCCTGGCATTCCCTGGGTGCCTGGCATTCCCTGGCTGGCATTCCCATCAGTGCCAAGAGGCAGGAGAGGGGACCACCAGCTCCAGCACAAAATCCAAGCTCTTTCATTTATTCAAGCTCCCTTTTAGCTTTAGGTCCACCTTGAAAACAGCATCTGCGTCCTCTCCACACTCCCCTTCCTCTTGCAGGACAGTTTGTACAACCTGGAACTCACAGCTCGCCAGCGTGTGCTGGATTCAAGTTCTTGCCGAGGCTGGCTGCACAGGTTTTGGTTGTTTTTATTTCCCCTGCTCTCAGGAACACCTCTGCCATCATCCCCTCGGCTCGCTGCAGAGGGAGGCGAGGAGCGCACTCGCTCCAACACCTCCCACGCAGAGCCGGGCTGTGCAGCTGCAGGGATTGTTCCCAAGTGTCCAGGGGCCAAAAACGCTTTTTATTACTCAGTAAAAAGCTCGGCTGTGGCTCGCAGGTTTAATTATGCACATATAATAAACTCCTCTGTTGTCATCTACCTACAGACCTGACCTCACAGGGCAGGCTGGTACTGAGTCAACCAAAATTATCCCTGGCACGACTCCACTGCCTTCAGTAGCCTTGTGATTCCTGCCCATGGGTGCTGTCGGAGGGCAGGAACGCTTCGAGAAGAACTAAAAGATCAAGAAAATCGTTCTGAGAAAGCAGCTCCTCAGGGTATGGGGAGTGTGGGCTGAGATGTGAATCCTCCCAGGGCAGGGCGGAGCTGCCCTGATGGTGAGACCGGAGCGTGTGGATGCTGCTCCCTCCTGGATCGCACTGTTCGTACCCTGCCCTGGCCCGGGGGCACAGCCGGGAGCTGCGGACACCCAGCACCTCGGGATGAAAGCGTTTCTTCTTTTAACACCCCCACAAACTATCCTTGGAATATTAAACAATTGTTTTCTTCGCACAGATCCTCACGGCTAGATTGAAAATGAAGGATCATGGCTATAGAGTTGCTCTTTCTCCTTTATCTCCGCTTGGTTCCATTTGGAAGAGATTAGTGTTGCATTTGTTTGACATCCAGGTTAATAGCTTCCCTTCGTCCCAGTCCCGGCTTCCGCTTTTGGCTATCTGGAAAGCCGGGCTGGAAATTAATGGGCAAACTCTGGGGAGAGAATCTCGGAAGAAAACTCGGAACAGATTTAAAAAGAGGCTGTTCTAAGCCGCGCTGATTTGGAAGGAAGCCACCGGTGAAAATTAGAGATTTTTCAAGAGTTTGCTGCCAAGGAGTTAATGCCTGAGAGTCGAGGTTTTTAATAAATACACTGGTAATTAATTATAGGAGTTGTCCTCCCGTTTCAAAGTCAAGGAACACGATCGCTTGTTTGGGTTAAACATCTCGGCTGCAGTATTTGCAGCCCAAACACGGGATGCCGAGTGGGAGCGAGCGCTCAGACAAAGCGGGGTCTGTGTGTGCGCGGCCGGGGGAGGCGGAGGAGCCCCGGCACCGCTCCTGCCGCTGCCCCCGGGGCTGGGGACACCGCGGGGACCCTGCCCAGGACACCCGCTCTGCCAGCCGGGACAGCGAAACATCAGCGGGGCTCTGGGCGGCTTTCCCGGAACAGGGAGAGGAGCGGCAGAGGAGGGAGGGAGCGAGGGATATGACAAGGGAGGGAGGGAGGGGGGGGGGGGGAGGAAGGAAAAAAATAATAATAAAACCGGGAAAAATTAAAAAAAAAAGGGGAGTTGGAGAGAGGAAAAAAATATTGGGGGAAAAGGAAAAAAAAAATGTTGGGGAAAAAGGAAAAAATACTGGGGAAAAAGAAGCGGGCTCCGAGCCAGAGCGTCGCAAAGCGCCCCCCGCCCCCGCTCCCGCAGACAAAGGGGCAGCGGGGCGGGCCGGGGGCGGGCCGGGGGTTGCTCCGCTGCCCGGGGCGGGGAGAAAACTCGCACCCACCGCGGCTCCCCGGCTCGGCCGGGCAGGTGGGGTCTCTCAGCGCTGCAAGTTTCCACAGGGCACCGCGGCGGAATTGCGCGGGGGGCGGCCCCGCCGTCCGTCCGTCCGTCTGTCCGTCCGCCGCTTTGTTCCCGGAGGATGCGGCGCGCCTAACCCCGGCCCAGGCGGTGGGGCCGCGGCGGGGGCAGGGGCAGCCCTCCGCCGGAAAACTCCGCGCCGCCCTCCTTCCTCCTCCTCCTCCTCTTCCTCCTCCTCCTCCCGCTCGCAGCCCCGGCGCGGAGCGATGCTCTCGGGGGCGGCGATGGAGCGGGGCGGCAGCGCGGAGAGCACGGCGGCCCCTCGGGCTGCCCGCGGCCCCTGAGCGCCGGCAGGAGGAAGAGGAAGGCCGGGGCAGCGAGCAGAGCGCGGCCATGGAGGAGTGGAGGCAGTGCGGCCGCTGGCTGATCGACTGCAAAGTTTTGCCCCCGAACCACCGGGTGGTCTGGCCCTCGGCCGTGGTCTTCGACCTGGCGCAGGCGCTGCGGGACGGGGTGCTGCTGTGCCAGCTGCTCCACAACCTGTCCCCCGGCTCCATCGACCTCAAGGACATCAACTTCAGGCCGCAGATGTCCCAGGTAGGACGGGAGGATGGATGGAGGGGTGGGGACCCCCCAGGAGCGCCTGGATGCGGCCGTGGCTCTGGCACAAGTTGGTGGGATGCGGGAATGGGATGGGGTGAGATGGAGACCGCCTGTCTCCCACCCCGCAGCCCCTCCCTGCCTTTATCCCCCCGGTTCTCGCCGGTCCAGCGCCGGGGGAGCCGCACGGGAAAGGCTCCGGGGCGGGGAGAGAACACCCCGGCAAGGAGGGAAACATCCCCCTTGTGTTTACAGTCATGGCGAAACAAAAGCAAATAACAGGGCTAAGAGGAGGAGATGGGATTATTCGGGGTTTTCATGGAGGCGCTGCTTCGTCTGAGATGTGCGGGAGGAGCGGGCGCCGGGACGAAACTTTGGCTGGGAAGACTCAAAGCAAAATAAATGAATAAATTTATGAAAACACACGAACCTCCGGGGCTCTGCGAGCCTGCCCCAAAAGCGGCCGGGCAGGGAGCGAGGCCAGGGCAGTGTCCGAGCCCCGGAGCCACATCTGCGGGGTGGGAGGTGATGGAGCCGCAGGTTGGGGACTCCAATTGCAGCCGGCTCCCCTTGCCTTGTCCTCTGGGACATCGTGGATCTACTACTTGGCTACTCTAAAAGGCCTCCATCCCTGGAAGCGTTTCCAGTTCCTGGTTGGTTTGGTGGAAGGACGCTTAAACAAACGGAAAAGAACAACAACAAAAAAAGAAGTAAAATCAGCTCAGGTTGTTTTGGGTCTAAGTGCTCCGCTGGTGTTTTTGCAAGCTGAGCTGTAGGTATTTGCATGGGAATCGGGAAGTGAAATCGATTAGAATCAAGCGAAATGGGGGTTTGTGCCCTGCCCGCCGGCAGCCCCTGTGTCGACAAGTTCATTTTAGAGCACCGGCTTTTATTTTAGAACAACAGGTTCTAGTGGTGGAATCAAAAGGAAACTTTCTGTGTTTAGCTCCGCTGAAGCCTTCAAGGATAAATAACCCCCACTGCCCACATGAGCTCTGTTTCTGTGCTGAGAGAGCAAATCCCTCTCCCTTTTTCCTCTGGAGTTTCCTTCCAAGGCAGTTTTTTCCCCGGCTGTTTGTCCCCTTCACCCAGCAGGACACAACCGGGTGTGCTGGGGTGGCTGCTGTGCTTGAGGACAGCCAGGAGCCCCCACATTTGGAGCCCCTCTTTGGGGAGCAAAGGGTGCTTTGCTGTGAGGATGTCCTTGATCCTGGCAAAGCACAGGGATGGGAATTCCCGTGGTGAAACCAGCCCAGAGTAAATAACAACACGTCCTGGTGCCCCTTTCCAGGCTGGAATAATGCTGTGAGATCTCCTCTTGGCTTTCCAGGCTGTGAACTGATCAAACTGTTTTCTGCTCAGGTTGATGTTTCCAAATACAAACTGCCTTGCAGGAGCTGTGGGTGAGGAGGGCTGGAGCTTTCCTAGAATGTGCTGAGAATGGCACACTGAGATTTGGGTTTTGGCTTTTTCTAAGGAAATTCTGTAATCCTACAAAGCTAATTTTGGTGCTGTAGTTGTCCTGTGGGCAGCTCAGAATGGGATTAAAGATGTGGCACTTGGGGATGTGGTTTAGTGGCAGATTTAGCAGTACTGGGTTATTGGTTGGACTTGATCTTAGAGGGCTTTTCCAACCTAAACTCTGGTTCTGTGGGAGCTGTGATCCAGGGAGGATGCCAGGGTGGTTTAGAGAGGAGGCTCTTGCTGCTGTTTGCTGGTCAGAGAGGAGAGTTTACAGCCCTGCTGTCTTTAATAAAATTGCTTTCTGCTTATCCCACCTGGCTGCTTTCACAGGCTTTAGGGGATGTGTGAGGGGACTGATTGCCATGGGTTTGGTGGCATTCTCTGAAAATCAGGTCTGGGGAGAGGGGGGACCAGCAGGGAGCTGAGCCCACAGGAGCTGCAGAGCATCACCTGGCATGGGAGTGGATGCTCTGGTGAGGCTCAGCTGCTGCCTCAGCCAGGATGGGACCCAAACCACTCTGGAGCCAGACTTCGTATTTGATGTGCTCTTTTGGTCACTCCTGGGTTTGGGAATTTGGCTTCTTCCCAAATTCTGCTGTGCTGGCAGCCTGGGGAGGTGATGGGGAGGAAGGAGCTGAGCCCAACCACAGAAGGGACAAACACCCCTGGGATGCCCCAGCCCTGCTGTGGCTCTGGGGGAGCAGTTCAGTGTCTCTAGGCCAAATTTCAGAGGAATAATGTAGGAATCCATCTTTGCCAGCCAGCTGTGATGTGCTCAGACATGGGGCAGGGATGCACAAGGAACTTCAGAGGTTGTTTTTGATGATAAATTCACATTTTGCCTGGCTGGCTGGACTGGCTAACCAGCTGTCTGCCTCACTGGAGAGCTCATGTTGTTATTAATCAGGTGAAATGCCAGGGGACAAGACACTTGTGCTAGACTTGAAACACCCAGTAACGCTCTGCCATCCACCTTTCCTGCTGAATTAAGTGGGGCTGTGCAGGTGTGTAATAAGGAACAGATTTTTGCCTAAGGTGAGCAGCATTTCAAAGGCCAGAGGTGAAATCACATCTCTGCAGAGAAACACTTTAAGATCCAGGCACTCATGTCTTATTTTTTTAATCCCTTTCCATGCTGATTTGTTTTTCCTTGCAGCTGTTGGAGGTGTGCTGCAAGGCTGGAGCGTTGGCAGCCCAGGGAGGTTGCAGGGACTGATGCTCCTGCTGTGCAGAGATGGACTGGTGTCCCTGTCCTCCTAAAAGCTCCCCCAACCTCATAAAACCTCCCTGTGTTTGTTCAGGAGAGAGGCCAGACTGGCCTTGCAGCAGTAGTTTAATACATGATGCTTAATTAAATAAATGAGGCAAATCACCCCGTTAGGTTGGGGTCTGAATTTTGCTTTATTTCCATGTTCAGTTCCAGAGACCCAAATCTGGTGTTTGGTGGTGCCTGGGAGGATGGGATGACCCAAAGAACTTCCAGAGTGGCCAACAAAATAAACAGGAAAAACAATCTTGAATCCCAGCTCTCTTCTGAGAGTTGCTGGATGTGAGTTTTGATGAGCCTGGAGTAAAACTTCATTTCTGCTCATTGCTTTTGCTGCTGAGGCTTTTTCTGGGGGGCTGAGAAGTGGCATGAGGGTGATTGCCCTCGGTGCTCATTGATCATGATGTCTGTTTCTGTGATTGGATTTCTGGGGGTGGCACTCAGGGTGATTTTCCAGCCAGCTGGGAGAGTGGGGTGCAAAGGACATTTGAATTTGCAAATGGGAGCAGAGGAGGAGCCCTCTGATTTGCATTCCCTGAGCCATCCCCAGAACCCCACTATTCTCCCCATTCCCCTTCCTACCTCCAGTCCTCTGGCACTGTGTGCTACAGCTGCTCTTGTGAGATTGAGATCTTTAAACTTTGCATTTTCATCAATAATCAGGTTTGAATCGTAATTTTGTTAACTCTCTGGTCAAATACAAATTAAATTACTCTTCACTTATGTTTCAGCATCAAAAACATAAGTGCAATAAAACACCTGCATGTTTGGGTGAGGTTGATATTTGGTGCTGTGAGTTTTGTGAGGTTTTCTTTTTTTTTTTTTTTTTTTTTTTTGCATTTGTCTTAGATAAAATTAATCCTTCCTGACAGGGTCTTGGATGTGTTTGGAGGTTTCTGGGGAAGGCTGCTGCAGGCTGCTCCCTCTCAGGAGCAGAGACCTCGTGGGGGCTGCATCAGCTGTACCAGACACCTTTGTAAGTGTGGGATTGATCAGGGATTATCCAGGAAAAGGGGGGGGATCTGGGAGTTCCTTGCACTGTCCCTCCTCTGCTGGCTGTGCTCAGCTTCGTGGTGATGCTCTGAAGGGTATTTCTGCTCCCAGTCTCTGCAGCTGAAGGAAAATGGGTTAATTCAAGGGAGAACCACTGAGAAAGAAGCAATAACCATCCCAAATCCTGCCCCACTGCTCTGTCCTGGCTGTCTGAGCACCTGCTGCAATCTCTGTGGATTAAGAGAGGTGGAAATTGGTGCCTCTCACCCCTCCTCAAAGGCTAGTCTGGACACTGCCAAAAATCTTCATTATCTTCATTTTCCCTGCTCCAGAACCTCGTGGACTCTGGAGATGGAGCAGCCACAGAGTGAACGTGTTGCTGCATGCACAGATGAGAAGTTAGCAGTAATGGCCAGCTCATTAAGGATTCTTATTTTGAAGCATATTGACATCTCTCCAGAGGGAATCCACCCCGCCCTGCAGCGCCTGGAGGTTTGATTTGGGCCCTGGAGGCTGATGAGAGGCAGCAAATGTAATTGGAGTGATGGCTGGGCTGCCCACTGCTCTGCTCTGCTCTTATTAAGGAGCCAGGCAGAGAAGTGAACCTGACTGCCAGGATTGATGGCTGTGATGCTCCACACCTGACTGAGCTGTCAGATGGCTCCATCCTGTTGTTTTTTTCTTCATTTGCCATCCAAATCCTGTTTATTGATGATGTAGGTGCTGCTTTGCTGTGACAACTGGGAGCAGCTGGCTTGGAGCCTTCCCCAGGTACAGGGGAGATGGAGGCAGGCCTAGACAATTTGGTGCAGGGAATTATTCACAAGGCTTTGGGGTTTTTAACTTGCCACTTGAAGGCTTTATAGCTGCAGTGCTTGTAATTACTTCCATATGCCATGATAGTTAAATATAATTCAGTATTATCAGAGCTGCCTAGGTGGGTGGGTTTTTTGAACAAGGTCTGTGTAGCCACTCTGATTTGCCCTGCTCAGGTCCTCTGGCTTTTTATTTACTCTGTGCTTTTTTGAAACTGAGTTCTGTTCCAAAAAGGCTGTAAAAAATGGCCTTGTTACATATCCCTGTTTACTGTGTCTCACTGACTTCCCGTTTGGATGTGCTGAGCCTCTCAAAGGGAAGAAAGGTGCTCTGTGTGTCCTGCCAGGCTCATGAGCTCCCTGCAAAACAGGAGCTGCTCCCACTCTTCCTGCCCAGCCCCGCTCTGCTCGCCAAGCAGAGCCCTAAAACCTTGTGTCAGCAGAGGTGGGACCCTCTCTGTGGCTGCCTGAGAGGGTTGAAGGATCCATCTGAACCTGCAGCTGAAGGCTCATAAATATTCTGCTGGGCCAGGAGAAGCTGAAGAGTGTTGGATGGATGCTGTGAAAACTTTTTTTCATTCTTCCCCATGCTGTGGAATGACTGATGAGAGCTGAATACCTGCATTAAACACCTACCAGCAACATGAATGAATAGATGCCTTTAGAAACACAAAGCCAAAAGAAAAAAAAATATAAATAAATAAATAGAAATTTGGTCATTTTTCAAGCTGGGACTGGGTTTGGAAGCTGCCTGCTCTCCCAGCAGCCTGTTGATGAGCTGGAAAAAATGCCTGGCTGGTCCATCCTGCCCGCTGGTGATCGGGGTGCTCTGCCAGGAGCAGGGGGTGCCTGGGGCTGGGTCCCTCCAGACAGGAACAGGAGGATTTTTGGCACTGGCACTGCTCAGCTGCTGGGTCTGAGCAGGGCTCTTGGGTGAGGAATTAGGGAAATTAGGGAATTTGGGGTGGATTGTGCGGGAGGGCTGAGCATCCCCACCTCAGCCTGGTGGGATGGGACCCACCACCCCAACCTGTGGGTGTGGGAGCCCCAGATCCTTTTCCTTCAGCTCATCTGGAGCCAGAAGGGACCTGATTTTTGGCAGGGACAGAAATGTTGCTTCAGACTGACCCGAGGGCAAATTTTTGATCAGATTCTTTGTTGTTCCTTAAAGAGACAAAGCCCTTTCCCAGCGCTGGAGCTGTTTCCCTTCTCCCCTTGACTCCCTCGAGCTGTGATGAGAAATGGATCAGATGTGCTCATCACAAATATCCCAAGCTGGGGGGATTTGGGCCAGAGCTGTGCTGGGAGGATCAGGGTCCCATTGGTTTAGGGTGCAGTGTGAATGGGTGGGTGCAGGGTTCTGGGGTGCCCGTTTTGGGTTGGAGAGGATTGATTTGGGGGTGGTGGAGGCTGGGAAATGCAACAAACTTGGGAAATGCAGTGGCACTGACCACTGGGAACCGAAGACTCTCTCTGCTTTGATTTTTAAAGCATGGATCCACCTTCTTTGAACTGTGCAACACTTTTTAAATAAATTTTTACTTCCTCGTACCACTCTCAGCATCAGTTTGCTCCTTTGGACTCCTGGTGATATTAAAACAATCTTGTGGCTGCTCCTCCAGCAGCAGCTTCTCAGAGCTCTGCTCCCACCCCAGGCTGTGCTCTGTGCCCAGCAGGGTCACCCTGTCCTGTCAATGTCCATCTGTCTGCCCAGCTGGCCCTGCAGCATCCTCACACCCCTGGGACTCCTGGCCCTGCAGTGTCACCCCCAGCTCTCTCGGGTCAGGATGAGCTCCAGGGATGGAATTTGGGCTCAGGTGACCCCTGTGTCCCCCAGGTTCACCTGCTGGTTCTAAAAGTGTCCTGCTGATTCTAAATCTCACTGCTGCTTTCACAGGAGGGGAAGGACCTTCCTTCTCAGGGTAACTCCACCACAGGCTGCCTTTGACAACTTCAAGCTCAGCCTTGATGAAATTACTTTTGTATCTCCCCTTCAAAAAAAGATCCTGAAGAAAAGTCTGTTTCTAATAAAAGTGACTTTTCCTCCCTGCTTTGTGTTTTCTTTGGTTGTAGCTCAGGGCTGCAGCTCTGGTGCAACCATTCTCTGCCCTCCAGCCCCTGGAGCCTGGCAGATGTCCAGGGATGGGCAGGAGGGCTGGGTTCTCCTTCCTGCTTGCTGCAGGTTGTGAGCAGAGTACAGAGTTTTGTTTATAACCAATCTGTGCTGCTCTCCAGGTGTCTCAGACCTGGGGTTTGTGACTTTGCAGATGCTGAGCCCTATGAAGTGATTTTTCCCTGCACATTTTGTGCTTCTGGGAGTGTTTGTCTGGGATCCTGGACTAGCCCAGCCCTGGAGTCTAATCTGTGTTAAGGATTAGCTCAGATGCCCTAACCTGGAAGGCTTTTTTAGGGTTTATGTCTGTGATGGGTGTTTGGACTGAGTCCCCTCCTCCTGTCTCAGAGGGTGTTTGTGCTCTACCCAAAGCCTCAAGGGCTCCACTGTAGCAGGGACTGTAAAAATAACAGGTGCAGTTATGATGAATCAGTTTGCTGCCCTGTGGAGGCTCTGAAACAAGATCACTTTTCCTCAGGAAGGTTGCTGCAGAGCAGGAGTTTGGCCATCAGCTCTCCCAGCCTTGGCTCACAGGTCCTGCAGAGCAAATTTCTGGGCACCTCTCTGGATCTTTTTGGATCCCTTTTGTGGAGTCCCCAGGCAGTTTCCTCCTGCTGGCAGAGCTGCCAGCCCTTCCTGGCCCAGGACAAAGGATGTGCCTGCCCCTTGTCCCTGCTCTGAGGGGGGAATGTGGAATCTGTTCCTGTTTTGTAACCCTGTCTGGACAGCCGGGATTCAGCTGCAGGATCCTCCTCTGCCTCCTTGGAAAGCCACCAGCCTGACTCACATCCTGGCTTGTTCCTCGTGGATCCCGTGAACTCTGCAGTCAGCTCAGTGGCATTGCCCGTGGTACAGACCCACCAATAAATCAGATTTTATTCACTGTGCTGCCTCTGGGCTTCTCAGGATTGGATTTTCCAGGCTTGCTGGGCGTGGGAAGCATCCCCCATGTCACACTGTCCTCTCCCAGCCCGTGCTCGGGGTGCTGGAGCTGCTTTGGCACAGGGAGATGTTTCCAGCTGCCTTTGGGTGTGCTGGGATGTGTGGGGAGGTCGAGAGGGGTTTGTGCCTCTCTGGGCTGTCCCTTGTGCCATCAGCCTGTGCCTGTCCCCACTGGGCCTTGCTTTGGCCCCCAAACCACCTGGATTTGGTAAATGAGGAGAGGGGGAGGTGAAAAGGTTCCCACAGAGGAAATTTGCTCTTTCTCTCCCAGCATTTGCCTTAACACTGATGGAGGGGGGAGTAAATTGGCTCTTTTGTAGCATTCATATCTTTTGTTGTGTTTTATAGTGGTTTACAGCTAAATGGAACATCTGGTATTTGAAGGGGGCCGAGGAGGGAACAGAGGAGGTTTGTGGTGGGGAAGGGAAGGAGTGATTTGTGTTCAGCACCACAAACACTGAATTATCTGTGAAATCCACGGGACCCGGGGGCACTCAGTGCCTGGAAAACAAATGTCCAGCCAGGCTGGGAGCAGGGCACTCCCTGTGCCCCATGGCAGCATCCCTGCAGGAAAACCCCCGGCAGGACCTGTCACCGTGTCCCTGCCCAGCACCTGCCCCACAGGGAGATGTTTTCCCTGGCTTTGCTTCCCAGGATGAGCTGTTTGGCTCCTTTGGGCTTCTCAGAACTTTGAATGCTCATGGAACACTCAGGTTCGTCCAGGAATCAGGTTTTTCCTAAAGAAGAGCCTTGCTCTTGAGAGGTTGGGCTTTGTGGCAGAAGCAATGAGAATGTGAGAGATGTCTGTGATGAAAATATAAATATAAATATAAATATAAATCAAATTAAAATCTAAATATACATATAAATATAAATACAAATAAAAATAAAATATAAATATAAATATAAAATAAATATAAATATAAATATAAATCAAATGTAATTATAAATATACATATAAATATAAATACAAATACAAATAAAATATAAACATAAACATAAATATAAATATAAATATAAATCAAATTAAAATATAAATATACATATAAATATAAATACAAGTAAAATAAAATATAAATATACATATAAATATTCATATAAACATACATATAAATGTACATATATATACAAGTATATATGTTTTATATGTAAAATATAGGGTAGAGATAGATGTGTAAAATATAGAAGTATATCATGTAAATAAAATTGTATTTCTTTAAGAGCTGGAGTGTGTTAAAGCCTGGAAATCCCAGGCTGAGTGGCATGGCCCCCGGACAGGAAATGTGCACAGCGTTGGAGCAGGCTTGTGTGCACATCGAGACCCTTTGTGTTTATGGGAAGCACTTTCTCATGTGAGTGATCTTCCAAGAAAATCACTGGTGAGCCTTGGAGAGGGGAGGAGACAAAATAAAAAAAAAAAAAAGAAAAAAAAGAGACATTTCCTCCCATAGCTGTGGGAGAATTGTGGCTTTAAACAGAAAATAAACCAGAAAATTTCCTAATAAACCCAGCAGAAGAGTTTATGATTTTTATTTTTTTTCTCTTTTATAGATCAACTTCTATATCTTTATTTTGCTGCTGCTGCTGCAGGGTGTGGGGCTGTTTCAGTGTGGCTCTGGGCTTCAGCCACTGGTGGCTGAAGGGGCCCTGGGGCTCCCTTTGGTGCCCCTTTGGCAGAGGATGCTCCGTCTGCAGGGTGGGAATGGCTTTGTTCTGCTGGTGGCAGAGCTCAGGGTTTTGGGGACAGGGAGTTATTGTGGTGCTGTGGCAGCTTCCAGCTCTGGGTGATGCTTTCAGGACCGGCTGGGGGCTGCTCCTGGGGAGATAAGGGTGTCCCGTGGAAATATTTGAAGTTTTCAAACTGCAAAATAGACCTAAAAACTTTGTATCCTAAAGGGTTTGGGGGCACGGAGCCAGCCCAGCAGGAACCATCCCAGGAGGAAGGCTGGGGCTGTGGGGCTGCCTCCAAAAAGGGGAATTTTTCAGGGTGAAGCTGCAGGACATGAAAGGTGAGGTTTGCTGACCTGTCCAGACTGGTCTGTGCTGGGAGTGGATGTTCCCAGGGAGGTGTCCCTGCCCCTCCTGTGCATCTCCCAGCTCCTGTTTGTGGGACCCTCTGGGGTTTAGGAGTGGGCATTGCTTGAGCACAAATATTTCTACAGAAAAATGGAGTTTTTGAAGGGCTTACTGAAATAATTAAAAGCTTAACCTGGGATCTTGCCAGATGTGAATCATCCCTGAGTGGGTTTCCAGGTCACAGGGCAGGCTCCTGTGTGGCATCACAGATTTGTCCCCTTGCTTTAACCCTTCCTCACCCATCAGTTCTGGGTTCTCCAGGGACCTGGATGTTCACACTGATGGAGAGAGGACGCTTCCAAGGGGTTTAATTGCTTTAATTGCTGCTACTCCCTGCAGCTTTGGCCACTTGGAGTGTGATGCAATCAGTGTCTTGCTGGTGAGAACTTCACCTGAGATGCAGAAAACGTGGTCAGATCCCCTGAGCAGCCAAACCTGTTCCTTGGGTGAGAGGGTGAGAGGCCAGACAAAGCCTTTGCTTCTCCCTGGCTGCATTTTCCACCCTCAGCGTGTTCAGGTGCACGTCACCAAGCTCTCCCCACCAGGACAACACCTGACTACTTTTATTTTCTTAGAGGTGACACAGGTTAGAAGTCAATTTTCCTGCTATTGGCAGCTGGGTTATCTCGGGAAGGGTAATGAGGAGGCTTTAATGAAGCTACAGTATCTGCTTGAGAGTGGGGTTTTAGCCAGGTTGTTGCAAGAAGCATTTCTAATTAGGAGAGATTTAATTCCAGATTTTTGTCATTCCCCCCCCCCCCTTCCCTCTTAATTATATTTGCTAACGTGTTTAACAGCTTTCCCTTCAGAAAAGAACAATTTATTCAAAGGTCATAAATAGATTCTGGCATTAATTACTCCAGGAGCCACACTAGGCTGCTCTGGAGAAAGCAGCTCCGTGGGGAATGCTAAACCTTTCACAGTTGGATTTATCTGGGGTTGAAATGACTTTGTTTGCACACACCCCCCCATCAAAGACACCTCCAAAAAAAAACCCCAAATAACTGATTGTATCCACATTCCTGCCCAGCTGAAAACCCACGGGGGGATCTTGTAGCTGATTTCCCTGAGATTTTGGAACAAGAAAATCACAGCATCCCCCTTGATGTCTTTGAATTTGTTTTGTAAGATTTGGGGTTGTTTTTGTTGATTGGTTTGGGATCCCATCGTTGCTGGGCTGGAGCAGGGAGAGCAAAGCCTGGCTGGGACCAGTGGCAGAAGGACAGGGCTGAGCTGTTCCCTCCTCATCACCCCCTCCCAGGCTCAGCCCAGCCTAGGTTAATAGTTTTTGTAACCTCCAGATTTTGGAGTGGCTGCAACATCTGTTCCAAGTGATAATAATGCAGTGCTGAGGGGGAATTAGCATACAGCTGCCGGGGTGGGGGAGAGCCTCTATAGAAAAATAAATGAATTTATTGATGGAAGATGAAGCCTCATTGCGTTTTCATAGTTCCTGGTAATTTTGGCAGTGTGGGCAAAATCTGTTCCTTTGCAGGGGGAAAAGGGCTGGGCTGTGGGACTCTGATGTGATTTGAGGCTCAAGTATCCTTTGTTTTGTCATTTCACCCAAAGCCAAGAGCAGTTTTTGCTGGCTTCAGGTTCCTTCTGAAGGCTCAGTCTGCCAGATGAGCCCTGTTGCCTGGGTTGGGTGGGTGATGGGAATATTTAATATCTCTGGGAATAACTCTGCTGTCTCGCTGACCTGATCCAGTGGGTGGCATCCCTGCATGTTGTGCTCATCAAAGTCTTTCTTTCTTGCACTTTGGCTCTTCCTGTGGTCACCAGGAGCTGCAGGTTGGTGTTGGCACTTCCATGATGTGCTGCTCCCTGT
>NC_031785.1:3541578-3585937 GCF_001522545.3 Parus major
CATCCTTCATCAGCCTCAGGGATCAGGATCCTGGGCAGGTGTCTGACCCACAGCTCTGCATCACCAGCACTGAGCTTCAATATTTCTGTGCCTCTTCCTCCCCTGGTGTTTTTCCTGGGCTCCTGTGATGTGACAGGTTAATTTTTCCTTGAGGGAAGGCAGACAAACAGGCTCTGCTTTCCTTGCTTTGGGGAAGTGCAGAAGAACGTGATTGAAGTGCTCTCTGAAGCCCAGCAGACTTGAAAGCAAATTTAAAATGCCCAGGTTTTAAAATTTACAGACCCAGAATGATGACTGGCGAGATTCTGGATTCCCCTCCTTGTAAAATAATAAAAAAATCAAACTGAAGCCAACCCACATTCAGCTTTGGGCAAGAACTGAGTGCACAGAATTACCTGTTTTATGTGGGGACAAAAACGATCTTAAACACCTGATTTGTCTGGATGTGAATGAAAGGAGTGAGAGTAAAACTTCAAGGGGTGGAAAGCAGCCTTATAAATGCAGAGGGGCAGAGAGGAACTTGCCAAAGATGGGGAGGTGTGTGTGCATGGATGTTGAACCCCTGAGCTGGGGCAGAGGGAAGGAAAACCCCCTGTAGCCACAGGATTTGCAGGGTCTCTTCACAGGAAAATCTGAGTTTCTCTGAGCAGACAAGCTCAAATCTTGTTTTGGTATTTTTTTTTTTCCCCCTTTCTGATTTATAGTTTTTTTTTGAGAGACAGCTCTTCTAATAACAGTGTCAGGGTGTGAGGATCCCGTGTGACACAGCCAGGAGTGTTGTGGATCCACAGAAACCCGTTATTCAGCCGAGCAGAGCTGTCATCACCTGCCTCTGGTGCTGCTGAGGCAGGAGGAGCTGCTCCCACACAGCACACAAAAAGAGATATTTAACTTGTCTGTGCTTGAGGTGCCTTAATAACTGCTTGGGTTTGTCCTTGGCACGTCAGCAGCCAGGCTTTGAGCGCTGAAGGATCAATGTGGAGCTTCTTCTCCCTCCACCCACCCAGGGTTTTACTCAAAAATTGGACAAAAATCCTCCTGGTGCTGGCTGCTCGTCCCACCCACAGCTGGCTCAGGTCTTTGGTCTCTTCAGGTCTCTCAACATTTCCAGTGTCTGGTCAAATGAAATGGATCTTCAGCCTCTGCTCTCCCCAGCTCTGACATCCTCATCCTCCCTGGAATCCCAGGATTGGGGCTGATGGAGGTCAGGGTGCTGTCCCTGGGTGTATTCCTGCTGTCTTTGAGAAAAAAAACAAAACAACTTCTGCAGAATTTCTCTGGGGGAAAAGTAAAACCCAAGCAGCTGTTAGATTTTTACAGTTCTGTGAGTTTAAGGCAATGGTGAAAAGCCAGCTGTGGGAAGGGTGCTGTGGGCTGCTTCCACACCCTGCTCCTGTAGGAATCTCCCTTAGCAGTGCATGTGAATGCTCTAAAAAGCCACTTACATGTTACTATTTGCATTAGTTTGTGTTATTTGCATTACTTTTCGGATGATTTCTGCATTACTCATGGGTTCCCCAGTCCAAGCTCCATTTGGTACAAGGCCCTTTGCAAACAAAGGCCTGGATCTGGGCAAAGGTTATCCAGATAATCTGGGAATGCAGAGCACCTAGATCTCCTTCTGCCTGAGGACAACCACTGGGCAGAGTGATTTGTTGTCCCTCTGCCTTCCTGGGGCTTGGGGAATGACAACTGGGCTGGATTTTGTAATCAAACATTTGTTTTTGTCAAAAAGGACTCAGCTGCTGGGTTAGTGCTGGGTTCTATCTGTCCCTGTGTGTGTGGGGCTGTGTGAAGGGGACAGAAGTGTGAGTTCTTCCTCTCCTCATCCTCATCCTCCTCCTGGGATGGTGCTGAGTCCCAGGCTCAGGACATGGATCCTTTTCCAGCTCCAGGAACCTTGGGAGAGCCGTGGGACTGCCGTGTCCTCTGCAGCGTTCTGTGGATGCTGTCCCTTCCCCAGGCTCCCCCGTGGGCACTCCCAAACCTCACGGCCTGAAGAGAGCTTGGGGAGGAGGTTCTGGCTGCTGGAAGGGAGCTGAGCTGGATTTCCCAGTCCTCCAAAGGGTTTGGGAGCAGATTTGGGGCTGGTCTGGGGGGTCACACTGAGCTGGTGTGGGACCTTGGAGCTCCTGGTGGAGGAAATGGGCTGGGTGAGGAATGAAGTGCTCCAGGGTAAAGCCTTGCAGCAGGTGCTGTGTGTCTGTCCCTCCTGCCTGGATGCTGACCCACAGGACCCCTCCTGCTCTCCTGGGAACTGGGGCTGAATGGGAGTGGTGCTGCTCTCAGGGATGTGCCTGGTGTGGGCTGGGGAGGTGGGGAAGGAGGATTCCATCCTGGTGATTGTGTAACTGTGGAGTTCTTCCCTGAGGATTCAGAGCTGTGGTTGACCAGAGTCTGGCTGGGCACGGAGCAGCTGGGAGCTCGTTCCATGTGCTGGAGGAGGGACAGAAGTTCAAAAGTTGAGTGTCTGAGTGAGAGCAGCAGCTCGATACCAGGGAAGAGCTGACATGGCTGGAAACCAGAACTGGGGCTGCCTTTCAGATCATTGCATCACTTCTACTGGATTCTCCCTGGATTATCCAGTGCAATGTGAAGAAAGTTTCCTGGGATGGAAGGAGATATTTGGGAGTGAAGGAGGACTAAAACCTCCATTAAATCCCTTTGGCCACTCCTGCCAAGCTGGGGAATGATGGATCAGAGGTGTGAGCACATCCCGGGGTGTGCAGGGCCAGGCCCACAGAGGGTGACCCAGAGAACACACTCTGATTTGGGATCTGGGAAGAGCTACCAGGGGCTGGCCTGAGCTGCTCTACCTGTGCCCAGAGGTTCCAAAGGTGGAGGTGGAAAGGCTTTCCATGCTCCTGGAAGGTTCCAACAACCATCCCCAGCAAAGGGAAATGTGCAGTGCGTGGCTCCCGCGCCTCTCCTGCGTTGGGACCCCTTTGCCAGAGCTCCATCACAGAGATGTTGGTCCCTGCTCAGGCCCTGGCCAGGGAATGCTGTTCCTGGTGGAGTGTGCTCCAGGAAAAGCCTCTGTCTGCCCCGTGAGCGTAAGCAGAAGTGACGGCTCACGATGACTTTACATGACATGTTATTTTTGCTCCCCTCCCTGAGGCACACAGCAGCTGGAGAGCCTTTCCCCCACGGAGCTGGAGGCAGCACTGCTTTGAATGAGAGCTTTTTGCATTGCAAGCTACACCTTAGGAGAGATATTTTATTTCCCTGGCTGTTTATAGCCCTGTAAAATACTGTGGAGCCTTCATTTTCCCTCTTTGCGTGGTCTCCATTGCATTATGCAGAGGAACAATTTATTCCTAACAGCTCAGCCTAATGCATGCCACAGCCATTTCCACAGGAGCCAGACCTGCCTTAATGTTTGCTGGATGGCTTTTTAAATGCATCGTGCTGGCTTCCTAAGCCAGGCTTTTTAATAACTCCTGCTCAGAGCTGAGTGTACATAAGTCTGACAAAAACCTTCGTGCTTGTTCTCACACCTCACTTCTGTGCTTTAAAAATCCCTCCCCGAGTTCTAGGCTGTGTGTGTGTGTTGGTGGAGGCAGTTGCTAAGAGAATGGATTATTTAAAGCAGAAGGAAGTCATACTTGCAGCTGTACCAAAAATTAACTTCAGTTGGGTGGTACTTAGGAAATTAAAGCAGGGATGGTGGCAGAAAAAAAAAAAAGGGGAAATGAAGAGTGTGTGTTTGAGTGGGTGTTGATACTGTCTTAACTGTGTCAATAAAGTCACTTTAATTTGTGGGTCACTGAGCTTTTTTAGGGCTGCTGCCTGGTTAGACTTATTGATCCTCTCCCATTAAGCTCCAAATATTGTCCTTTCCTGTCCAGACAGATCTCAGCCCACTCCAGCAGAGTGGGTGGCTTTGGAAGGAGATGGAGTGGAGCAGCTGAGAAGGAATCAGATGCTGCTGCCAGTTCCCCTCTTCACCCTTCTGGCTGAAATACAGCATTAATAGTCCAGCCCAACACCTCCCTGGGGCCTTATCCACATCCTCAAATTGTACCAAATTAATTAGCCCGGCACAGCAAAAGCAACCCAACCTTCCCTAACTGCAAATGCAATTACCCTGGTACCAGGGTTTATTTGAGATATTCCAATTAACAGTCAGCTTTGCTTGTGCACTGTCTGCTGGAGCTGCTCCTGTCTGGCTGGTAAATACCTCATTAAATCCTGTTCTGTGGAATCCCAGACTGGGTTGGGTTGGAAGGGGCCTGGATGCTCATCCAGCTCCATCCCCTGCCCTGGGCAGGGACACCTCGTGCTGGAGCAGGTTGTTGCAGAGGAAATGATGTCCTGGGGAAACAGCTGGGTTTGACAGGACCCAGATCAGTGCAGAAATGGAGGGAAACAGGGTTGGCTCCCAGAGACCCAACCTGGATTTTCCTGTTGTCTCACAGGGAGATTTTCCAGTGGAGTTTTCCTGCTTAACTGAGTGTAAATCAGTGCAGAATTACACAAGTGTTGGTGCTTGTGATTAATCCCCACACACAACTTCCCATTAAATAATTTACCAAAGCCTATTTGACAAAATATAGCACCCCTCACAAAATACAAAATAATGTTCTTCCTTCTCTTGTCCTGCTTATTTTTAGCACAGAAAAAATAAAGAATTCTCTGCTTGTGTGTGCTTAGCCCCTGTTAGCCTGGCTCAGAAAAGAGGACTTGCTGTACAGAAATATGAAGCCAGATCTGGAAACTGTTCAGTCAAAGCATCCAGGAGATTTTGGGAGGATTTCTAACCCCCTCTAGCATCAAGTGCCAGCTTTGGGCACACCCCTGAGGTGTTACTGTAGTAAATAAGTGTTAAGAGCTGCCAGGAATGGGATGTGGGTGTTAAATTAGAGGGTCCTGTTACCTTGTTATCCTCCCCAAGCATTAATTTATATAAATATCCAGAGCCTTGTTTCCCGTAATCGCTGGGATCTGTTCTCACTGGTGGTTTTTATGAGCTGGGGACCTGACCTTTTTAAGCAGCTTTACAAATTAAGTAGCCAGTAGATTAATTTTCTGTAGCCTGTTTTCATCATGTGGAGCAGGAACTGTTCTGCATTGCTGTGGCAGTAAATTTTACCTCTGCAGCTTGTGAAGGGAGTGAAAAAAGTCTTCCAGATAAGGTAAAATAGTCACATCCTCAAGGAGAGATTGAAATAAATGGGGTCAGAAATGAAGCTCCCCTTGTTTTAATTCAGGGGAGGTCAGGGACAGGGAGGTTTGGAGTCTGAGGCCAAAATTTAAGCACTGCACACTGCAGAAAGATCTTTAATTCATTGTGGTAACAAATCTCTTGATGCTTTAGGAAACTTCCCAGAACCAGACTCAATTCTGGCTGGAGTCTCTGATTAAATTCCTGAAAAATAACCTGAGATGGGAAGTGATTTCCTTTTTGTTGCCTGTTTTCTTCCTGTGGTGTGGGTGAGGATAATGGAGCTGGGCACGGGCAGGGGGAGGCTCCATGTGCAGAACCACTCGTGGGGCTCGTTTAGGACAGCCCTGAACTCTGCTGGGGCTCAGAGGATCCTTCCCAGAATTGGGGTTTCCTTTCAAACCCAATGCCAGGATCAAGGAGTGATGCCTCTTGTGCTTTTCACTGATGTGCCAGTGTGATTGCAGTGATGCTTGAGACTCTCTGGTGAGGAATTAAACCTCTCCCTTTCCTCTGCGAGGGCTGAAAATGCTTAATTGAAATCTTACAGATAAAATATAGCCTCTAATCTTAAAAAAAACCCCAACCAACCAACATCACAGTAATGCCAGTGGCCTCTTCATCCTCCCCCTGATCAAAGTTCATTCTGATTTTTATCTCGTGCCTACATTAAATATGATGGTTAATCTTCACATTTCCTGTCTCGGCCTCCCAAGCTTTGTGATACTTACAGTTACTCTTCAGTTAATTAATTTCCTTGCAGTGCTGAAAGGAGAGGAACTGATACCCTGAATGCAAATTGTCCAGGGCAGCACAAGGGCTTTAGGTAGAATGAAAAATGGGTGCTTGTGCCTGTGGTTGTTGGGTTGGTTTTCCTTTCCTGGGAATCAGGGATGGATTTGGGCTTGATACATTTGGACAAGGAGGATTTTGGGATGTGCTCTGAAGCTATCTGGAGTTGGTAGAGACTCATGGGGGGCTTCTGCTGATGCCAGGGGAGTTCTGAGTACCCAGCTGTGGATTTATCATTTAAAACCCTGACATTTTCCTATTCCTGGGGTGCAGGAATTTCCTATTCCTGGTGCAGGGCAGGGGATTCATCCCAGCCTCACTTCCAGTGTGGGCAATACCAAAAGCCCTTCCTGTTCCCTTCTTCCCAATACTGAAATGCAACAAAACCATTCATTATTTAAAGCTGAGGAGAAGAAGAAGCCCTGAGTGACCCCAAGGGCCTCAGGGCCGCCTGTCCATCCGCATCCCCCGGGCTCAGGCAGCCCCCAGATGCTGGCACAGACACCCCAGGCTGCTCTCCCCAGCTGTGCCAGCCTCTCCTTCAGCTCCTGCTGCTGCTGAGAGCTGGAGATTCGGTGCTCAGCCCTTGCCCATCACCCAGGAGGCTCAGAGGAGCTGCTGGGCCGTGCTGTTCCCTCCCCAGGCTCGCAGGTGCTGTGGTACAGCAGAGTTTCTCATGTTGGAGGAGCAATGCCCAGGTTGGTTGGTCCATTTCTGCTGCTTTTTGGGGTGAAGAAGGTGCTGAGCTGCTGGAGCCAGCCCCACCTCTGTCCTGAGGAGGTGATGGCAGCTCACAGCCCTGGTGTGCTGCCACCAGCCCCCAGGGACCTGTTAAAAAGCACATTTTGGGTTCAATCTTGTGAAAATGCAGCTTGTATGGGGCTGCATCTGTTCTCCAGAATGTGAGAAGTGTTCTGGCTTTAATTCCTTCCCTAGGCAGGAGCTGGGGGTGTCTTTCAGCATCATTACCTGATGCCATTAAGAGAAATGTTCTGAGAATTCATTGTCTGCTTCTAAAAATGCCATCCCGGCCCCTGGGGTGACATTTCGGGGCTGTTTCTCTCCAAACCCACTGGCCTGGTTTTCAGCAGGGCTCTGGGGGTGGCAGCAGCCCAGGAGGTGTCACCAGGAGCAGGTTGTTTCCATCTCCTGCCATGCAGAACCCCTCTGCTGCTCTGGTGATCTGGGAGCTGAACAATCCCCTCCAGCTCTTGTCCCCTGGACAAGGCTCTGCAAATCTCACCTGCAGCTTTCCCAGGCTTTTATTTCCTCTGTCACCCATCTCAAAGGTGAAATCTGCAACAAACTTGGTGCTATAAATGCTTTTCTTGGCTGAGCATTTGCTCTGCAGTGGTGATTTCCCTGTGGGAAATGAGCTTGGGCTCCGTGGGATGAATGTGGCAGGAGTTTGTTTGTTCTGCCTCCTGGCAGGTACCCTGGCACTTCTTGCACCGAGGAAAACAACACATTTAGTTGTCATTTTGGAGGCTTTGTGAAAGGGAAATGAGGCTAATTGGAAAGGAGTCACCCCACAGCGTGACTGCACGCAGAAAAATTGCATTTTACCCACGATGGATGAATAATGCCATGGCAGCCGTACAAGCTCTTCCCAGAAAAGTCTTTTGGATGTTGGAAGGTTGCATGCTGTTGGTCTGGTATCAGAAATTTCTGAAATCAGATTTCTTGCGATGTTTCAAGCAAGCAGAGTCTGCAGTGAGGCTGCTGTGTGCCGTGGAATGAAGATCTCCTCTGTCTAATGACAGCTCAGGGGTGTTTGGGGATCAAAAAAAAGCACAGATTTCAAGGAAGGGACCATAAAGTTCATCTGAGCCATGGGCAGGGACACCTTCCTCTAGACCAGGTTGCTCCAAGCCCTGTCCAGTGTGGCCTTGAACACGTCCAGATATCAGTGAGTATTTCAAATCTACTCATGTGGGACTCCTCTATAACTTACACAGAAAGATTTTTAATTCAGCTTGCACGATTGATTATTATTTAATCGTGTGTCTTGACAATTTTGCATGAATGACACTGGAGTCTCCTGTGGCAGACACCCTCCAATCCCACCCTGCAGTTCACAAAAGTTCAAGCTCTTCAACCATTTTTTCAGGGCAGCTTGCTTTAAAACTCAAAAATGAGTTGTGGGATCACCTTGAATGAGCCCAGGTTTGCAGGCTACCAAACGCTTGACGTGACAAGGCTGCTTTGACTCATCTGAGAGCTGCACCAGAGCTCTTCCCATCACTGTCCTGTCACAAGTTCATCACAGCTCCATTCCCTGCCCCAGCCTGAGGAGCAGGAGGACAAAGGCTGCCTGGAAAGTTCCCTGGAAGCGCAGCATTGCAGTGTAACTCTAGCCAGGCTTACACAATTCTTCCTTTTCCTCAAGAGCAGCTGAGTGGTCTGGTATAATTTGATTGTCATGGTTCAGGTCAAGTCCTGTCTCAGAGCTTTGGGTTGGCCCAAATGTTTGGAGTTTTCTCTGCAGGAGCCTTCCCACACACAGAGTTATCTCATTTCTTCATCGGCTCTCATCAGGATTTATTTTTCACATGTCCCATCTCTTATCTGTGGTCGTGTTTTCGGAGTGAAGTGTGATCCTGGGTGAGGCAAACACAGACTTCACAGCAACAGTATGAGCTAACACATCTCCTTTCTCACTTTTTTATTTCTTCTTTTTTCTTTTTTCCTTTTCTCCCCCTTTTTTGGCTGAATTCCCCTGATGGAGCTGCATTTCTTCCAACAAGAAGAGAAAAAGGCAGGGTTTGAGGAGTGTGGAACTCTTCATTCAGGATGCCAACTGTGGGCAGATTGAGCAATGCCTCCAAGCTCTCCTGCTCCCAGGCTTTCTGCAGCCTCAGATTTAATTGCTCAGCAAAGCCCAGCCTGGATTTGTCAGTCTGCTGTGGAGACAGCCAGATCTGGCATTCAGGAGTCTGAGATTCCTAGATTCTGCCAGAAGAATCACCTTGGATGGATTTGGCGCTGATGAACCTTGGAAGTCTCTGAATTTCTCCTCTGGAGCAGGGTGATGATCCTTGGTGGTCGAGCTCCCTGCCTTGCCATCCATCCCCCAGGAGCTGCTGGACACCAAGGCTGTCAGAAAGGGGTTGTGCCCACCTGGTTTTGCCAGAAGCTCTTGTTATTCCTGGGATTGGCTCTTCAGCTCTCTCGGAGACAGTCTGAAAGATCCATTTCTAGTGACAGCAGGATTTGATTGGGGTTTTCCAGAACCTCAGTGGGAAGGGTTTGGGTCACACAAACCTCAGACCTGTGGCTGGGGGGGTTGGAGCAGTGCTGAACCTGTTGGACCCGCTGGATTTGGGGTGGCTGGGGGAATTCTGGCCCTTGTCAGCACCATGGATGAAACCCTCCCAGACATTGCAATTAAAGGCAGAAAACCTTAATGATTCTGGCTTTCCCAGCCTTTGCAGGCCTGGGAGGGCTCCACAAAGGAGGGAAGTACTGTCAGCAGCAGCATGTCCAGGGTTTTCTTCGGGAAGTTACAGCTTCCTTCCGCTCATTTAGAGCCCCTGAGTGCCGTGGGGTGACCCTGGGATGGACAGACGGACAGAGCCTGGCATTCCCCCAGGAATGTGGGATCTGCTGGCTCCTGGCACGGGCTCTCAGAGCCTCCTCTGTCACCAGGGAGAGGTTTTGGGCTTTGAGAGGTCATCACAGCTGGTGGGAGCTCACCTCTCAGCACACAAACATCTGGGCTTGCTGTGATGTCTTTTCCCTCCTCCGGACTCACGGATGTCACCGGATCCTTGTCCCCTCCTCCTGCACTGAATTGTCTTGGGCTCTCAGCTCCCTGCTGGATGGGGGAGGTTTTAGCTACACTTACAGCCTTCTTTTTGCTTTTCCATTTTTTTCCATATGTAATGGGGGCAATGAACCTGGCAGTCTTCATGGGGAGTTCAGGAGTCAGGAAAACTTCCCTTGGATAAAACAGGATGAGCTCTTGGAGCCCTGGGCTTGGCAGGGTGACAGCAGCCCCCTCTGAGTGTCCTCTGCCCCTGGGGCTGAGGTTTGGGACCTCTGGGTATTTAACAGCTTACTCCAGAGTCTCTGTTGTTTGGTTTTTTTACTTTAATTTTGTAGTTTTAAATGATTTTTTCATGATCCCATATATATTCTGGTTTCCAGTTCATGAGTTTTATATTGTTAACTGAGAGTCCTGTTCCCTTTGAGAGCCCACAGACCATGATGGGAATTTCCTCTGGGGTACCTGGGGGATGTTTGTCCCTCTGAGCCGTGCCAGGGCAATGATCAGTGAAGGTGTGAGGATGAGCAGGACCAGAGCAGGGCTTGGCAGCCTGTCCTGCTCTGCTGCTGGACCCCTGCTGTATTCTCTTGGGCAAGGTGGAAGCTCCTGGTGAGTTTGTGCAGGAATTTTTCATCCCCCCTGAGCTCTGGCTGCTTTTCCTCCCTGGGAAGGACCTTTCCTTGCTTTCCCCCAATCCTCCCAGTGCCCTGCCATGGGTGGATGCTAAAATCCGTGGTTGCTTTCCCTCAGGTGCTTTCCTAGGGATAAATGGTGCTTGTGAGTGGATGTGAGAAGGAGAAGCTGTGGAGAGGTCAGCCCTCATCAGTGTTTCAGGCTCATTAATCAACCTCCCTAAGTGGAATTTGCCCAGCCCTGGAGCACTCAGCAATGGGAATGGCTTTGAAAGGGGGTGGGGGAGAAATAATAGTGCTAAACTGTTTGAGAAATAATTTCATTCTCCACTTCTCAATAGATAAATCTGCTGTCCAACAACCTGAAATTTAATCTGTCCATCTGAAGTAATTGATGAGCTGCGACTTGAATCCAAATGTGAAGGAGAATTCTCTGCAGAGAGGTTTTGTGCTGCCAGAGACAATGGGGCAAAGCTGGGGAGGAACAAAGCTGGGGAGGAACAAAGCCACAGGAGATTTGGTGCTGCTGTGGGGGGAATATGAGCTACACTGGTGCTTTTGAGTGGTTGCTGCTCCCAAAACTGTCCTGGGGAGCCCTGGATGTGGAGGGGAGCTGGATGGGGCAGAGCCATTCGGAGGGATCAGGTACAGGTCACGATTTCCAGTTTTAGATCAGAGAATGGTTTGGGTTTGAAGGGACCTCAAACACCACCTAATCCCAACCCTTGCCATGTGCTGGCTGCAGCCCTGCAGCTCCCACTGGGTACCCTTGGACTTGCTCTCCATTCCTGAAGTTGGAGGAAGCCAAGGGAGATTTGATGCCCCTCTGCAATATCAGAGCAGCACAGGGGGACTCGGCATGGCTCAGAGATGCATCCTTTGGCTCTCTGCAGAGGTTTGTGCCACGGGACACCTGTTTTCCCCTTGGAAATGATGTGTTTTCTCAAGGAGAGAGCTTCCCTTGCCCGGTTGCAGGGCCTGTGACAAGCAGACACTCCCAGCTCCCCGTTGAGGACTCACTTCTCATCCGGCGCTTTCGAGCTGTGCCAGCAGTGATGTGAGAGGAGATCTGGCATCGTGGCCAGGAAGTGCTAAAGAAAGTCCCTTTCCTCATTCATCAGCAGAGTTATCTCCCCCAGCAGAGCTCCAGCATTCCTTGCATGCTGCAAGACACATTTCAAGCCCACGGCTTTGGCCACGCTGGGCACGTGGCCGTGTGCCCGGACACTCTGTGTGCCTCTGTGTGCTCCCCCACAGCCCCAACCCCTCTCCTAAAGGCCCTTTCCAAAGTGCTGTGAGCTGCTGGATATTCCTGCCCTTCCAGGCAAAATCACCCTCCTCATTTCTTTCCTTTTCTTGTGTTTCATGGCATTTTTAAAGCAGTCTCTCGGAGATTCCCAAGCTTTGCACGTCCATCCCAAGTGTGAGGAGCAGGGGCTGCTTTGATGCTCCTCCAGACCCCACCTGGGACCCCTGTTTGGTTGTTGAGCAGCTGCTGCTGCATTCTCCAGCTTTTTGTCCGTCTCTGCCACCACCAAGCTTCTCAAGAAAGCAACAGAGTCCCCATTGCTGTGGGATTTGGTGGGGTATGGATGTGGCATTTAGGGACATGGCTCAGTGGAGGGCTTGGCAGCGCTGAGTGGATGGTCAGACTCGATCTCAGAGGTCTTTTCCAAACAAAATGGATGTGTTTTTCCATTAACAAAGCAGTTTTGGTGGGTGTCAGAAGCATGTGTGGCCTCCAAGCCTTTAGGGCTGGGACATGTTTCCAACTCGGGCCGAGCTGCTGGGGTAGTTGTTTCTTTTCTGATGAATTTGCATTGGAAATGGCTCCTGTCTTGTCAGCACAGGTGCTACGGGTTCCCAGTCATTTGGGGACCTCAGGGAGGGGCCTGAAGTGGGGGTGTGAGGAGGAGGAAGGGGTTGAGTCTCCCACAGCCTCCCAAAGATTGTTCTCCCACCCCCAGAGCTGGAGTTTCCAATTGCAGGAACATTGGCCCTGCCCTTCCTGCCCTGGGGTGGCTGGGCACGTCCCTGCTGAGATCCCAGTGTCCCTGTGCAAAGTGCACTTACCCCAAGAGCCAAATTACCCCTTTTGACCTCGCCTGGAGGCACCTCCAGTGCCTTTCTGAGCCTGAGTGGCACAAAAACTGGGCAGCACAGCCCTCTGTATGCACTGGGATCATCTGAGGAGTCTCTAAACTCACTGAATCCAGTAAAAGAGAGAAAATCATTAAAACTTTCTTTTAAACAGAGCATCCCAGAAGCTGCTGAGGAGCTCCCAGCATGTCCCAGGCACTAGGGCTGTTGGCCACCCTGCGTGCAGGAGGGTGGCCCAGGGCTCCCAGTGGGAGTTCAGAGCAGTTTATTCACTTTATGACTCTGCAGAGTGGTTAAAAATAAGTAGAGCTCTTCTGAAACTGGGTGAGTGCAGGTGATGGGGCCCTTCTGCTGCCTCTCTCTAGTGCTGGTTCTTTACAGCCCTCCAAGGGCTGGGGCAGAGCTTCCCTCATCTATTACCTTCAAGGTGTTTGGTTTTACCAGACAAGTTTGGCACAATTCCATCCCTGTTCCAGTCACCTCTTCCCTCTGGCTTTAACTTCCCTCTCTGATGGGCTTTGCAGTGCCCAGGATGTTCTTCCCACCCAAGGATTTGTTCTGTGGCTGTTCCAGAGGCTGGAAATGTTGGTAGCCACGGCATTTTCTGTGGTCTCAGATCTCAGAGCTGAGCATGGTGTGTGTGCACAGAAACCATGGCTGGTGGCTCCCAAGGGTGTTTTGGATGCACAAAAATGCATCCAAATGCATTGGGTGGTGGCAGGACTGGGAATTTGTGTTATTTTTGCTCCCTTGTGAGATCTCAGGACCCTGCTCAGCACCAGCCTCGCCCGAAGCAGATAAATGCCACCAGTGATTTTGGGCCTGACAGGTGCTGAATGAGCCCCTTGGAGAACATTGATTTTGCTCTTTTTTTCTCCTGTGAAATGTTTGCTTGTCCAAAGGTGTGATTGACTGGTGAATAAAATGGCCTTGGCACACCCCATATCAAACTGGAGCTAATTTTAACATGTGGCTGTTGAGGTAACAGTCTTGAGCCAAGAATTCATCATCTTCCACCAACAGCGACCTCGAAAACGCCAAAGAAATAAAAAGCACGAGAGGACACTGCAGACTGGCCACAGGAAGAGTGCCAGGAGTGAGCTGTGCCACCACCACCTGCTCTGGGAGTCCCACCTGGACTTGTGGTGCTCGAGGAGTGAGGGTGAAAGCCACCTGCAGTTGTTATCCTGAGTGGTGGCTTTTCCTGTGGGCAGCGTGGTGGCCTTGCTCTGCTGCCAGCTCCTCACTGCTGGGGCAGGACTCTGCTTAATTGTGTTCTTTGGGTTTTACCCCAGCCCTTTTTCAGCAGCTTGTTAAATAGATTATGGGGTTTTTTACCTTGATGTTTGTCACCTGCTGGCACTCAGGGCCTGGCTGGTGGCGTGGTGGCTCTTTGCTGATGTCACCTGGAGCTGCAGGAGGGCCCTGCCACTGTGGCTGGTGCCTTCTCCTCATTTCCTGCTGTGGTGAGGTGGCTTCCACATCTGAATTGGATGAGCAACATCACTTTTGGCCTTTTGTTCCTTCACTGG
Organism: Parus major; assembly: GCF_001522545.3. Classification (NCBI taxonomy): domain Eukaryota; kingdom Metazoa; phylum Chordata; class Aves; order Passeriformes; family Paridae; genus Parus; species Parus major. The sequence goes on from NC_031785.1 coordinate 3,555,568, forward strand.
CACACGGTGCCCAGGGAAGCTGTGGCTGCCCCATCCCTGGAAGAGTCCAGGGACAGGGTTTGGAGCAACCTGGGCTAGTGGAAGGTGTCCCTGCCCATGGCAGGGGGTGGAAATGGATAATCCTGAATATCCCTTCCCACCCAAAGCATTGTGTGATTCTGATTTGGGGTGAGTAGGGACGCTCAGGATGAGAGGCAGTGCTGCAGAAGGGCAGGGCAGTTCTGCAGAGGGAGTTTGCATCTTGCTGTGTGTAATTGTGGCTGTACCCTGTGCCATTAACTTTCCAAATTGGAGGCTTAAAAGGATTTGAAATAAGCACACGCTGGAACTTTGGAATCAGTGGGACTGCAGTGCAGCAGCACACACAGCCTGGGGTGCAAATTCTTGCAGAGACTCAGGAGATAAAGTTATGAAATAACCCATGTCAGCAAGAGAGACTGTAAAGCAACTCCAAAAAAAACCCAAACAACAAAACCCAACCAAAAACCTCCCAGTCTAGACGCTTCTATTTACTGCACTTCTATTTAATGCCCTAGAAAACCAGATTTGTTTTCAGTTTTTGCCTCTGGCACGTGCTTGTCTAATGAGAAGGCTGTGATGCAATGGGACTTTCCTGTGCCACCTCCTGTGCTGGCCCTGTGGCTTGGGGGAGAAGGGTAAAAGGTTATTTCTTGCTTTGTGTAGGTGAACCAGCCTGCTGTTACTGAGGTGGTTTTGCTAATCCATGGCTGGAAAACCTCGTGTCTAATCCCCAGAGCAGCGCTAACGAGCTGTGCCTCGTCTGTGGAGATACCACGGCCCCGAAGACTCTGCTTTGATTCTTTTAATTAAAAGAAAATTAAGCTATTTTCTTTTGCTTTGAACCCTGGGTGAAGTTTGCAAGCGGTGTCTTTATGTGGTGTGTGCTTGATGACAGCTCGGGGAGCCAAGATTGTGCCGTGTGACAAAACCAGGCTGAGGAAATCCACCCAAAGGCAGATTGGCTTCTCTGCCTGTTGATCACACGGGGGTGATTCACCCCCTTAATGGATTGATTTCCTTAGGAATCCAACATATTTGTGAGGTATTTGTAAGGAATTGCCTGAAAAAAGTGAAGAGTTGCCTGAAGACACAGCGATAAATGGAAGGTGTTTTGCAGTGAGGATGCAGAAGGAAGGGAAGTTAATTGGCTGGCTCAGCAGATGAAGGATGTAGGTGATGCAGCTGCAAAAATGAAACAGATTTTTATTTTCCTCTTCTTTTGCCCCTGTGCTGCCAGGAACTAGACCCTCTGGAGTCCTCAGGCTTCAGAATCACTGATGATTGTGGATAAACAACCTTTTATTGCTATGGCCAAAGACAGGATTTTTTTAAAGAGAAACTTGATGTTGCCTAGCCAGTCAGCCTTGCTGGATGACCAGAGGTTTGGGTTGGAAGGGATATTGTAGCTCATCCAGTCTGACCCCTGGGCAAGGACACCTTCCACTATCCCAGGTTGCTCCATGCCATGTCCAGCCTGGCCTTGGACACTTCCAGGGATCCAGGGGCAGCCACAGCTGCTCTGGGCTGGGCCTTCCCACCCTCACAGGGAACAATTCCTTCCCAATACCCCATCTAACCCTGCCCTCTGCCAGTTTGAAGCCATTCCCCCTTGTCCTGTTGCTGTAACTCATGTCCCTTCTGCAGGGAACCAAAGGGGATCATGCTGGAAATGGTTAAATGTTCAACACTGGGCTTCTGTGGAACATCAGCTGAAGTTTATATTTGCCTTTGACCTTGAAAGAGAAACGTTCTGGCTTGAGTTTTGCAGCCCTTCTGCGACGTTACCTTGGGAGAAACTTGTTTTTCAAAGGGGCGTTGTGTTCCTGGTGTGCAGCTGAGAACACAGGAGCCCTTGCAGGGCACCCAGACACCCTCAGAAACAACAAATAAACTCCTGCCTGGCTTTGCAGTGCGAGTTTCTCAGTCCCTGCTCACTTGCCTTGCACTAAATCTCAGTTATAATTTGTGCCTGTCTCACTTTTTCTCCTTTTTCTCCCCCAGTTTCTGTGTTTGAAGAACATCCGGACCTTCCTAAAAGTGTGTCACGACAAGTTTGGGTTAAGGAACAGCGACCTCTTTGATCCCTTTGACCTCTTTGATGTGCGGGATTTCGGGAAGGTAAGAGTTACTCCTGAGCTCCTGGGAAGGGATGAGTCTGGCACTGGGGTTTGTGCTCCAGGTTTGGGATGAAAATACAAAGGTTTTGTGGTTTTCTGAGCAGACTCTGAGAATTTGGCACCAGTTCCCTTGTGCTTGTGGTGTATTTAGGATTCTGCTGTGTCCTCAGTGTTTTTATGGGTTGTTTTAAATATATTTGGGGGCTGATTCTGCTGTGCTCTCAGTGAAGGGTGGACCAAGCCTTCAATTTTTCTGCTTTAGATTAAAAACTCTCTGGGATCAGTCTCTAAATGATGTGACCTGTGTGTTTTTGAGAGGAACCAAACCTTGCACAGGCTCCACACCTCCCTCAGTCCTTCCCCATCCGCTGCCACCTCTGCAGAGTGAACAAACTCTGCTGAATGATTTTTGTCACATGGTCGATGTCTGTCTGTCTGTGGGAGTTCCATGGCAGGGTGAAATGAGTGTCCTGAGCTTCTCAGAAATGTGCTGCTGTAAGTGATGGTTCCACCAAATACCGAACAATGAAAACTCAGCCTGGCTTTGACGAGTGGCTCTTGTTGTGATCCCCTGGCTTCGACACCAGCTGCATCAGGGCTGATGGATGCAGGGCTCAGGGAAGCCATTACCCAGGACAATTGCTATATGCTTCAGCAGAAAAGGTGATAAAAGATTTATTAAAGCTCTGTATTGTTTTACCTGTTTTGAGCTGCCAGACATAAGCTGCCGGAAGGCATCTTCCCTTCTGATTATCCAAGGAGTAGATTTTCACTGCTGATGGGGATATATTATTTGATATTTATTGCCTAATTTATTTCTGGACCATTATGTGGAGTGTGCAATTGCAGTGCCTTGTTTTATGAGTTTTTTTTTTTTTTTTTTTTTTGATTTATGGAATACAAGAAGGCAGTTGTTGTTCTGGGAATATGAATGCACAGAAGGAACCTTTTGGGCTGGGGAAGGAACTGCTGCTAATTAAAATGCTGCTTCATCATCACATTGTCTCTTGCTTTGTGCAGTTTCAGATTGCCTCTGATGCCTGTTAATAGGGCCTGGTGTTAAACACTGCCAGAACACATCAGCTGATCAGCACAGTTTGCTTTCCTTCCTGGTCTGCTGAGGGAACAGCTCTTCCCTCCCCCTGTTCACTTTTTGGAGGTGCTTTGTGACTTGGGGGGGTGATTTGCCACTCCCTCTTCCCTCAGGGCAATCTGGTTTTTTTAGGAGACTTGGGAAAGAAATGTGTCATAAACTTCTAAGAGATCCAAATGTATTTTATTGCCTGCATCGTGCTTGTTTTCATGTGCATCGTCATCCTCAACCAACCACAGAAAATGTGGGAAGCGCAGACTCTCTGCACAAAAACCTAATTTATTTTTTTTTATCAGCTTGGTGGAGGTATCAGCTGTCCAGTTCTGCACCACCCTAAATCCCTCTGGAAGCCTGTCAAAACATTGCCATTGTCTTCACCACCTTTCATTCCCACATTATCCTCAGATCTGTGTTCAACAGTGGCAAAGCAAATAAACAGGGAAAAATCTGCTGTTGACCAGAGCTCCTTTTCCGCTTTGAGTCACGGCGAGAGCAAAAGGAGTCTCTAATCCACGTCCCCACTGGCCAAACACAGACTTCACTCACAAAAAATTCTTCCTGGAGCTATTCACTCCTCAGTCCAGTGGTACTTTTTTTGGTTACAGGACACTTACACCATGTAGGAGGCATTTCTGATGGGACAGAGTAACAGGCGAGTGTTTAATTGCAGAGGGGCTTTGGGAGAGTGGTGTTGGGTGTTTCCTTCCTGGATGCCACTGGGAGAATTATTCCTCTCCTCCAAACCAAAAGGCCACTGGGACAGCAATTACCAGCAGCTTTTGGGATTGCTGGAGTGTAATTACTGAGGAGAAAGGCAGGGACTTGGTGCCAACCTCTGCGTAAAGGGCTTTGAATCTTCGGGGTTTTTTAGTGTTAGAAAACCAGTGGTGTTTTAAAAGAGGATGAAAAATAAGATCCCTCAGTTTTGCCTCGCCCAGTTGTCATTTTGAGGGTGATTTCCATGTCTCCATCACTCCTTTTGGCTCCTGAGACTTCTGCAGGGAGGAGCTGCCATGGGAGCAGTGGAGCCCCTTCCAACGGAGCAGCTCTGCCTGGGGGCTCCTCAGGTCCAGGGTTACTCCTGGGTTTGCTTTTTCCTTGAGTTTTAAGCTTGGGACGGTACTTTTTGCTGTCAGCAGGGTGACATCTGGTGAAATGGGACTGTGAACCATGTGGGCTCCTCCAGCCAGAATCCCAGGGGAGCTGGGAAGCTCCGGCTCTGTGGGATGTTGGGAATGGGCGCGCTCAGGCTCCTGCCCAATGGATGCATCACATTCCCTGTGATCTGCAGCATCTCCCAGCTCCCCAGGGCAGCCCAAAGGCCACTTCCAATTGCTCATGGCCAGCTGGAATTGCTCACAGCCAGCCCTTTTCCCCCCATGTCCAGTTGCTAAGCAGTCCTGCTCTGGTGGGGGCTGTGCTGTGTTTTGTGACAGAGTGATCTGAGATGCTGGTGTCTGTATTTCTACCAATGCCCTTTCAAAAAATGTACTTATATTAATTATTTTTGAAAATTTGATTCCTTTAAAGTGGCTCAGAGCTCTCTATAAATCACCAGTGACATCTGCAAAAGTGTTTTCTCCCTGGCTGCAGGATGCAGGAGTAAAACCCCAGTTAATATTGCCTCATCCCTAATTAGGGTGGGATTCTGCAGTCTTGCTGTGCCCAGTCTCTGTTAGTACAGCCTGGCTCTTCAAAAAGAAATAAAATAAAAAACTGGTGCTCATGTAGTGTGTGTTGTTACACATTTAGTAGTGGTGATGGTATAAAATCAAACTCTTATTGGACTTGCTAATTTATTGGCACCAACTGTAATGACATAAAATGTACATAAATATGGATTAAACTCTTTATTACTCTATTAGTCAGCGTGATGGTAGCCAGGTTCATTAAAAGGAGTTACTCATTTTAAATAACTTGCAGTAATGTACAATTTTTTTTTAAGAAATATAGTTCAAATATTCATAAACCTGTGGAGCGTGCCATTTATTACCCTCCCGCTCCTCTCTGCTCTCCTGACATGGATTTAATCATCCTGAATTCCTTTTGAAGTTCCTGCTCTATTTGAAAAACCCTTTTTTTTCAAGATAAGGGTCTTCCCTCCCCTGCCCCACAGATACGAAACGATGCTGATCTAAAAATGAAAAAGGGAAGCAATTCACAGGTCAGCTGAAAGAGGAGGAGATGCTGGTACTGAAATTAAAGTCATGTTTTCCACTCTGGTTCTGGTCCAGAGGATGGGGAGAGAGAGCTGCACCCTCCTCACAGCTGGAGCAGGGTTTGGAGCAGGGTCTGGATCGATTCTTCCTCTCAGCTGAACCCACCCAGATTTTTGCTGGTGTAAGGCTGGGGCAGGGCTCAAACGAGGTTCATTTTGTGTGGCTGAAGTGCCAGGGAGGGGGTGTGGGTGGTGGGGAGGTGACCCCGAGCCTGGCACGCTCCAGTGCCTGTGCCAAGAGCTGCCTTGGAATCACTGAAATCACAGTGAGAGCAAAGAGTGTCCTTTGTAAATCTGGGCTAACTGCTTCAAGTGTAAAGGTGTCCCCTTCCTCCTGCCGATGGGCTGGTGTGGAAGGCTCTGGGGAAAAGCTCCTGGAAAGCTCTGGGGGGATCCAGGCTGTCCTCACTGAATGCTGTTTGTCCCCAGCACTGTCTGGAGAGTTTTCCAAGTGCAGGAATCCCCCTTGCCATCCTTTGGGATGGGTTGGGATAGCTCTGGAGGGGGTCAGCTGCCACAGTCCCCCCATTCCTTTCTGTCACACCCCACCCTGCTGACAGAGAGTCAGAAAACTCCGTTTTTCTGCTCACTTTCAGACAGGAGGGTGGGGAGCGTTGTCTGAATTATTTAAGGGATTCATAACCGAGAGTTGGTTGGTGTTTCTGTTTCTCTGCTGAGAATTCCCCTCCCTCCAGCATCTCCAATGCCATGTAGGAGCCACTAGCCCTGCAGCAGTATTTTTAAGGGTGCTTTTTAACACAGTCTGGGCAGAGAAAGGGAGAGATTTATATGAATTAATATAGAAAGGTGGAAGCTGCAAGGATTCTGCATATACGGCTGCAGTAACACAGCAAACCCAGTGCCAGCTCTGACCTGCTGCTGGTGGGAGCATCTCTTCTCTCATTTTGACTTTCAGGGTTTTTTTCTGACCTCCTGGAGCCAAGAACATATTAAAAGCAGTGTGTTTTCTCTCTGCATGAAGCAATAAGGTCTGGGAGAGAAGAGCAGCACTTGTCAGCCCAGCTGGGTGTCCCATCCCAGCCCTGGCCCTTATTTTCACAAATGCTGGATGGGAGTTCCCGTGTTGTGTCCTGCTGTGGCAGCTCCTCAGATGGCTCTGTGGCTGCTTGCCCAGGGGGATCCTGTGGCAGTGGGAGCATCGCTGTGTCACCAGGGTGGGTGGGGAGGGAAGTGAGGAGAACTCTCCAAAAGAAGGGCGTGGATGTTTTATATTTTTTATTTTTTAAATTCCCAAGGGAGCAGTGGAGTAACCGGCCTGCCATGAGATTTTTGTGTCATTGCATGGAAGAAACCCTTAACTCCTTGCCTGCCCAGTGCTTGCTGACACTTTATCCCCACCGAAGAAAGCCCCCTGTTCCCATACCAGGGTTTTTCCCAGAGCCTTTGGGACTGTTCTTCCTGCCTGAAGGAGAATCCCCAGCTCTGGGAAGTGCTGGAGAACACGGGGAAGGCAGCCCTGGATACCTGTGCAGGGCTATGAGTGCAGAAGTTGATGATTAACTCCCCATTGCAGGAGCTGTGGGTGGTGTTTAATGACCTTGCTGGAGTTGTTCCAGAGGTTTGGACATTGGGATGGAAGCTCCAAGTGGCAAAAGGAGACTGGAGCAGCACGGCTTGGGTTTGTTCTTCCCTCCCTTTGCCAGCTGGAGGGTTTATTTGGGCTTGGGAGCTCATGGTCTGGAATTGGGGTGCTGCAGGTGCAGTGTCTGCAGGAATCCTGATGCTGGACTTCCCCAAAACACAAACACAGAATTACAGATTTTTTGGGCCAGTCAAGCCCGAACCAGGAATGCCTTTGGCTGTGCCAGGACCATTCTGGGGTGGTGATTGCTGTGAGGGATGTGGTGCTGCAGCCACACCTCCAGAAATGGACATTTTTAGACTCCAAATCCTGATAATTATTCCCTACTCTGAGTTTAGCCCTGGCAGAAACTGGATTTTGCCACTTGCTGGGGGCAGCTGGTGCTGATGGGGCTGTGCTGAGCTATTTTGGGGTGTTCAGGGCTTCAGAAGCAGCACCACAGCCTCAAATCCTGCTTAGGCAACACACTGCTGATAAAAGCCAGTTAATCTTTCACTGCACCCTGAGGGCAGAACCTCTGTGACACTCCTGGGCTGTGCCCATGGAGCTGAGCCACCAACCTGTGGTGTCACCTCCAGGGCCCAACACGAGAGTGGTCATGCTGGAGCAGATGGAAATGCCACAATCCAGCAGCTGGTGGTCCTCTGGGATTCCCTGCAGGAACAGCTTTTAGTTGTGGCAAAGTCTCTGCTTTTCCCCCTTCCTTCCTCCCCTGCTTAAAGCTCCAGACTGTTTATAGATGTGCAGCTTCTCAATGCAACTGGAAGAGCCAGAAATGTTCATTCTGGGAAGTTTTGCCTTTTTTTTTTTCCCTTTTTTTTTCTCCCTCACCGTTTCTTGGCTGTTTTCCCCAGTATTTTTCCAAGGGGTCACACTGAGGGATGTTATGTTTCACATCAAACAAGTGTGGGCAGGGTCTTTTGCAGCTCTCACAGTCCTGATGGGAGCACTCTGCAGTTGGGCCTGGGGCAGTGATGGAAGTGTTTTGGAATTCAAAGTATTGATCAGGACATGGATGAATGCATATCCTTAATGTGTATGAAATTGATTTTCTTGTACCTTCCTGATTTGTCTGAGTTCCCCTATTGTTAATTTTAGACAAGATCAGGGAGAGAAGGATATTTTTTTTACTTTGGAATAAAAACTGTTGAGTGTTAAAACACCACCAGTGTGTCTCCAAAAAGTGGGGAGGAGAGATGCCAGGCTTTTATGGGGTGATCCAACAATTTCTGGCTATTGTGTGGTTTCATTTGAGCCTCCTTGATTATGTCATGGGATTTTTGAGGCTTAATGATACAGTGAACATCACTGTGGGTGCAAGATGCCGACAGGCAAAGCCTTTTTGTGCCTTGGTGCTGTGAGTGAACCTCTCATCACTTGAGCTTAACTGTTCAGCATCATGTGCTCTGGGAAAGGGAGGAAATCCATCCTGGCTAATATCACTTGAGGGACTCTTGGAATAAAAGGAATTTTTGATTCTGTAACAAGCTCTTCTATTTCTTCATTAAAACCCTCAGCATCTGATGATGAGACTGTCTCAAGTTCAAATAATACAAATAACAATGAACATTTCTAGAAACAAATTAACACATGGGTGTAAATGTGGTTTAGTAAAAAGTGAAACTACCAGTCTGGAAGTTCTGGCGTGGCTGAACTCCACAATCCCCAGTGCTTAGAGCACAGCATCTGACCTATGAAATGGGTAGAAAAAGTGAGGGGGAAGAAGCTTCTGTAGGAAACTGTGAATTTTCTTGGGGCAGAGATGAGTTGGTGTGAGTTAATACATTGAAATATCACAGCTGAACACAAACATCCTGGTGCCAGGAGGAGCCTGGGGATCCCATGCCCCGTGCCCAGGATATCCCAGGATTTGGGTGCTCTGGGGGAGATGGGCTGTGCTGGTGAGGCTGGGCCCTGCCATGCTCCTGCCAGATCCATATTTTACCTTGGAAAATCACTCCCTGGAAGGGAAATGTTCATGTTTTACAGTAAATAAGCAGTGCAGACACAAATGTGTTGAAACCTGTGTCAGCAGAGCGGGGGCTTGGTGAGGTTTGCTGTTTGCACCCTGAATTCTCCTCTGGGTCTCCTGTGCTGGGAGAGACTTCAGGGTGTTGAGAGCGTGCCAGGCAGGGACAGCTTTAGAAACCAGGGATGGTGGGGAGGTTCCTCAGCTCCCTCCCACACTTCTTCAGGGGGGAAAGCTAAAGGGGAAAGAAAAAACCATCTTGCACTATTTTGTTCCGCTGGCTGTCAGAATGGGCTGCTTGTTTGTTCTTGGAGGGCTTCCAGATATGGGATTTTTTTTTTCCTCCTGCTTTTTCCTTCAGAAATTAAATATTTCTTCAAGAACTCCTTGTAGGTTTTGTGATTCCTCCCACTTGCTCACTGCAGGATGGGTGTGGACACTGGGGTGCACTCACAGGAGGGGTGGAGAGGATGGTGAGGGTAGAAAGGGTGGAAAATTCCAGGAATATCCTGGAGCTGCAGGGTATTGGGGTGGTCTTTCTGTGCACATGAGGAGCCAGGTGATAACACAGAATCCCAGGGCTGGTCAGGAGCAATTTGCTGTGAGCAGGTTTGGAAAATCTTCTCCCTAAACATCCCAAGGGAAGCTGGAATGAACAAGACACCTGCAAGGGCATCTTAAATATCAACTTCCCCTTGTTTTCCAGCTTTTCCTTGCCTGGTTCCAAACCAGGGAAGTGATGGTTGGACATCCTCTCCTATTTGGAGCAGGACAACATCCCTGGCTCACCCTTTGTGCTCCACTAAATGAGCCTGAGATGGTGATGCTGCAGAAAATTCACTTACACCCCCAATGTTAATGGTGTGTGAGCCAGAGTCCCCCTCTTCCACATCATTCTCTTCCTGCTCGTTAGGGGTTAGGGCCTAATCACGGGAGCAGGACATAATGCAGCCTGGGTCAAGCTAATGATGTGGGCATTGCACTTTGTGGTGTTTGTCAGGAATTCTTATTCCTTCCTCCAGGCCTCTCTTGGTTGTAATTTTAGGAATTTCTGAGCCAGCATGGGCTTGACTGATGTTTGCAGTCACTCCTTGTAATGAGTGAGGCTTGTGTGGGAGCGGCTGAGGGAGCTGTGGTGGGGATTTCACCTCCCTGCCTGACAGATGGTGGGGATTTCACAGCCTGGGACCGAAGCTTTTGGGGAAAAAAGTGGTTAAAAATACCCTGGGAATGAGCAATGCTCAAACGGGCTGGAAGTAACGTGGCACTTGGAGGCAGCGCTGAGCGTTTCCTCCTGGAGATTCCCATCCCAATCCTGGGGCAAAGCTTCATTTTCTGGGCATTATCTTGATGCCAGGCAGTGGTGAGAAGCAGTGGCTGTGCTCTGAGCTGCTGCTGTCCCACATCTGGTGGCAGCAGGGACAGCTCCAGGGCTGCTGTGCATTCCTGGGAGATGGGGTGGATGTCACCCCCACACAAGTTCCCATGCAGGTGAGCTCTCTTGATTTTGTGCATCTGATTTAAAATATAATTTAAAATGTGCACATCTCCGCAGGGAAGGGATAGAAAAGTGGAGCTTTATGGAGTTTCCTCAAGGAAGAAAAGCAAAGAAATTTTCTTCCCCTTACACAGACTTTACACAGACCTTTCAGAGTGCACTGAGGATAGAAGTGGGAGGATTTTGAGTGCAGGCTCAGGGTGTGATCTCAGGGATGTCCCTGTGACAAACTCTGCTCAGGGCACACATCAAAGACAAAACAAGTGGAGATGGTGCTGGGGGACTGATTGAAATAAGTGCTTGGGGAGCCAGGGTGTGAGACAGAGCTCCCCTGCCTGTACCTGAGCCTGATGGAGCGCAGCAGCTCTCTGTCGGGAGACAGAAACTCGCTCTTCCAAGCCAGTGGACTGCAAAGATTACTGCAAATAAATGGAATACGTTTCTTTCATGTGGAAATAGTGCTGCAGTCCCTGTACAGAGAGATTTATCAAAGGGACCTCTGTGCTCCAGTAGTGGGGCTGAGATCACAGCTCGCTGCAGATGTGAGTTGAACTGACTGAGTCCCACTTTCCACAGCTCTGAGTAACCATTGTGCAGTGTCCTGAACCCCACACACCAGCCCTGCTCCCAGGCTGGCCTCACACAAGGCCAGAACTTGCACAGCAAATAAGTTTTTATTTAAAAATGAATTTTCTGGCCCCTGGAAATCCCCCAGTGAAGCTGGCTGTGTGGGCTCTGCACTGGGAACAGTGTGGGATGCTGGAGGGCAAACAGAGCCATCCAGTTCCCTGGAGAGGATGCTCCAGTGGCCATGGAGGTGTTGGAGATGGATCCACCAGCATTTGTCTGGTTTTGTTTCCTTTTTCAACTGGGATGTTCCATCCTGTTATAACAGAGATGATTTTATGTATATTCAGATGATGCAACAGTTTGGGGTGTTGTGATTTTTGTAGATGTAGATGACAGCTCTTTTGTGAGAATCTGGTATTTTGGGACTGAGTGCTCAATGGGATTAGACTTCTGTGTCTGTTTCTTAATTAAAAGAATAGTGATTTATTCTTCATCAAAGAAATTTATTACGCACTGGGAGTGTCTGGAGCAGGACCTTGAATGTGTTTGCCTGGAACCAGAAAAACATAAAAACCCCGCTGACCTTGATGAGGTACTGAAGGCAGCTGGGTCTGGCTCATCAGCCCCATATTTGATCTCAAAATAAGAAATGTCATTAAAAAGCACTCCCACACAGAAAAATGGAGATCTGGGAAGTGGAGAAGGTCTTGGTTGAGGTCCAGCCTGCAGGGATGCTGTGAAGGACTCTTGCTTTGGGGCCTCACTTGACTCCTGGTGTTTGCTCAGCCCCTTTCCTCCGCCAGCCAAGTCCCCCTGGGAGCTCTGCTGCCTGCCCTCCTCCTCCCCCTTCTTTTCTTTTTATTTATTTTTTTTTTCATAATATTGTTCTAATTACTGGAGTGTGAAGAATTGACTCTTAAAATGCCTCTTGGCAAATTCCATTTATGCATTGATGAAATGTCGAGCCCATCCTACGATGGCGACTTCCCTGCCCACCCCAGCCAAACTGGGACGCTTGTTCCACTGGCCAGGGATCCTAAAAGCCAACGGGAGATGGAAAAGGGAAAGGAAAATGAGGGATTTGGGGGAGGGAAAAGGGTTGACACTGGTTTGCTGGCATCCTGCTGGGCTGTGTTTTCACAGGGCTGTTTCTCCCCGGGGAGCTGCCAGATGTGATTTTCTTTGGGGGGTAAACTGGGACAGGTTGGGAAAGCTGTGGATGCAAAGCTCTGAGAAGAAACTCAGGAAAGGGGTCTGCAAGAAAGCTGTGGGGCTGAAAATTTTGGGGATGTCCAGCCCTGAACCCTGCAGAGAACAGGATTTTTGTTAGTAGTTTTTTGTGGCCATGTCCTTTGCCTTCTCACCCTTAAGGAAGGGGCATCCTGGCTCTTCTGGACCTTCTGCTCCCTGGCTGGAGCACGGACTTGCAGAGAATTCAGGGGCTGTGGTTTAGGTACTTTCAAAGTGAATTATTTTAAAACCAGCACTACTATAAGGCTGTTTCTGCAGGTTTTGTTGGTTTTTTTTTTTCAAGTGAGAAAGGAGCACTTGTGCAATACTTCAGGTTTTTCTGCATTTCCAAGGGCATAAAAACTCAGTTAATGAGTAATTGCAAGGTTTGCAGGACTGAGGCTTGAAGAAAAATGCCAGGGAGGAGGTTTTGTTCATAATGTTGGAGACTGGGCAGCTTTGGACCGGGTCCTGACTCCAGAGCACTTGTGGTGGATGCAGCAGGCAGCCTCATGCAGGAAAATTACAGATTGCTCCTGTCTGGGTCCCCCTCACCCCTCAGTTTGCAGGCTGGGAGCTGGAGATGGGAGCAGGGATGGGAGGGAGAGGTGCTTTTCCCTCTGGATGCACAAAGGACAGGGCTGGCCTGAAGCACAGCAGGTTTGTCTCTGTGAAATCTCCTCCTTTAGCAGGAACCCCTGCAGGAATCCTCCTTGAAGGGTGCATTGTGAACTGCAGAGGCATTTGGCTGGATCCCAGTTGATTTTGCTGGATCAGTTGCTCTGGCAGGGAGCTCAAACTCATCCCCTTGACTCTGCTCTGTGTGGGACAGAGTCTAGTGGCCAGGGGAGGGGACAATTGTGTGATGCCATCCAAATCCTCTGTGCCCCTCACTGGGGGCCATGGCAGAGGGGTGCACCAGCCTCTGTCTCCCACCAGGTGTGTGCTGGGGGCACCTCTCCCACCTCCCCAGCAGATTTGGGACATTAAAGGGTTTCACTGTCCCTTGCAGGAGCGCTGGGCACACCCCCTGCCTTGCTCTGGTAGTGGTGGGCTTGGCAGTGCTGAGTTAATGGTTGGGCTGGATGATCTCGGAGGTCTTTTCCAAGCTCAGTGATTCCATGGACCTGTGATTTTAATGTGCCTCTCCTTGCTCAATAGCTCACAGAAGAGCAGTTATCCTTCAGAGATAACTGAACCTTCACCACCTCATCCCCCTGCTCTGGCAGCTCATCAGTTCTCACCTGGATGAGGGGGAGAGTTTAAAAAGCAAGGGAAGGTTCAGAGCAGGAGCCCTGGATGGAGGGAAGGAGAGACTGACCAGGGCAGGGATGTGGCCAGGGATGCTCAGCTTTGGGATTTGTGTTTTCACAGGGCCAGGGACCTTCAAAATGCAGGGAAAAGGCAGTGCTGGAGAACCTGGAAGCAGCTGAAATGGGATGCAGCCACTTGGGCTGGCAGGTGATGCTGGAGAAAGCTTTTTGGAAGCAGAGCTCTGTGCTGGGAGCTGTTCATTCTGTGAAGTCTCATCATCAGCTGCAGCAGACACTTCTAAAAGGTCTAAAAGGGGGTAAAATGGCCCAAAACCCATTTGACTTCAAGCACTTCACTCTTCCCAGATGCTTTTCCAGTTCTACCTTGACACAGCAAGGCTTGTGAGGAGGGAAGAGTCAATGAAAACGAATGGCAGCAAGTTCCTCGTGGTGGGAGAACAAGCAGATCTTTAGATTCTTGTGGTTTTCCTCTGTTCTATTTCTAGGTCAATCAAATCCATTTTTTACCCTGTTCTGCTCTGAAACATAAATGAGTAAATGAGGTAACAAGGGCACACTTAAGGAAAAATGAAGCATGACTATAAATATGAGTGACCCAAGTGGAAGGAAGGTCAGATAAGAGACATTACCCAGTAATGTTCATAAAGGGTGCCAGGCTGGAATTTAGAATCCTGCTTTAGGATTAGGAAAACAGTTGGAGGGCTTGTGGAGAGAGATAAGAGATGCAAGATATGGGGAAGGAACATTTTCCTTCCCATTGTTTGCAGAAGGTGAAATGAAAGAGGGTTTTTGATACTGATGATTATCTGTGATGTGTGATTATCTTGGAATTTTGGGGAAAAAAAACCCAAACATTTGAGGGGGAAAGGAAGGAGCTGAACCCTCATGGTGCTTCTGTTTGGGGAAGGCCAGGGCTGTTGGATTTTCTGCCCCTTGGTATGTGCTGAGCAAAGCTGGGCTGAAACGTGTGAGAAGTGTATAAAGGTGTAGTTTGGATCCTGAAATTTGGATTTGGGGAGCCAAGTCTGGAGCAGAACCTGCCACCCATCACTGGTGGTTTCTGCTTGAGGAATAATGAAAGGAAATGCATGGGGCTGCTTCAGAAAACAGAAATAAGTTGGAGACAAGAGACAAACGCCCTGCTTGTGGGACTGGGAAGAAGTTTCCTGCAGAGCTGTTGGATGTGCTGATGTTTTCCACGGCTTTGCTGCCCTGGCCCCAGCACGTTCCTGCCTCTCACTGTCCCTGTTCCTGCCTGTTCCCCTGCCTGGAGCTCCCCACGTGTTCCTGCCAAGCCTGGAAATTCATCCAGGTGATGGCAGGGAGAAGAGGCAAGACAGAGAAATTCCTCTTTATGGCAGCAACCAAGAGAATGGGGATTTATCTTGGAGATTAACTGGGCTGCTCTTCTCAGTTTGTTTTTCCTGCCACAAAATTCAGTCCTGTGAGCTCAGAGGCTGCTCCACAGATCTGCAGAGGGTGCAGTGATAAAGCTGTTTAAATCCCCTTTTGGGTTTGGGAGGGACGGTGGTAATTCCCCTGCAGATGAGGTTTATTTTTCTCCATTAGTACCTGGTTTTGAAGAGTTTCCTTTCTTCTCCTTGCTCAAGGCTGGGCTTTCAGAAAAGCCTTTTCTGGAGGAGACTTAGTGTGTGCACACACCACATGAAGTCAACAAGGGCACAACTTCAAAGTGAAGCATGTGGATAAATATTATCCTGACTTGAGGCTACTATTTATTCTTTTTCTTCCAAAACAAAACAAATTCACACATGCCTTCTCAAGGCTTGGAATTAATGTATTTTAATTTTTTTTTTTTACCACTGTGTATTCACTCTGCTTTGCTGGGATGATCACACCTCATCTGCCTCTCTCAGGTGGGTGAGGTTTACAAACATTTCAGCAGTTTTTGAATATTGAGGGGAAGATAGTGTACTCAGAGCCAAAAACCTCCACTGTTAGGCTCAAAATTCTCTGTTCCTGTTTGTGTGGTTTCTATGGGTCACCAAGGTGAGATGGGAGAGCACAGGGAGATTGGAACCTGAAATTTGGAGGATTGGGAGGTACTTGGCTCAGGGTTCAGCTGACCATGAGTTGTGCCAGTACTGAGTAGGATTTATTCCCTAGAAGTGCCTGCAACAGGCAAATCCCTGCATCCCAGGTGTCCAAAAAGAGCCACTTCCACTGAAAATCAGCCTGGTTAATTCTGCCTCAAGCCTCAGGACCAATTCCTGAGGCTCCAGATGATTCCTGGCTGTGGGATCGCCATCCCAGCTGCGTCTGCTCCAACCCCCTGTGCAGGGGAGAGCCTTCATGCATAGGAAATAATCAAATAAAACCACACCATCAAATGTTTTATGTATGAGGAGGCATGGGGCTGTCAATAATCTTCCATGTTTTTTAATGCCAGCTCTCCCGGCGTCGCTGCTTGCGGCTGATGACACCAATTAATTTTATTGTTTGGAAATAATCTCGTGTGCCGTGCGATTTGCACGGCCTCAGCCTTATGCTTTCTAATGATTTCTCTATTAATTTCACTGCTGCCAATAAGCTGGAGATGCCTTTCAAGTGGAAAGAGAAACATGACCTAATACCATGGATAAAATATTAGCCAGAGCGAATTAAATCCCTGTTAGCAGTGGTGGGACCCTGGCCCCTAAAGACACAAGAGCTGCTGGAGCATGGCAGAGAGAAAAGAGCTGCACATGCTGCATGTGGATGCATGAGTGTGGAGCAGTGAGCTTTTGAACAGCTTTAAAATTAATGGAGAACCAGTGTTTTTTGTCCCCTCCTGCTCCAGCTGGCTTTTCCCTGGTTCAAAAAGAGCTGACATGGAGAAATTCAATGTCTGGGCCTCCCTGTGGGATGGAAACACTGGGGCTGAGCTTGCCTCTCTGGATGCAGGTTATGCTTTGCCTTTATTCCTGTTTTTTGGTATGAATTTGGGTATGGTGAACTCCTTGGCAGTTCTGCCTTTGTCACCTCGTATCCACCTGGAAGGATCCGTGGAGGATCTCCCCAAGCTGCCATTAATTTTCCTGGTTTTTACCATCACAAACCTCAAACCTTGTCTTTTTGTCCACCCACCTAGCAGAAATCCCCATGAACAAGGCTTATCTACAAGATTTCCAGCACAAACTGTGTTTTTTTTGACTTTGGTACTGGTTATCTGTGAGTCCTTTGCATCACCTGAGCCCTGAGAACTGGCCTTGGAGCAACCTGAAATACCAGAAACTGTCCCTGGCCAGGGGATTGGAATGAGATGGGCTTTAAGATCCCTTCCAACCCAAACCATTCCATGATTTTATAGTGAAATTACCCACTTTCAGCCTTTGGAAGAACTCTGTATTCATGGTGTTGCTGGGGCTGACTTTCTTCATCCATTTCCTTGTGAGAGGAAAAAAAATATTCCTGTAATGGACAAAAACATCACCCCATCAATATTGCCTAAGCGGGGGAAAAAAATCAATTCAATTTACGGCCAAAATATTTATGTGATGATTTATATAAACACCCAGATATTTATTGCTTTAATGTTTTAGTCTCTGTGCTGTGAATTTTTTTTGCTTCCTGCATAAATGAGTTGGTAATCAAGGATATGGAGCTGAGGACTGGGGAGAGATGAGGGGTGAAAATTTGGGCAAGAGCTGGTAGTTTGCAGTGGGGAGGATGGAGCCAGGACAGCAGGATCAGAGCTTTTCTTTCACAAGTTTCTCATTAGATTAAAATCATGAGGCCTTGGGGTTCTGTGCTGGGGTAACTTGTGGGGCATTTCAGTAATTTCATATTTTCCTCCCCACTCCCCTTATTTTTAATTGTACAAACAGAATAAACACCAGGTTTTTACACGGGTGAATGGTTGACAGTGTGGGCAGGAAGAAAATAATACAGAAAATTCTGTATAAAATGGTGTCAGGAGCTGAGGTGGGCCCAGTCTGTGGTGCTGCTGCTGCTCAGGAAGGATTTTTGGCACTGCTGGTTTTGCATTCCCAGTGCCCCACAGCCACTTCCAAGGACGGGACTCCATTCCAGAGAAATCTATCCTGCTCTGGGAGGTCTCCAGGAGGCTGCTCCATCCCCCAGGATGATAAAATACAGGGATCAAAGTCTGAGTGTGGGATTTGTGCTGGCCTTGGCTGGCTCAGGGTTGGAGAGGGAGGTCGAGCCCTCCTGGAGGATGACTGAGCACAAATCCATTCCAGCTCTGCCCTCACAGGGAAACTCACTGAAACTCTGTCCCTGCCCTTCTGAGTCACAAATTAACTGAAAATTTGATTTTTTTTCCCCCTCTTTGCTCTTTTAAAAATAAAAAAAGCAAAACTGCTCAAATAATTTGGTTGTCAGCAAAGGCAAAAAAGGAAAAAAACCCACACAAAACCCCCCCAAAGTGGCACCCACCATTTCTACTGCCAGGGCAGACCCAAACCAGCAGAACGAGTTGGGGTGGCTTTTCCTCACTGTTCAGGGAGCTCTGGTTCATAATTAATAGTTTTCCAGGCTGATTTGTGCAGGGAGGACAATGAGGACATTGAAAGCAGATCCCTGCTGGCCTCCCGGAGCCTGAGCCCTGGGCCTGCTCCAAACCCCTCACACAGCCCAGGCCGGACGTCCCACCCCACCTGGCAAAAAACCCCTTTAGAGAGACAGGATTAAATCACAGAGTGACATTTCCCCCTCCCTGTGATGCTTTCTTTGCCTTTATCTCCCTGATGGACTCTAATCTTCTGATATTATAAGAAGTGAGGAGGAATGGAGCTCTTGGCCTTTTTAAATATGTATGAACTTCTTGGGGAGATGCGAAGCGACGGGGACAGATCGCAGCCGTGTCATTACCCAGGCGTGGGTGTCTCTTTTCCCCCTGTCCCAAGTCATTATTCACAGGCAAACCATAATGTTTCTGCTCCTTTGCTTATGGATTATTATTATTTTTCAAGAGAAGGCTGCAGATGACAGAGAGCTGATGGTGGAACCTCTGGCTCACCGGGGTTTTTGGCTGCTGGCAAACCAAGCTGTTTTCTGTTGCTTGGCAGGGTCAGGCTGGGTGGTGACACAGGAAAATTGAGTTTTAATCCTGTGATTTTGGTGATAAACCTGCACATTTTTATTTGTTGTGCTGGTCAGGTTTGGTTTCCGAGAGTTGGGTTTGTTTTTCCCATGCTGTCACTCAGATTTATCCCTCTAGGTGAATGTGGTGGGATTTCTCTGGGGTAAATGACTTTGTGTGTTATTCCTAAATACTGATATAACCCGGGGATATGTGGATTAGCTGTGACAGGATCCGTTCCTCATGCACTCACAACACAACAAAGGAACTTCCTTACTGTCATAGCAATGGTTACAGCAGGGCAAGGGGATTTCTCATCTTACTTAATTCTCCAGACAAACTCTTAATTGAAAAAATTGTGGCTGAAATGCAGCTGATAGTTTTGTTTAAAAAACAAATTATTTGATATTAATTTTTAAAACTATTTTTACACAGTGTACTCTGTCTTCATTTAAAATTACATTTAATCTGGTGAGATTTTTATTCTGAGGGCTGGGAAATGTGTAGAGATACAGCAGGAGCAAACCTTACTCATTTCCCATTCTCCTTCCTTCCCACTGGGCTGCTGTAGCATCCCCCAAAATGAATAATTCAGCCAGCAGTACCACTGGGATAGCTGAGAAGGTCACACAGATGAGGTGACACCCACTTTTTATCAGCCCTGAAGGTCACATGGAGGTGGTGACACCCACCCTGTAACAGTCCTTGGACATCACAGCTGTGAAGGTTATTCCTGAGGGGAAGAGTTAAACCTTGGCATGAGTTTTTTGCTCCATGAGGCCTCTCCATGCAAGTGTTTTGCAGGGTTAGGGCTTCTGGAGTTTGGGATGTGCACCACATCTACCAGCATGGATTTGTCACTGTAACACGCCTGGCATGAACTGATTTTGTTTTTGCAGGACAAGGGAAGCTGATGAGGGTGGGAGAAAGAGGAAAACAGGCTGGGATGGATAGGATTTGCTTTCAGGGAAGGCTCTCCTCACCCAGAGGGTGATGGGGTGAGATGTTCCTGTTTGCACAGGGATTGTGTCTGTTACTATTTGATTTTCTTGGGTTCTTCAGGCTCTGGACCATGGAAAACATGGCAGTCATTGGCTTTCAGCCTCCTCCCCAGGGCAGGGGATCAATACAGCTCAATATGGGGTTCAGCCTGTGGTTTGTGCTTTCTCCAGAAGGACTTGGGGGAGAAAAGATGCCATTTAAAGAAAATTACTGCATTGCCTATCAACTGAAAACAAAAGTCTTTTGTCCTGTCAATCATGAGGAGGCTTTATCTTGTCAATCACAGGAAAAATGCTTTCCTTGCACTTCTGCCAGGCTTTGCACGGAGTGGGTTTTTCCTTCAGTCAAACAAGCAAGTTTTCTTGTTTGGGCACAGTAGCTTCTAATAAGAAAATACATAAAAATTACATAAAAAAGAAATCTTAATGTTTTATCAGCATTTAGACTTGAGAGCAGGTGGTGATGCAGGTCAGAGGGCAGATCTTGGGGCTGCTTCTCCAGCCCCTGGGAGCTCAGGAAGGAGGAAAGAGGCTGCAATTTTATCCCAGGAGGAAACCATAGGAACACTCCAGGGTGTTTGCAGAGCCCAGATCGAGCTGCTGTCACTTGAGCAAGAAGACTCACCCTGACTGGTCACAGAGTGGGCTCTGTGGCTTCTTCTGAATCATCGAGGCTTTTGTTTTGTTCACGAGAGTGAAAGACATTTTCCTTTCCCTTTCTACTTCCTTTCCTTTTTGCACAGTGGTTTTCCTCCTTGTACTATGCTCCACAGATGGGATTTCCATGTTTTTTTTCTGGGAATAAATGCACTTCCAGGAGCCTGTCTGTCCATCCATCAGTGCAGAGCCCGGGTGATGGCAGCAGGGTACCAGACACCTCATCCCTGTGTCTGGGCTTCACAGAGATGCTGCCATGCTGCTGCCTCTTCTCCTGCCACAGGAATACTCCTGCTCAAGCTGGACACCCAGCTAAACTCCAGGAGTTCAGTTCACATCATGTTGACAGCACAGCTGGAGCTCCCAACCCCTCACTGCCACTCACAAGAATCAGGATCCCTGATTCCTGCCCAGCCCTGGGGCTGTGGTGAAGGTCTCCCCACACATGTCAAGGTTTCAAGAGCTTTAAACCAGTGTTGAGTGGCTGTGTCAAAGCTGGGGCTGTTGTTGTGGGGCAGCCACGTGGCTGGGGGTGTGTGGGTGCCTGCCCTGGGCTGGGAGCCATCTGCTCCCTTCCTCCAGGGCTGGCAAAGGCTTTTTCCTGCAGGATGAAAACGGTGTCAGGAACTGGTATCATTGTTCTCCCATTTCCCTTTGCAGCCAGCTGAAGGAATAAAGCTGCTAGGTTTGTGAAGCAGCCGTGTGGAGTTTCCATCCTCTTGGTCCCTCTGTGAGCAGGACACCCAGATATTGCAGGGCTTTGATGGGGAGGAGGCTGTGGTGCCTTTGGTGATGGTCCTTTTGAAGCCAAGCTGAAAGTCTTGGTAAGCAGGGACATCTCTGTAGCAGGGGAGCTGAATCCTCCCTGTTGAGCTTTTTACCTGCAAGCTTTTTTCTTCTTGCAGCTCAACTTTGTTTCCACAGCTCCCACTTTGGATGCTGGAGCTGCTGGTTGTGCTTTTTCAGGAGTGGCTCAGTGGGGAGGGCGAGCTCAGGGTACTCCATCCCCATCACCCAGACTGGAAGATGATGGAGCTGATGGATCCAGAGCCAGGAATGCAGTTCATGCCCTGGGAAAACACAGCATGCTGGTGTTGCCCTGCATCCTGAGGTGATGCTCACACTGCTCCATTTGCTTTCTCTGCTGGGAGGCTCTCTGGGGCTTTACATCAGCTCTGGGTGTTTTACCCTTCTTCTGTTGCTAAAATTATTGATTTCCAGAGCATGGAGTAATCAGGGGCAGCTCCTGGGTGTGCAGGAGCAGAGAGCAGGGACCAGTGCTGGTAAGGACTCACCACCTTCTTTTAAAAATCCTGTCTCATTCCCAGAAATTCTCCAAATTCTCCAACACATCAGTATTTTATAAACCCCAGCCCTGGAGAGAGCTGCAGTATGAGGAATCACTGGGTGGTTTGGAGAGTCCTTCCCTGGCACCCACCTGCTCCCATCCAGCATCCCCCCTCTGTGGACATGGTGTGTCTGTGCCAGACAAGGACAGATGGGACCTGGCACTGCTTTTCACTCCCCTGAATGCAGGAGATCTGTCTTAGCCAGGCTTTTCTTAACAGAAGACAAATAGGAGTCACCCTGGTGGTTTTTCATACCAGTCTTTTGTTTCTTTCCCTTCTGAACTGTAACAAAAGCTTCAGTGCACTGGGACTGGCAATGAGTTTTGCTCTTATTTTCCATGTAACTCACCTCTGGAGCACGTGTGTGCCAGCAGCCACATCCAGGAGAATGGCCCCGGGGCTGAATTTGCATTTTTGATACAGAAATTCAAATTACTTCCATACATCAAGCGATTCCAGTGGTCAGAGGATCACTCCTTATCAGGGGCTGTTGGGATCCTTGGCTGCCGAGCCTCACAATCTGCAGCTGCCAAAATGTTTGGAAACTTGACAGAAATAACCCCAAATAATCCCCAGATGGGATGTGGCTCTGGAAGTGGCTGTGTCCTCAGCCACGGAGGGGTTTGATCCCCACATGAAGGGATGGATGTGTGTGAAGCCTCACCTGAGCACTGCTTTTGTCCCTGATTGCACCTTCTTGTGAGTTTATTCAGTTATTATCAGTGTTTTCTTTGAGTGAAACAATGTCTGAGCTGATTGCTGTCAGCCAGGCTTTGTGTTTGGTTTTTGATGTTTTGTAATAGTAGAAGTGGATGGTTTTACATCCCTCGCTTTTCTTCCTCGAGTATCCCAAAGCTCTTTGTGGAGGCAGTGCCAGGGCTTGGAGAGGCAGGGCCTTGGCACAGCCAGGAGCAAGAGCAACACAAGCACCAGGAGATGTCTTGAGAAACACCAGGAGATTCCTTGAGGTTTGATTAACAAAGAGTTTTGTCTCTGCCCATGGAGCTGAAGTTTCCAAAGAAGAGCAGATGGCATTGAAAGCATCTTGGTGGTGACAGCCAGGCGTTCTGCAGGGCTGGCTGCACACAGGAGGTCACACTTGGATGATTTTCAGGTTTTGGGCAAGGTTTGCAAGTTGTGTTTCTCAGCTGTGTGTGCTCCTGTTGATACAGAGCACTACAGAGCTTCTTTCCCACTGCCCATCCACCCTTTTTGTATTGAAACAGGAGATGTGTTGTGACATTCCCAGTGATGCTCGGTGAGGAGGTGGGTGTGGTGTTTCTCCAGCTGCACTGGGCTGGGAAATGACATTTGCCACCCCCAAAGCCCAAACCTCGAGGGAGATGAGGCACCCTTGATGAGGGGAATCTTCAAACTGCAGCAACACAGGGCAGAAAGAGCCAGAGGGAAGAGAGATCCTGCAGGAGATTGCAGTTTGCTGACTGAGCCCATGATGTGTTTGGGACTGGTGGCTCATTGCAGCTGCTGTTCTTTTCCATGTCCAACCCTCTCCTGCCCTCCTCCTGCTTCCCAAGAGCCTTTTCTGTCTCCAGCACTGGGACACTCATTGCCCACATCCAGAATTGCTGCTCAGCTCATCCCCCTCCAACAATGAGGAGCTCCTGGGCAGCATTTGCTGAGGAGGAGAGGACTGAACATCTTCCCTGGCTTTCTTTGGAGGAGGAAGATAAAATAGACAAAAAAAACCCCAGAAAATCAGCTCCTTGTTTAAATTCCCTGTTTCCTCTGCCTCATAACTTGGGTTTTGGTAATTGCTTTAATCTGCACTTGGGGTTTCCTGGCAGGAGAAGGATTTTTCAGTGACTGTCATTTCTTTGTTACTGGTTGTTTCCAAACTCATTACTCCTGGCATTTATTCACCCAGGCTGGAAGCAGCTTGCACCAGGGGCACGAAATGGAAATTGATTTACAGCGACGGTGTGTGATCTAGAAAACGTAAATTTCTTTTTTTTCCCCTCCTGAGTCTATAAATTAGTTTTGATTCCAATAAGGTTTTCTGCTGTAGTTATAAATCAGATCCCAAGGAGCTGTGTGTGAGTTGGGATATTAAAGCAGCAAAGCAGCAGCCCTGTATCCCAATATTACTGATGCCCAGAGGTTTTGTGGGATAAACTTGGGAAAGGGGCTTTCATCTGAGGAGAAGACATGCTGAAATACAGATGTATCCTTAATAAATCAATTAAAAAATTGTGTAGGTATAAATTTTTAGGAAGAAAAATTGGTTGTGATTGAAGGAATCAAGCCCCACGCTGAGTTTTTTGGAGAATATTGATGCTTTGGCAGTTCTGAGTTAGGAGAGGCCTTGCCTCAGGGGCTGTGAAACCACTGATGGTTTGGTAAATTTGGTGTTGTTTGGATTTCAGCACCGGGAGAGTTCCCAGTGTGTGAGCAGCTGATGCAGGGGAGAACCCTCAGGGTGCAGTTGAGGGGCTGGAGGGAGGATTGGGTGGGTTGGCTTTGATTTGCTTGAGCTGCTGTGAAATCAGAGCAAACTCTGGGGGCAAACACCATGGTGGCTCCTCACCAGGTGCTCCCTGGCCTCTGCCAGGTCCTGCTGTGTTGTTTCTCCTTCTGGGGGTGTTCCTGGGGGAATCTCAAGTTCCCCAAAGCCTTTCCTGGCTGAGCTGCCAGCCCTGGCTGCTGGGCTGGGGCAGACAATGACCTTACAGCGAGTGACTCTCATTTCTGCTCAAGCATTCACTGGGAAAAACATTCCTGACCTGACACCAAACCTCACAGGAGGTGACAGTGTGATGTGGTGTCAACCTCATTGGATTTTCCATTTGCACAACCATTAAAAGGCCACCAGCAGCAGAGAGAAACAGCCACCAGTGCAGCTGGGGCTGTGCTGTGCCTGACCTCTGCTGTGGCACCCAGGGCTGGGTGGTCACCTCCCAAACCAGCCAGGTTGTCACCCTGCCCCTTCCTGTGCCATCCCACCCTGCTGGTTTTGATAACCTTGTGTAACTCCCTTGAGCTTCCTGGGGCCAATATTTTGAGCAGGTTGGAAAGAAAGGCATTTTGTGTATGTGTGTGGATGTTTGGGTCGTTTTGGGTTCATTTAGCAAATGTTGGTGGGTTCTTTTTCTTTTTTTTTTAATTTTATTTTATTTTAATTAGGGAGATTTAAAGCTTAGAGCAAATATGAAGCAGATGGAGCTGGTGACATCACTCTTTGTTTTACTCCTGTTAGTGCAGATTAACTACATTGGGGTAAATCCTGCAGAAAACCTTTCTAGGCTTAAACATTCCCAGTCTCTCCAGCCTTTTCCCATCCCTGCTTTGTCCTCTCTTTGTCCCACTTCACTCTGCCCAGGCCTGCCTCCATCAGGTGCTGTTTCCAGAGAAAAATCCCATAATTTTCCAGCTGTTCCTTGTGCTGGGATGAGCAGCCAGGCTGTGCAGGGAGCTCTGTGGGGTGGTGGCTCCCTTGGGACGAGCCCTCAGGGGTTGGTGCTGGTGCAGGAGTAGAGCCTGAGCACTTCCAGAGCCTTCCCAAAGCCACCCCACCCTCAATCCATGGGGAGTTCTGTGATTTCTGTTTCTTGCACAGGCGTTTGGTCATGGATCCATCCCAAAAGTTGGAGTATCCACACCGGGGAGCCAAGAGCTCAAGCTTGTGCTGTCCTTGCCTGTCACCGCTGTGTCCCTTGGGTGCATTCCCTGCCTTCAGCCCTGACTTTCCTCTGTCTTTTCCTTCCATCATTGGCACAGGAATTCCAGGCAGCACTCAGATCTCCATGGCTGTTTCCCGTGGCCCATCTGAGGTTGGATGGTTTGAGGTTGTCCCCAAAGCCGTGTCCCCCAGGGCTGGTGGCAGCAGCCCTGGCTGTGCAGGGTGGCTCCTGTGGCCCTTTTCCTGCTGTCCTGGTGCCAGCTCTGCCTCGCACCAGGCGCTGCTCAGCCCCAGCCGGCAGGAATTCCCTTTATCTCCCTGGCAGCAGATGAAAAGCCCTGGCCACAGGATGTGTTTGTGCTGGGAAGGGAGCTGAGTTGTGCTCTGCATCCTCAACTCTGTTTTTTTCTGCATTTCTTTTCCCCCCCTTCAAGGAGTTAAAACACTTTCCATTCCCCCTTTCCCCCTTTCCCTTGGAGATTTATCCTGTTTTCTCCAGCAATAACCACCCCTGGGATCCTGGCTCTGGTGCTGGGCTCGGGGTGATGGTGAAGGTTCAACTGCCCAAAGCAAATCCTCCCCAACCTCTGGGACTCAGCACCCCCACAGACCTATACATGCAATACATATGCAATAAATGAACACACTTGCATTTTCCCAGTGGGAATCTGGGTGAGGGTGCAGGAGAAAATATCTTTAACCACTTGTGTGTGATTTCAACTTTTATTTTTCCCACCCAGCTTGGGGTGCACAGAGCTGGCCACTCTGAAATCACTCACTGCAAACCCACAGCACTGAATATACCAAATATTCCTTAAAAATATGGCCATGGATAACCCCCATTTCCCCTTTGCACAGAGCTGTATTGGATCTCTGCTTTTCTACCTGCTGTTCAGTGCTCTGGATATGAATACAGCTCAGTTTTTCTTGGCTGCTCCAGGCATGGCTTGGCTTCCTCCCTGCTCCAGGGCTTGTGGCATGACACGTGCAGAGCACAGCTCAGGAATCATCCTGCTGCTTTCTCTCCTGAGCCTTGGTTTTGGACCTTGGGTTTTCCATTTGGAGACAGCATCGTTTGCAGGTTTTGTGGGGTTTTGTTAATGGCTGGAAGGATTGGTGGGGATGTCAGTGCTGAAGGTGTGCAGGATCCAGGTGGGACCTCGTGTTTAGCAGGGTCCCAGAACAGTTTGGGCTGGAGGGGATCTTAAAGCTCATCCAGTTCCAACCCCTCCTGCACACCTTCCACTATCCCAGGCTGCTCCAAGCTCTGCCCAGCCTGGCCTTGGACACTTCCAGGGATCCAGGGGCAGCCACAGAATCTCTGGGCACCTGTGCCAGGGGCTGCCCACCCTTCCAGGGCAGAATTTCTCACAGCTGCCAGTGTCTCACTGGTGCCTGGCTGGGAGCAGAGCGGGGGCAGCAGCTCTGGGAGCCAGGCTGGGAATCTCCAGAGGAGCTTGACTCGTTCTGAGCCAGGTAAAATCTTCTTTTCCATCCTTCTCATGGTTATTTTATCATTCCTGTTTAGTTCAGAGGGTCCCTTCTGGCAGCGCTGCTTCCATCCTGCCATCCTTTGGCTCAGGCCAGAGAAGAGTCCATTTATTTCCCTGTTTTACATTTATGTACAGTATAAACCATTGTGTCCCGAGCTGTTTATGGAGCACAGAGGTGCTTCCTCTTCTCATTTCTCATTTTTAATCAATGGTTTTTGCTTACTCACCACCAGCAAAGCCACAGAGGAATAATTTCTTTTCCTTTTCTCCTTTATTAAACTCAAAACCCCTGGTGGAAGTACCAAAACCCAACCAGTTCCTTGGAAAAAAGCCATGGTTTTCCTGCATGGATGCTTTGGAGACAATCAGCTCCAAATCATGCCATGATTGAGACCAATTAAAATCAAATGGCAGCAGCAAATTGTGTGTCTGTTTGCTGGTGCTGGCTGTGAGCAGGGTGGGGATTGCAGCCTCTGGGTTACTTTGCAGGCAAGCTCAGCCTTGCAGCAGCAGAACAGGATATTTTAAAATAAAAAGAGCCTTTTCTGCATCCAGCCAGGTGCTCAGAAGTGTCCAGGTACCTTTTGATTTGGGATTTGGCTCGTGGATTGAAGGACTTTGTGAAAGATTTGCTCTTACTTAATATTGAAGCAGTTGGAGTGGGGTTGTCAGGAGGTGACACAGGGGACAGAAGAGGGTGGCAGTGACTTTATGAGCCTGGCAGGTAACTTGGCATCAGAAAAAAGCTTTGCATCATTTCGCTGTCTGACAGTGGCCCCACCTTCGTGCCCAGGAGTTTTTGCACACACCAAGCCTGGAAGCACAGCTTGCTCCAGACTGGTGAGGTGTTTGCTCAGGGTGGGTAATTAAGGCAATTTTTGCTGTACCTAATTGATGTCAGGAGACTTTGATCGTGCTTGGCATGGTGGCAGTCCCTGGCAGGAATAATGGGGACATTGCTCTGGCAGTGGATTCACTGCCCAGTGCTTTTTGTGGGGGGAAATTCTGACATTTCCATGCTTATCCTGCAGCACCTGCTTGGCAATAAATAAATGAAAACTGGAGTGGTCCTGCTGCTGGTGCCAAGCAGGGCAGGGCAGGGAAGGTGCCCAGCCCCAAACCCAGGGCTCCCTGTGGGGCAGCAGAGCCAGGGAGGTGCTGCTGATGCAGCAGAGCCTCTGGTGGGAGTTGGAAGGCTGGAAGTTTCTCCCTTCTCCTCACTGCGTGGCAGCTCTTTTGGAGTAGGATGATGCTTGTTGGAGATCCCAGTTCATGCTGCAGTTCCCTGGAGTTTCCAGCCTGGAGCCTTCACCCCCAGAGCTCCCAGTTCCCAGCTCCCTTCGGCACCGGTCATTTGGGGTCACGGCTGCCATGGAGAGAGGATGCCTTTGGAAAGGATGTGGTTCTGCTGTGTTTGCTTGCAAAGTTTCCTGTTTGAGTGTGGTTTCTCTTCCTCTGCTGGTTCTACGAGCATCCAGGGACACAGCCCGTTTCCTGCTCCCAGCCCCGGGGGGACACGGTGCCCTGTGGATGTCCCCAGTGTCACCAGCAGCACCTGGAGCTTCAGGATGGCTCTGAAAAATCAGCTCCACCAGTTAGATTGGCTGTTTGATGTAATCTGCTCATATTTGGGTTTAATTTATAAACTCTTCAGGGGTGATGAATCAGTGTTGGGTTTTCTGGAATAAGAACATTTCCCATCACTTCATTTCCTGGGAAAAAAGAGGAGAAAGTGTGTCTATGAATAGCTGCATGAGGAAGGCTGTGCACAATAAAGACATTATGAAAAATATTACACTCATCCATATTGATTTTTGCTTTGTTTGCTGGCTGGTTCCTTTATTACCCTGGCAGAGCCATGAGCAATGTCATCCCAGCTCAGCTAATGAGAAAACATCAGATGCTGCTGTCAGGCTGCCTTGAAAAGCCACTTCCATCATCATTTTAAAAAGAACCATTTGGAATGTCCAGCCTGCTCCAGCATGGGGAAAGGCTGAGAAGGGTCTGCTCTGATTCCTGTCCTGGTTGTGATGAGATGGATGATGTGACATGGAAAATGTGGCACATCCTGGGGACAGGGTTCAACCTGGGGCAACCTCTGCTGTCCTCCAAAACTGGTGCCTTTTGCAGGATGGCTGAGCCCATTTAAAGGGGATTAAACACAATCATTCCCCAAATTTTGAAGGTCTTCGTTACTCAACGACCTCTCCTTAGGACCCCCAGTAAGGAAATGTTTGCCAGTGCTTCATTTATTTATTAATACATTTATCCCAGCAGCCAGGATTGAGCCCCAGGATCTCTGATGGGATGAGACTGGGGCTGTCACAGAGAGTGATCTGTGTGAGGTTTGAATACCACTCATTAATTAGGATTTTCCAGCCCCTTTTCCAGGCTGGAGCAGCAACTCCCTTCATTAGCAAAGAGATAAATGCTCCCTGCAGCCAGCTTGGTGTGATCCCAGAAACCTTCCTGGCTCCTTGCTGAAGAGCACGTGCTCAGCTGGGGCTGGATTTATGGTAATCATGTATTATTAATCCCAAATAATACATATTCCAACCCTGCTGTTGTGCAGGGCAAGGCAGAGTGATTTGAGAGATATCTCCAACCTATAAATCTTAATATTCAAAACAGATTTGGTGTGTGTGCATGTTTTGGGGGGCACAAAAGGAACCCTCCTTCTTAGCAGAGAGCAAGGGATGCACCCAAAATGAAATGTTTCACAAACAGCGTTTCCCTCACGTGTCCAGAAGTTGTTTGTTACAGAAATTCTGATTTGGTCTAAATATATCTGCTGGAAAAAAGTGAAAGCTTGCAGTTTGAGAGCATCTTGTTGGATTTGAGGTCATGATATTTCCTTTAAATGATGGTTATGGCCAAGGTAGAACCTGTTACTTAATGTAGATTTCCTCATTTGTTACTGGCACTATTTCTGGTTAGGGAAGAGGAAATAATATTCCCAACCCTACTAGCATGAAATAGAAAATTATGTGTAAATATCTATTAGGAAATCTGGGCAATGGAACTTTTTAAAGGGGGTGTGCATTGATTTATCTTAATCTTATTACAATAATTGATGTTAAAGGAAAAACCAGCAATGAAAAGCCACGTTCTTTGCCATGGTGGAAATCTTTGTATTTCTCATAATGTCGTATTTCCCCCTAGGACTAAATTACAGCTTGTGCAGCCCCTTTCTTTAACTCAGTAAATAAGATTTAGCTCCTGTGTGCTATCCACCTGTTTCTATGGAAACCAGATTGGAGTGCCAGGCGAGCGGATTCGGCACCGGCCGGAGCGAGGGCGGCTCTGAAACGCACCCCAAGGCCTGGCTGGGCTCCCTCTGACACCTGGAGAGGCCAAAGGAAGGGGGTACAGCTTGGTGCTGGTGATGCTCAACTTGTTCATGTGATGCCAAACTTGTCTGATCCCCTTAAAACTGATTATTTTATTTTATTTTATTTTATTTTATTTTATTTTATTTTATTTTATATTTTATATTTTATTTTATATTTTATATTTTATTTTATTTTATTTTATATTTTATTTTATTTTATATTTTATTTTATTTAATATTTTATTTAATATTTTATTTTATTTTA
>NC_031785.1:3586259-3634325 GCF_001522545.3 Parus major
CCTGTTTTGGAGGGGGAGAGGAGATGCTTTGTTGGCTGCACACAGGGAGTCCTGATGCTCTGTTTATTAATGGTGTCATTTATTAATTGTCATCATGTGTGGGACATGGAAGGGTGCAGATCTTGGGGGTCTGGTCCAGGGGATATTCCCAGATGCTCCAGTGAGCCCTGGGGTTGGATCCTGGGTGAGATGAACAAGGAGGAGTGGAGCTTGGCTCAGGGTTCCCCTCCAAGAGCAAAGCAAGCCAAGAAGATTTGCTTTTTTTAGTGAAAAAATGATTAAAGCATAATTAATTTCTGAGACTTGGATAATGAAACATCTTTCTCTGCAGGCCTGAGGGCCCAAATTGGAACATTTTTAATGTTATTTTTAACGGTGCTATTTTTTACATGTCTCAACTCTCACTCTCTTCATACTCAAAGTGGGAAAAGCCGGGCAGTGGGATTGGTATTAAAATCTCCAGCCTGTTTTGGCCATGTTTGAGCTTAGATAATGCAACAAATCTGAGGTCTGCCCTGGAGACAGGGGTGTGTGGAGGAAACATCAGCTAAACATCATCTGGTTAAAGCCAGATGTCCTCCCTGGTCATCTTTCTCTCATATCAAAGGCAATTTTGCATCATTTTTTAATGTTCTAATGCAAAACTGGGGTGGAAGTTGGTGTCGCCTTACTCAGGGCCTGGACATCCCATGGTCTTTCCAAGATTATTCCCTAATCCTTTAAATATTTTTCACTTGTTTTCCAGGCATTTCCCCCCTCTTTTTGCTGTGCTGGGATTTGAGATGTGGGAAGCACAAGCCTGGGTGGAAAACAAACCCAATCTCGCTGGCACTGCGAGATCTTGATGATAATGAACATTAATAGCACATCACAGTGAGAAAACTGGAGCAGCCCAAAGGTTTGGCAGGGAGGACCAGGAAAGGATTTTTATTGGCAGCTCTTGGGGGATGAAGAGCATCAGCTACAACTTTCTGAGAGCACAGGAGCCCCCCTGCCCTGCTTGGCTCTCCCAGGGAAGATGTTCCTTCCTTGTGTGCTGTAATTCCTGCCCTTGACTGGCTGTGGAGCTCAAAAACCAGATTTTTTTCTGCACAATGGTGTAGCTGGAGGCTTCTGCCAGCCTTGTGCATTCTGGTTTGAGGGTTTTTGGGATGAAAGATGCTGTGTTCTTCACCCCACATGCCAGCCAGCTGTGTCCAGCTGTGCAGAGGGGTGTGTGGGACAGGGGAGATGCTGGGCTGGCTGCAGAGCCTCTCTTTTCATCACACTTTATTTTTTTGGCATTTCCTTCTTCATTTCCATCATCCAAGTGCCTGTTCCTCAGCTGGAACCACCTGGATGACTGCTGGACCCTCCAAGTCAGAGAACACCCCCAATCTGTGACCAGTTCAGTTCTTGGTACTTTAATGAATGGGGCAGAAATGAAATCCTGGACCTGGAGGTTTTCCCTTTCTTTCAGCCCCAAACCCTTCTGTAATCTTAATGGAAAAAAACAAACCTCCATCCCCATCCACCTCTGCTTTATTGGAAGTGCTAAACAGCCATCTTCAGCGACTTTTTCTAATAAAAGGATGTCTGTTAAACAGAGCCCCAGAGAGCTGAGCTGCTTTACAGGGAGCTGTTTGAACTGCTTGCTGTGATGGCTTTTTAATATAGTTTAATACAGTTCTGGCCTTTTTTCTGCATAGTTTTTCCTCATCAAAGCTTATAGTTTCCACTCTGTTGTCTGACTGTCACGCAGCTTTAGAGGGGGTTTGGGAAGGGGAATGGCACATGGAGCAGTGGAGAGCTCCATATTTTACATCCCAAATGCAGATTCACCAGTGACTCATCTGTGTCCGGGTGGGGAAATACTCTGAAGTTAAAATCCTGGTGACAACAGGCGAGGAGCACCCCAGCTGTTCACTTAACAGGTTGCACTGTGTTATTTCTTTATTTGTAATTGTATTTATTTGAAGTTTTTCCTGCAGTGAGGTATCAGTTCCAGCCTGATGGCCCCACACAGCACAGGAGCAGCTCTGGGGACAGATGTGGCCCCAGGCAAACAAAGGCAGGAGCACAGATGTGCTGATAGGGCCAGCAGCCAGAGAGGAGAGATGGGCATTTCCACAGATCTGAATCCTGCATCAGAGCTGGGAGCAGCACTGGGATCTCCAGGATCATCTGGGAGATGCTGTTGGAAACAGCAGGATGTCACCTTGCTTTCTGGGATTCATGGATGGGCCCAGCTGGGCTTCCTCTCCTAATATTTCATTTAAAATTCTCTCCTAAGCTGTGGGATGAGCATTTGTGTTTGGGATGAAACGTGCTGCTTCAGGTGACAGCAGCTGGGACCCCTTGCCAGGGTGTGGGGTGAGGTGAGAGCCCCTGGGTTTATGTTTTGGCACCTTCATCTCTCCCAGAAAAGGTGCTCTGGTTTCTTAGGAAGGGCAGAAGAAGGTTCTTGTGTGGAAAGGAGCAAACCAAAGGCAGGGAAAGGGCCAAGGGCACTTGAGAGCCCTTCTCACAAGGATCCAGAGGAGAGCTGGGACCTGCCCATGCCCTGGAGCCCATCTGGGAGCCTCTGTCAGCACAAAAGCTGCAGGAAACACTGTCAGGAGCAAGAGAGGGGCTGGATGTTTAATTGCTTTACATCATTAATGTCATGAAGCAATTGGCTTGACGAGGGGGCAGGGAGGTTGCTCCCAGTAGCTCTGCTGGAGTCACTGGAGGGGAGGTGACAATGCCATCACCCCCAGCAGGCAGCACACAGTTCCTGAGGGAAATTCCTGTCAGAACATCCCGGGGGATCTGCAGGGAAACAGCTGCAGGGCCAGGAGGGAGTGAAGACATCACTGAGCGCACTCAACAGACCCACAGAAACATTCCCAGCTCTGTGTGTGTCTGATTGCTTCAGATGTGTTCCTGCTCATCCACCATGGAAGCTTTTTCTGCTGGAGCTGTGAGCCCTGGCTGGGGCTGGGATGAGGAGATGAAAAGATCCTGTGTTTTATAGGAGCAGAATGCAGTGCACAGCACGTGCTGGTGCCAGGGCTGGAGGAGAAACTGCCCATACTGGGGGCAGCCTGGGAGAACTCTGGCTCAAACCAACTCCCACTGGTGTTCAGGTGTGAAGAACAGGGGTGAGAGGCAGCAAGCTGGGATTGTGTTTTTTAATGGAGGTCTTAATAAACACTGAATTATTTTGGTACAGGGCTCATCAGCCGTTATCCAGAGCTTTACAGATATCAGCACCACCACCTCCTACCCTGCAAACATTTATTGCTGATAACAGTCCACGTCTGCAGCAGAATAAAGAGCTTGATGAAAAATACATCAGTGGAACCTCTGTTAGCAGAGGGCTGCCTCGGTATTCCTGCTGTGATAACCAGCAGGGACATTCCCCTGGGTTTTCCCTGGATGCTGCAGTGATGACAGTTCTGTCTCTCTCTCTCTCTCTTGACTCCCCCCTCTCATATCCCGGCTCCCTGGGCTGCTGCTGGATCCCAGTGGGGTCTGGAGGCCCAGGACTGGGCAGTCTGGTCAGGAAAATGCTCCATGCACTGGCTGTACAGTGGGAAAAGAGCAAAACATGGGAGGGGCTCCTGTGTGAATTCACTGGTTGGGTGTGGGTTGGACATTTTGGAGGGTCTTTTATTTCCCTGTTGGAGACCATGTGTTCCCCTGTCCAGGATGCTGCTGCTGGGAGAGGAAACTTGGCTCTGGTGTGATTTTCAGGGTGCCCCTGAGCACAGCCAAGGTGAGCCCAGATCCCTGCTCACTTTGTAGGGCAGCACACACCACACCTGGGGTGCTTTCTCCTTTGAGCTGTGACTGGAAGTGGGGCTGGATGAGTGGTGGGAACACGGAATTCCGAGCTGGAGAAGCTGCTCCTCCTCTTTGCACCCAATTCCCCAAATCCATGACTGCAGCTCCTCACTGACCAGTCCCACCACTCCAAATCCCATTTCCAGCCAGCAAAGGGGGAGGGAATTGACATGACTGAAGGTTCTCCTCACGGATGTTATTTCCGCATAAATATCCATACATTGTCAAACCATCTCTTTCTTTCCCCCCCTTTTAGCCCCTCAAACATGTGATTTTTATTTCTCCAGATGTAAAGCCGAGCATGTGAATGTTAAATTGTTAAATAAGTCAAACATAATTATTCAAGTACCCGGCGTAATGCGTTTCAGAAGCGCAGGATCTGGAAGCCGACACAATGCGCGCGGGCAAACGCTTTTGTGGGGATTGTACTCCTGAGGGGAACGTCATTTTGACAAGAATATATTTTCCCTCTTTCACAGCCTGTCTCGTACTGTCTTGATGCTTTGGTGCAAGTCTCATCCGAGTAGAGTTGATTTTGATGGGGAATTATTCAAACCTTTCAGATCCATCCCTGCAGACTGGTTTGCTCTGCGGGATGATGAGATGACACTGGTGAGGAGTTGAAATAAAAGGGTTTTTTTTTTCTTCTGCAAGGCTTTGGCTGAGCTGGTTATCTCTTGGTAATGTTATCAAATGCTCCTTTCTGCAGTCCAAGCACATCACCTACATCTGGCCAAAATATGGCATGAAAAAAAATAAGATGTTTTGAACAAAAAGCAGCCTTAATAGCAGATGGGGGTAAAAATCATTAAAACTCAATTTTCAGGAACTTTTTTTGGATCCAAAATTGCAAAATATTTTGTTTGTTTGTGGACATATAGGAAACATTGCCTTTTTTCAGTGGACAGAAACAAAATGCTCCTCAGTATTGATCAGAACAGAAAGCCCTTTTTCTTTTCTCTGTCCCACTCCTCAGTTTTGAGATTTACACCAGGCTGAGCTTCTCCTCTGGGAATTCCAGACATTGCTGCCATTAAACACACGAGGTTATCTGAGTGTGGATTTCCGTGCCCCACATGGGGCACCTGAGCAGGGGCTCATCCAGACGTGGGATTTTGGGGATTTGGGGGATTTTGTGCTTTGTAAAATGCCCTGTGTAAAATACCTGCTGGTTGTGAAGTCAGTAACTTTATTGTGCTCTTCCTGGCAGTTAGAAAATGCCAAGAGAGCCAGCTAAGAACAAATCCCAGTTTCCTGTTCCCGCAAGTAAATACTTGTCAGGCATTTCCAGGAGCTCCATAGGACAGAAACCAGTTTTACCTGTTTGATTACAAAACCTCTTTGTTCTGGACAAGAGCTCCAGGGAGTTTTCCCTGACCCTCTGGGGCTGACCTGCTCATAGCTGAGGTGACAGCAGTTATTTCTCTGATCTCATCCTCACATTTACATCCCTGGCCTTTGGGATGGAGTTTTGGGTGTTGGCATTTATTGATAACTCTGCCCTGCTGGCACCAGCAATTCCTGTTCCTTTTTTAACTGTTTTTCCCTTTGTGGCTGCTGGGACCCTCATTCCCTCCTGCACAGGGCATTGTCAAGGACTCTCATCCATCTTGATGTCCTTTATCAACATTGTGTGTTCAAACCTGAGCCCTTAGAGCCATCAGGGGGGTGTGGTGATGGGATCCTGTATTAACACATGGATAAATCCCACTTTTTCCCTCCCCCTACAACCCCAGGTTGACCACAGTGCAGGGCCCAGCTGTTCTTTGTCTCCAAAGTCTGGTTAAAGGGCTGGGAGAAGGAGCACGAGGTGGTTCCAGCCACGTTTCCCCTGCTCTGTGTGATGAGGTGTGAGTGTATTTTTGCCATTTTCTCTGCTGTACCAAGGCTGGCGCTTCCCAGCCCACTCGATTTGAGAGTCACGTGTTGGAATTCCTCAAAGCTTCTCCTCTCTGTGTGTTCCAGACGTGCTCAATCTGTTCCTATTAATTTTTAAACGCATTTTTAGCGGCTGATAAACAGCTGGTGACACTTTGGGAGCTGCTGTGACGCTGCACACCGAGCTGGGGGATGAAGGCACGTCACCAGGAGCATCGGGACCGTGTTCCCTTGGGATGCAAACACCTTCCATGTGCTGCTTCCCTCCCCTCCCCACTGAGGATGGGGTCTCCAGCTGCCACGTTGCTTTCCCTGCTGTTTTAAACCATCCTGGCTCACTGCAGGTCCTGAGCAGAGCTCAGCTCACACTGAAGGGTCCAGCTGGGGAGTCTGCCTGAGCATCCTTCACAAAGCTGTTTTCACCTTAAATCACTGACAGAAAACATCATGCCTGACTCCTTCTTTTTCTTGGAGACAGACAAGATCTAATCTATGATATTTTTTCCTTTTTTTTTACAGCTGTATGGATTTGTTAGGCCTGAAGGCACCCTTAGATCATCTTGTCTTTCCCTGTGTGCAGTAGTGACCGTGGAAACCCATCCAGCTTCCCTTTCCACCCTGTGATGTGTGAGCTGTGACACCCTGTCATATTTTGGATGTTTTTTCAGTGCAGTTCTTTTCTGGGCCTCTTTGCAGTGTGCTGGGAGTGATGTTTCAGTCATCCCCGGAGCAGTAAATGTGCTGTCTGCAGAGACAGAGAAGCGACTAAATTTAACATCCTCAGTCAAATCAAAGCACTTTGAGGGTATATTTATCCTCTGCCACAGGATGAGAGGAAGGGAGGTGGTTTCTGAGTATCTCTGGAAAATGCCTTGTGGGTTCTGCTCTCTCTGCCCCAGGCTCCTGCCTTCCTGCAGGTGGAAATGCATTAATTGATGTCATAGGATTAACAAACAGAAAAACTGTGGCGGTGTCAGAGGTCTCTGGCTGATGTGCCATTCTCTTTGGAAAGCCCAGACCAGGAATTTGCCTGCCCAGGGGTAGGAGGCTGCTCCAGACAGCGAGTTTTGTCTGGAAACCTCTTGCTTCTAGTTAATCATGGATTTGGGAAATTCAGGGCTTTCTATTTTGAGAACTGAATCAGAGAGGAAGCGAGGGTTGTTTCTGTGCTCAGGATATGATTGATGGAAAACCCTTTACTTATTTCTGAAACTACATTTATTTCTGGGAGGTATTTCACCAGCAAAGCAGAATCTGTAATAAAATAAAACCTAATCATTTTATCTCCTTCAGGAATGGCAGGGAAGAGGAGGAGCAGCATCCTTGCACACGGATGTCTTGGCTCTGCTGCTGCACTGCACAGTCTTGAGGGGCTTCATTTGTGTCAAACATGGAATAATTGCAAAGAGAAAAGCTTGTGGGTAGTGTTTGTTTGCCTGGTAGAGCTGTCCTTTGCCAGATTCTCCTCCTTTTGAAACAGTTCTTGGAAAACTGGGCAGGAGTTGTGCATTGAGGAAGGATAAAACACACAAATCAGGAGCTCTGATATTCAACACTGGCCCCTGGTTGTGGCTCTTCTTACAGAATAAGAATTTAAACATTTGTAGGGTTTTTTTTTTCCCTCCAAAATGATGCAAACTCACAGAAAAGGCGACCTGACCTTGCCTAAGAAGCTGGGAATTTCTTCTCTCTGCTCTAAGCTGCTCCTCCCTACCCTCAGTCTTCTGAACATGCTGGTTTAGCTCCTGCTGGCTGCCTGTTTTTCTAGGAATGGGGAATTTAACGCAGTTGTTTCCCAGGAAACCCAGAGGTGACACTTTTGGGTTGGCAGGAAGTGACTGAGGTGTCCAGGAAGGGTCAGGCCAGCAGCAGAATCTCAGCACATCCCTCTGGTTTAGGTTCTCAAGACAGGGAAAATCAGTGGATGGAAACAGTCTGGTGAAAATATATGAGGAATTTCTCCTTACTACAGCTAAAGGTTCAACTACAGCATCCTGCAGCTTTGAATGGGTTATTTTTCTGAGTGAAGAGCAGTGAATTCCTGTGTTGGCTTCACATCAATAAGCTGGATAAATTGGGTATTTGTTTCTGATATGAAATCTTCCAGACCCTCTGGACAGGAGGAGGGAGCAGTGGGAATGTTCTGCCTCCATGAGTGGCAGCCTGCATCACTCCTTTCCTTTGAGAAACTTTGGAAGGGACAATTATAGCAGCTAAATTGGCAATACTGGAGGGCTGAAGTCCATGTCAGTTATTTTCCAGACTTGCTGGATGCTTGCAGACATTTGCAGAGTGGTGCAGGAGATGGTAAATGATTCCCTGATTGATTACATGTCTGAATGTGGCTTTGTGGGATTTGGGAGCCTCTTCCAGCTCAGGAGGAAGGGATGAGAATTTAAATCATAATCTGAATTAAAGTTTCCTGGGTTTAGAAGGGAGAAGTTTGCTTCCTTGTGCCCCACACCTGAACTGGTGAAGGATGCTCAGGGTGATCTTATCAAAGTTTTTTAGTTACTCATGAAACCAGGACCTTGTATTTGCAAACAATCCAGGGTGAAGCTGGAGCTCAGTAGCACCAAGAGATGTCTCAGTTTGAAGAGCCGTTCTGAGGGTGCTGGAGCAGCTCCTGGTGATGTGTTTGTGCTGATTTGGTTGTGTGTTCCAGTGTCCCCAGTGCATGGAAAATGGATATTTAAGGGGCTTGTTAGTGCTGATCTGGGGCAAGGAGGCAGCTCAGACCTGGCTGGCTTTGGGGGAATTCTGTTTGTAATGATAATAAACCCCACAAGTATACAAGGTGCTTCTCCTCCCTGGAGTCTGGGAGAGGATCAGGTCTAAGGAAATGAACTTCATCCTGCTTTCCTGTGCTTCTCTCCTGCTGTTCCTGAGTGTTTCTGCTCAATGTCACTCTGTTTTGAGGTGGGAAGGGAGTGCAGGCAGAGGGGAGCTCCAGCCCTCTCCTGGTTGTGTGTTCCCAGAGCTCACGAGCACATCGAGTTCTTCTGCACCACCCTTCTCCTCTGAGCCTTTTCCCCTCCTTTTTTTGTTTTAAACTTCAAGCTGTGAAAGTGAAGATGTTTCCTCCAGGTGCGTCTGTGCCTGTTCAGGAAGCTTGGAGCAGCCCCTCCATCTGTGGAGCCAAGTGGGATTCCTGCTGCAAGCCCTGACTCTGTGTAGCTGCAGGGAAAGAAACTTCAATGGGAAAGGTCTCCCATCCCTGCAAACACAGCGGTTCCAGGTTTTGAGCAAATCAAAGCAGCAAATCCCAGGCAAATTCTAAAAGCTGCCTTTTACAGTGCACTTGAAAAACTCCTGTTTGCTTCCTGCCTCTTTTGTGTACGTTGGAATTACAGGAATTTCTTTGAGCTTAAACGAGTTTTTCTCCTGATTTGTAAAACACAGCTGGTCTCAAACAGCTTGTGATGGTTAAGCTGCTGCTGCAGAAGGGCTTTAGGAGGGACTTTGCTTCCCTGAGGCTCCTTGGGGCAGAGCTGATGCTTTGCAGGTAGGATGGGGGGAGTTAAGTAGAGCTTCAGGATGAATCCAGGGCTCAGAGCCTGAGGAATCAATGGAAAAGCTTCCTCTGCCTTTAGGGCTTGGACCAGGGCAGCTCTGAAGTGTTTCAGTGGGATGGTGACTCCAAAACCAAACCCCTGGGTGTGGCAGGGAGGGACAAACCTGTCCTTGGTCTGTCCATCTGCAGATGGGCTCTGCTCCTGGCCTGGGCATCTCCCATCAGTGCTGCTGCCCTGGGACTGGAAAGGATCTAAACTTCTCTGGAGAAACCTGTGCTGGAGGCTGTGGCCCTGCCAGAAACTGGGGGCTCTGCAAAATGCAGGGGAAAAAAAGCTTTTAAACCCTTTCCTTTGTGTTGTTTTTATATTTGGCTGCATTTTTTTCCTTTTGCACCTGCAATAATGATGAAGGAAATCAGGCAAGGAGAATTTTAAGCTCTCTCTCTCTCTCTCTCTCTCTCTCCAATGGGTAAATTACTCTTTGTGCAAGTGGATTGGTTTCATATGGATGCTCCCAATTTCTCTTGCACTTGCAAAATGTTCTTAAACCACTTTTCTTTTTTGGTGCTCCCTATGTTTTGCTCTGACCTCACAGCTCCCTTTTGGAGCCAAGCAGAAATGGGAACCAAAGGTATGTGAAAATCTGTAATATTTTCTGCTTACATCCCAGGCCTTGATCGAAAGGGATTAAAGTTAATACAGATTAAAGCCAGTTTCTTGGAAGCAGGTTTGGATATCCATGTTTTGCATCTGACTAGCTGTTTTTTCCATCTGTTTCGACAAATCAAATCAATACTGGGGGAGGAGGGGGGGATGTTTTTGCAGGAGAGCCTCTCCTTGCAGTGTGCAAGGAGCCCTTGGAAATTCCCCTTGGCTGGAATTCACTTGGAATATGTCAAGGTAGAGCTGATGAAAGGGCTGGGATGGGGTGTGCTGGCTGAGGCAG
The DNA here is from genome assembly GCF_001522545.3 of Parus major. Lineage (NCBI taxonomy): Eukaryota > Metazoa > Chordata > Aves > Passeriformes > Paridae > Parus > Parus major. The sequence goes on from NC_031785.1 coordinate 3,596,406, forward strand.
CAGCTTTTTAATATTGAGTCTGGTCATGGAGTGATAAAACCAAAAATTGGTTTGGAAAGGACATTAAAACCCATCTTGTCTCACCCTTGCCATGGGCAGGGACACCTTCCACTGGTCCAGGGTGCTCCAAGCCTCCTTCAGCAATTCCAGGGACGGGGCAGCCCCAGCTTTTCTGGGTGAGCTGTGCCAGTCCAGTGCAGGATTTCAGGTATGAGGATAGCTCAGGTGAGAGCTGAGAGCAGAGCCACACTCCTGTCTCACCTTCTACCACCAGGAATTAATGGGAGCTCCTCCTTTTCCATGCTCTGCCTGAGCAGGTTTTTACCTAGGGTGCAAATAATCACTAAGGAACTGCCTCTGACCGGGCTTTTCCCTGGTAAAGTTTGTTAGGGTGGCTCTTTTTGAGTCACAAGGTGAGGGTTTTGCTGAAGTGCCTGACTTCAGGCACCCTGAGTTATGGGCTGGGGTCACAGGAGGACCTGGAGCCCTTTAGCACAGGGAAGGGATGGGGTTGTGGAGCAGCTGACCCACAATTTGGGGAGCAAACTTAATTAAATCTGACTGAATTCAAATGTTTAGCAGGAGCAGCTGGTTACTGGACAAAGTTTAGCCTGTCTTGGTGTTCCCTGTGGTGTAAGACAAATATTGGAGCCATTTTTGGGGTTGTCTGGCCATCCTCTCCTTTTGAATCAGTGCTGTGGGGCCAGGAGTTCTCTTCAAGACCCTTTCCCTTGAATACTTCTGGTTGTTACATCCATGAAAAGCACAGATATGATAATTATAACCACCCTGCTTAGCATAGCTTGAGCTCTGAGCCTTTTCTAGGCTCTCCAAAGCCTGCAGAGATCCATCCAGAGCATCATGGCCCAGATTTGGACCATGGAAGCTTGGAGGCACAATGAGTTCTGCCCTGAGCTGCTGGAATGATCCTGCTGATGTCCCACACAGGGTACGAGGTGTCTGTGGCAGCTTGCTCCATGCTCAGAGCTTTGCAGACTGCCTGTGTAAGCCTATTTACCAGCATTTGAAGCTAATTAGTGGTTTTAGGGATTTTTTTTTTGCCTTTTTCCTCCCTTCCTGCCCCTCTTTCCGGGCCAAGTGCCCAGCACAGCTTGGTGGCTTTCAGCAGGGGCTCGGTGAGGTCGGAGCCGTCAGCGCCCACGTCCTCCCACGTTTCACACCCTCCCATGCTCCAGCTCCCTCTTCTGCTGCTCACAGCTCGGCATCCTTCCAGCTTCATTAGGGAATGGCTAATTAGGGCAGAGGGAAGGAGCTGGACAGAGCAGAGGGGCTGTAGTGGGGTGTGGAGCTTTGCCTGGTGCTGATGGAGCTGTCACAGCCACCCTGGCTGTGCTCACCTGAGTCAAGCTCCTGCTGGAGCCGCTTTGTTTGTGGTTTTCCCCCTGTAATTTGCCTGGGTGGGGGGAAAAGCCCAGTCCCCAGCCTCATAACCCTCCTTTCCCAAAGGACATTCTCCTTTTGTAACCATCACAAAGCCATGCAAACGATTCCCCTCCAGTTACACGCTGGAATTTTTTTTTCTTAAGAGGCAATTTTGTAATATCTTTAATCTGGAGGGAAGCAGCCAGCCCTCAGATCAGACTTGCAGTGCTCAGGCCTTTCTGGGAATCCTCCTTGTCTCTGGGAATCCACTGGGAGAGTGCTGAAATCCCAGCTGCAATAAAAGTGGAGCTCTTACCAGTTTCTTCTCCCTGCTGGCTCCTTTTGCTCAAATAGATTTCATTATTGCTCTGAGCAAAGGGAAAGCTCGTCTGACTTGTGCTTCTCAGGCTTTGCTGAGTGTGTCCTGTCACTGCTGGACACAAAATGAGCCACACAGACACAGTTTGAGGTGTGGTGAAAGAAAGAGTGTTCTTTATTTATTCTTTCAGTATTTATAGGTTTCTGACCACGAGCAGGGATTGGATAGTCAGGTTAACACCTTCCCAACCCCACTGGCCATGAGAGACGTCCATCAAAAGGCCTATCTTTAATGGAATGTATAAACACCTATGTTTATAGTTTCTTTGCTGGGAAAGTGGCTAGAACTTGTAGAAAAAACAATATTGAAGGCCTGATTCTCAGGGTGACCTGTGTCCCTCTCAACCCTCTCTCCCAGTGCCCTGAACACTTCCAGCACCCATGGGTGCTCTGAGCTCTCCCAAGGGCCGAGCTCACCGCTCTGGCTATTCCAGGGCCATCAAATCAATCTCTGTGTTCAGCTGGAGGTTCTTTCCCAGCTCTTCTCTCTTGGCTTTGGTGCTGGCTCACTTGAGAAACCGCTGGGTTTCCCCCTGGGGCTTTTTAAGTCCCATGGAAGCCAGCTCCTCGCTCCAGTCCCTGCTATCACATAGAGATAATAAAAGTACTGAACGAGGCAGCAGCTCAGCAGCCGTGGCGGAGGAGAGAGCCCATTAAGGAGCAGAACAGCTCTTTATTGCTGTTGTATTAGAGGAACTCGGCAGCATCAAGCAGGCACTGGAGTTTCAGGGCATTAATTCCTGCTTTTGGGAGCTGTGGGAGGCACAGGGAGCTGTGGCTGGGCTGGGTTGTGGCTCTTGGTGCTGCTTTGTCTCTTTTGTTGCCTTTGGATCTTCTGTGTGTCCCAGGGAATTGAGGGATCTGTCCTGCCCCTGTTTGCTGTGGGGTGGGGACAGAGGAGCACAGACACCTCTGGACACTCAGACATCGGGGTTTAGGCACGTCAAAGATGTGTGACACTGTTCCCTTCCTTCCTCAGCTCTTCTGTGATGGGAAAAGACAAATTGGTGTCTTAAATATGGGAGATGGGCTGTGTGCATCTGTATAACTTATGATGGTGTGACAGAGTGCAGAGATTTTCTAGCAGTAGCCATAAATCCACCTGAATTGTTCTTTTCTGCTGCTTGTAAGGGAACAGTGATGGTTTTGCAGTGACTGCTCATTCTTGAAAGGCTTCATGATTTCAGACATGATGCCAGCCCCAAAGAGCCCAAAATAAACCTGTTAAAATCCTACATGAGTGCTGTTCCCACTGGAAATCAGCAGTGGCTTTTCCCAGTGATTTAATATTTGCACCCCCAGCATGTAATGTGGCCAAATCATGGGGTTTAATGCAAAATAGTGAGGGTTTAATAATGTTGTTTTTAGAAGCCCATTCAAACACACTGTGTGGCCTAAAGCAGGGCTTTACAGCAAATGGGCTTCACCACCCTGTGGGGCTGGGGAAGAGGAGGAGCTGCCAGAGCTCTGGGACCAGCAATAAAGCAAATGGAAGTACCAGTGAAGGATTCTTGGTATCTGCTGGAGGAGGGAAGAGGCTTTGCCATACCCACACTTGCCCATCTGCTGCATGGCCCTTGCAGTGAATACAGGGACAGAAGCCTGGACACACCATCACAGGAAAACTTCCCTGGCTTTGATTTGAAATCCTTATCAAATGTGTATCGGCCCAAATCTGCTCAGCTGGCACCTCTCCAGAAGCTGGATGCCAGCAAACAGCATGAGTGGCCCTGGGAGAAGTGTGGCATCCCTGGGCAGGCCAAGTGGAGCCACTGAGGAAATCAGCCAGGCAGGCACTGGAAAAGCTCAAACCTGTTGTCCAAACCAATTATTACTGGACAGCCTCATCCTCAGCAGGCAGCTGGGTGGATGTGATCCAGCTTGAGAGGGTGGGTGTAGGAAAATCCATCTGATAGATCCTTTCATGGGGCTGTGCCCACCCTTGGCATCCCAGGAAAACATTGCACGTTGTCTGATTTCCTCCTGCCCAAACAGGGCTGATGCTCTTCTCAGGTACCAGCTTGTGGCAGGAGATGGAGATTTAAGGAATTCCTCAGCAAATTCCTGGGATGCTGAAGCAGCAGCAGTTCTGGCTGCTCTGTGTCCAGGGAAAAGGGCCCTTGCAAGTTTATGCCCCAGGCAAGAGCACAAATGACTGCTCCAGAGCAAGCAGGTTGTGGTTTGTGTTCCCCTCACGCTCCTCTGGTTTTCCAGGGCTGGTCCAGCCAAGGTCCAAACCATGCTGGTTTGGGACAGGGATATGCAAACAGAGAGATGGGAGGCTGGGAGCTGCTGGTGAGAGCTTGGTTTGCAGGCAGCAGGTGGTGCCCAGCCCAGGAGGGTGAAGCTGCTGGGAAGTGCCCAGGTGTGCAGGGAGAAGAGCAAACAGGAGCTGCCCAGCCATGTGCACCAGCAGGAGAAAATTCAGGATTCTCCAGCACCTCAGGCAGGAGGCAGCTGGATCAAATCCTCCTTGCTCTGAGTGAGGACTGCTTTTCTTTGAGCATTCCTGTCCCTGGGACTGTTCCCATCAGTGTTTTGGTTGTGGGGTGCCGTATCCAGCTTGGAAATGATATCTCTGCGTTCCTCCCATGCCAAGTGTTCCCCCAGCCCAGCTGGTTTGTTTTTTCAAACCTGAGAGAGTTTATTTGAGAGTTTTTCTGGTTGCTCAGAGATGCCATCAGTTTGTCTCTGATTTTGGGGTCAAGTTTCTGCCTGAGGCTGGGGATGTTTGGCCTGAGGATTTGTTTTGCCCTTTGTGAGTTTAGGGGCAAAGCAGAAAACGATTCCGTGTAATTCTGGGCTGTGAAAACCCCTCTGCCATGGGATGGCACAGAGGGGTCTCTGCCCAGAGTTATCAGTGTTGGGCAGACCTCCTGATTTGCTTCCAAGCAAATCTGTTTGTTGTGGAAATGCTCAGTGCTGGCTATGAGCCCTCAGCTCATTCCCACTCCCAGGGTCACTCCTGGAGTACCCAGAGCTGGAAAGTTCCTCCTCTACAAAGTGTTCTCCAGCCCAGCTGGGTCAGTTTGTTTTTTGAAATAAAAAATAGTTTATTTTAGAGTTTTCTAGATGCTCAGAGATACCATCAGGCATAAACAATGCTGTAGGAAGTAGAAGAGCAGCGAGCATAGTAATTTATTTTCTATTTGGCTTTGGTTTATTTTAAAATCTGTAAATCCTAAAAGAAGGTGTTGGAAGTAAGGAAGAAAAGTGGTGAATTTTTTATGGAAGTGGTGTGGCTATTGTGTTTTTTTTTATTCTTTTCAAAAATCCCATTTCTTTACCCACTTTGTTTTTTTTCCCAAACTGACCAGTGAGTGTGAGGAACCCACTTTGACTCTTGATTATTTTATTTTACTTTTAATTTCTTTCTTTTTTCCCACGAAGTGCAGAACTCTGTGCCTTTTTAAACCCGAAATCACATGCAGGGCCCTCTTGCCTCGCTTTGTGGTGCTGGTGTTTTGCAGCAATGATCTCTCTGGTCAGTCAGTGACCAGCTGGGTGGTTGGATTCAACCCCCATAAATACAAATACACTGGAATTTCAGGAATGTGAAGGGCATCCCTCACTTGTCATGGCAAAACCACCAGGAATTTACCCACCAACCCTTTGGCAGGTCACTGCTAGAGAAAAGTGTCTGTGCCTCACCTGCATTTGGTACCTTTATATTCCTGTTTATATTCCTGCCATCTTATTGTCAGTGGGATGTTATATATAGCTTTTATGGTAATTTTGTGTGCTGAATGCAGTTTCCAGGGAGGAAATTGCATTGAGGAATGGGTGAAGAGGTAATAATAATAGCAATAATCTGCATAAGCCCCTGTTGTTAAAACCCACAGCCCTACATCTCCTGGAAGAAAAATGCAGAGATAAGAGAATAGTTTTCCAAACATCTTCTAATGACTTGGAGGGTGACTTTTGGCAAGGGATGGAGTGGCAGGACAAGGGGAAATGGCTTTAAACTGAAAGAGATTTGGGCTAGATATTGGGATATTGGGAAGGAATTTGAGGGTGGGGAGGCCCTGGCACGAGGTGCCCAGAGAAGCTGAGGCTGCCCCATCCCTGAAGTGCTCAGGGGCAGGTTGGAATATCTGTTTTAGTTGTTTTGCTCTGTCCTGGTATTCCAGAAGCAGAGAAAATCCTCAGCTGGGATCAGGAACCCTCGTGCTGCCCTGTGGGTGTGGGACAGATCCTGACCCAACCCCAGAGCCACAAGTCAGGCCTGGGTTTGCCTGCAAATTTTACAGGGGAAAATGAGACACGGTTTAGCAAACACTTAAGGGGTGATTTACTTTTAAGAATGTTGTTTAATCCTGTTGAAATTGAGAGGATTACTTCCCTTCAAATACATGCTTAAGCTCTTCCCTGGCTGGGATCTGTGAGGAGCTGGCCTTGCACTTGGCTTGTCTTGCTCTTAGCAGGAGTTATTGAGAAAAATATTCCCTGATATTGGGACATTCACTGTTCAACCTTCTGGAGCTGTGTCAGGGAGGGTTTTGTGCCGGACCCCTCACGCTGGGTGGTTTGGCTTCCTCACCTGAGGGTGGATTTGGGATCCTGGCTGTGCTGGCTCCTCACTGGAAGCAGTGCCCAGGCTTTGATGTGCCAGCATGTGCAGAGCTCGGGGCTGTGCAGCAAAGGACAGAGGGAACCTTCTTGGTCAGGGGAACCAGGAGCTTCCCTCTTAAATTTCCCTGGAAGTCAAACCCCACAGGGGAACTGTCTGATTGATAAACTGGATTTTTACTTCAGAAGGCTAAGAATAGAGCATGGAAGAGACTCAGTCAGTCAGCCTAGGACTTCCCTGGCACGATTTTAAGTCCCCTGGAGCAGGGCTGGGGGTACCAGTGGATCCTCCAGTCTCTGTGCCCTGTCTGAGCTGGTGTCACAGGTACCACTGGTGGTGTTTTGTGCTGTGATGAGCCCTGGAGCTTTTCAGGGATGTTCTGTTCCCTGTTTTCCATGTGGAAATCACCCACTGAACACCAGACTCTGGCAGGTTTCTGGTTGCTGCCCTGGCTTTGGCTCCACATGTGGGGCAGCAGCAGCTGACAGCCAGGCTGGAATTCATGGCAGATGAAAAGTGGGAGGGATGAAGGTTGGAAATGTGTGGAGGAAAAGGATGATCTGAGATGAGGCTCTCACTGATGTCCTGGGATAAAGATGTGGGAGGCAGAGAGGCTCTGAGTTCATCCCAGGAGAAAACAGGGATGTGGTCCCTGGCTGGGTGGAGTGGAGGTGCCTCAGCAAACCAGGGGAGCATCCCAAGTAAAATTCCTGAATGAAGGGATCTGAGGGGTCCCTGTGGCAGCTCCAAGCAGCATCAACCCCCAGAGGGTTGGGTTTGTCCACCTGGAGCCCACCCTTTATCCATGTCCCACCCCAGCAGATTGGAAACCAGTCCAAAAATAAGAGGTTTGTTTTAATAACTCCAGCTTTGGAATGGTGAATGAACAAGAGTAGAACACAGTTTAAATCTACAAAAGACTCAAACCCATTCTTTGTTCCTCTTCACTGAAAATTCCCCTTAGCAATTAAAACTTCCATCAAAAAATGGGAGTTTTTCTGAAAAACCTGGTGGTTTTATTGCTTCTGATTGCAATGCTGATGAGAATATTTTGGTGTTGAATCACTCCTGGCTGTTTTCTGCCAGAAAAGGGCGATGGTCTGCACTCACCTCTGACAAACTGATGATGCATCTTTATTGAATTGCAAGGAGTCAGAGCCGTTCAGTCTTGGCAAATTTGCCTCAATAAGATCATTTTGTGTGAGGAGAGACACGAAAGGAGTTGTAATCCTTTTGTAATAAAATAGAAATGAAGAGGGTTTTCTCAGTGCTTCTTAGTGTTGCATAAAACCTGTCAGGGCAGGTCTGGGCTCACTAAATGAGTATGGGGATGGCGTTTCCTCGGATGAAGCTGTTCAATAATATCTTTATAGCTGAGGGTTAAATGTTTTTTGTGCTCAGTGGTGGAACCTGCAGCAGGGTTTGCACTGGCAGTGTCCTCCCAGCCCTGGTGGTGACACTGTGACACTGAGGGGGGATTGAGCACATCCATTCCAGTGGGGTTCAGCTCCAAGCACCAGGCTGGGGATCCCTGGGCTCCCACCAAACCTTCCTGTGTCATCATTAAGCACACCAACATCTTTTTCTCTCATTTCCAGGTGATCTCTGCAGTATCCAGGCTCTCCTTCCACAGTATTGCTCAAACCAAAGGAATTAGGTAAGATCCTTTCAATACGATGCTTTAAAATAACATCTCTCCATGTTCATTGTATTTAATCACATCAGATTCATTAGAAGCTGCCCATGATAAGGTTAAACAGACACCAGGGGTGTCTTTGGGATGTAGGGAGGGTCCTTACAGCTGCTTGGGAATAATTTCAGATGAAATAGTGAAAATATGAGGAGCTGTGTACGCTGTTTGTGCCAGGAAGGGCAGCAGGGTGAGTTTTGGTGTCTCTGGAGGTTTTGCTCAACTTCATGAGGGATCCCAGGAAAGTCAGCAGTGCCCAGGAGCTGTGGCATCACCCCACTGTCCCCACTGTCCCCACTGTCCCCACTGTCCCCACTGTCCCCACTGTCCCCACTGTCCCCACTGTCCCCACTGTCCCTGTGCAGGGCAGCCCAGGGCCTTTCTGCCCTTGACAACTGGGAAATGTCCCCTGGCTTTGTCACAGGCACATCCTTGGTGAGGGTGGGAGGAGTGCCCTGGCACCCAAGGTGTGCTGCCTGCTCCTCCTCTGTTAGCTGAGGGAGCACTGGGGAAGGAATTCAAAGCAGCAGACAGCCCCTATTAAGCAGAGCTGTTATCCTGCTCTTTGTTCAGCTCCCTGCAAAATTGCTTTGCAATTGCTTTCCTTGTTCGAGTGCATTTGGATTATTAATCTGGGAACATCTCATTAGGACCACGGCTATAACAGGGATGAGCTTGCAGCCTAAATTACCTTTTCCTTGTTTTTTTGGGAGGGAAATGTGTGAGTTTTCACCCCCCAGCTACAGAACACATCTGATTTTCTCCACAGCATGTGTCCTGCTGCTGTTCTGGGTGGGGATCTGTGGCACATCCCAAGCCAGGCACAGCCAGGATGAAGAGTTTCAGGCTGGATGAGGTCCCTGCCCCACTCCCAGCCCTGCCACCCATCCCCAGCACCCCCTGCCACCACTCCCACTGTTGGAACATATTTTCCCTGCCTTGTCTGTGCTGAGATTGCTGGAGGGGAACAGCTTTTCACGTGTAAAACCAGCTCGGAGCCTTCCCATCTGTTAAACACGAATCTGCCAGATCCCAGCAGGGCTGGGGGGAGATGCAGGGGGCGAGGGTTTGAGGAGGAAAGATTTGTTGTAAGTTAGGGACTGTTTGTTTTGATAATAGCCCTGAGTCCTGGAGGAGCCTGCAGTGATTTTTGTTTTAAGGGAAAAGAACATCCAAGGAGTTTGGAGGCCAGGAGCAGCGGGGGATTCGTGTGCACAAACTGCAGGGCCTTGCTGAGGGCTGGGTTTAAGTCCTGGGGCATCACTGGGAGGGTCCCAGGGTGTCACCCCTGGCAAAGCCTTTCCCAAGGCAGGGAGGGAGGTCCTGGATCCAGCTCAGAGGATGAAGGAGCTGCCATCCCCTGGGAATGCTTTGGTTGAGCCCCTGTTGGTTGTTGGACATAGCTGAGATCAGGGACAAGGGAGGCTTTGCTATTCTTGTGGGTGTGTGGCTTTCTCTCATTCGTTTTACAACTGGCATTTACAGTTCCCACTAAAATCCTTTATCTTGGAAGCCTTTGGCACCGTAATTACACAAGAGTAGCAGAGAGCTCAGTGAGCCTTTGCTTCTAACCCTGTTTTCCTGTGAATTAACCCTGTTTCTCCTCCAGCTCTGCAGGAACAGAAAGTGCTGTCACTCCTTTAGCTGGCAAATAGAACAGACTAGAAACAAATTCTGTAATTCCAGGAAAATTTCCCTCCTGGGAATGTTCCCTCCCACCTCGCTGTCCCTACAGCCACAGAGCCCTTCCTTTGTCCATTGCTGCATCTTCTTTCCTTTAAATTAGGTGATCTCTTTCTGCACCATCACAAAAACTAATCTCAAATGAATTTATCTGAATTAATCTAATCTTGTGGGAACCAGCAGCAGCTCTGGCTCCCTGAAGGGACTGCTCACATCAGCCACCACTGCCTCAGCTCCTTGGGGTCCATGCTCTTCCCTCTCCCAGTGAAGATGCTTCCACTGGAAGTGGGAAAAACCTTGTTGGCTCAGGCACAGTGCTTAAAACCATGCTAAATACAGTGAAATTCGGATTCTGGGTGGATTGTATGGTCTTTAGCCCCACGGCACAAATGTGGCTCTGCTCCAATCCCTATTATAGGGTCTGAGAATCAGGATCACGCAAATTAAGAGTGAAATAAATCCCAAAGCCTGTTACTTGTCCTTAAATAAGTTTCATGGTGTGGAGAAAAATAAAAATCAATCTTGTGTGCTGTTCAGTGAAAAAAAAAAATAAATCACTCTTTCTGTCTTAATAATTTCTGGCTACAGGAACCTTGGCAGAGGAACCCTGTTTCCCATAGTACTGCAGATAGCTATCAGGATAGCTCTGTGGAGATGACAGAGTGTTTCTTCCAAGAAACAAGCAGCAAAACCAGGGTAAAAACTCGATCCTGAATGCAGTGTTTGGTTTGCAATGTGCCCAATGTGCAGCAGCTGTAGCTGCAGCCCTGATGTGACCATCCTCTGCCTGCCTTGTCCCCATCCCAGGGGCCAGCCCTGCAGGAAGGGCTCTGTGCTGATGGGATTTCTGCTGGGATTTTGATCCCTCTGTTGTCCCAAAGGATTGTGCACAGGGACAAAGAGCTCAGGAGAGATTTATTTAATTGGTTTTGGTTCCCATCCTTCCCTCCATCTTTTTGGAGGACTGTCAGCACTTCCAGGGAGAAGTTCCACTGTGCTCCATCCCTGGCTGTCCCTGAACAAGGAGCCTTTATTATCCATGCCTGGATTTTCCACTGCAGCCCTAATTCCATTACCCCATCCCACTCTGACTGGCACTCCCCAGCCAGCCTGGAGGATTCTGTAGCTGTGTGATTTTTGCACAGGGATGTTGTGCAAAGCTTCTCCTGTGCTTTGAAGCAAGAATTTTCATTCCCTTTCCGAGTTTTCTTTCCAAGTTTTCTTGAGCAAACTCAGCTCTCTGGAGGACAGCAAGACTTCTTGTTGCAGGTCCCAATAAACCAGGATTATAATTATTTTCTTAAAGCTTTTTTTTTCTGTTTCCCCTTAAGACTTTGCTGCCACAGCCACGACTGTTCCCTGCTGCCTGTGGCATCCTGGCATCCTCTGGGCTCCATCATCCTCCTCGTGCTCTGGGGGCTGGAAGTGAGCTCTGAGCAGAGGAGGGGGCATGTGTTTATTCATCTCCCTGAGATCTGTGTTTTTCCTGGAAGCAGACTTCTGCAGGCAAAGCAGGAGGTTCAGGAATATTGGCCCGTGCTGCCTGCCTGCATTTTTAATGTGTGCACAGCAAAGCCCAGCTGAGAGCAGGAACAGGTTTGCATGTTCAGAGGCCTTTATGGAGGCCCTAAATCTGAGTAAATCCTTTCTATATGAACTGAACCTCTGGATGACTCTCCTCAGAAGGCACCACAGTTGATAAAAGAGCATTAAAAGCATTTGCAGGTGGGCAGGAAGGCAAATCCTGGTTGTCAGAGGTTTTCTCTCACAGAAGCAGTGGTGATGCTTTGGCTGGGCCATGGAGGGAAGGACACAGGGATGAGTTTTCCCCCTCTTGGGGCCAAGGCAGGACCCCTTTGTGTCACCTGGAAGAAAAATCGACCAGTCCAGATCCAGTGGGAGTGGCTGTCAGGGCTGGGTTGCCCATGGGCACCCTGTGAAATGGCCATCTTGGCCATCCTGTCTCTGTGTTTTTTGAAACAGGTTGCCCAGAGAAGCTGTGGATGCTCCATCCCTGGAAGTGTTCCAGGCCAGGCTGGATGGGGCTCTGAGCCTGGTTTAGTGGAAGTTGGATTAGGGAGATTGGAATGAGATGATCCCTATGGTCCCTTCCAAACCATTCCAGGATTGTGATTTGTCCCATCTCCACAGTGCAGACAGAGAGGGGAGAGGAGAAAAGCTCAACCCTGGGATTAGCCCGGGTCAGAGCCACCTCCAGGCACATCCAAGGCAGCCAAACGAGCACCAGCAGTGAGGATTGATCCAGAGGAGAGTTCCCTGCAGCCCCTGCCTGCTGCCAGCCCTCATCCCCGCTCCCCTTTGCCCAGATGAAGCATCAGAGGGGCTCAGAATGAGGATTGCAGCATTGTCAGCCCTGGAGTTTCTGCACTTAACAGCTTGCCAGGAATATCAGGATGTGTGTGGGGGAAAGGAGGAGGGATGGGAAGGGAGAGGCAGAGCAGCAGTCCTGGCAGGAGGTGCCCAGGGGGCACAGGGGACTGGACCTGCAGCCCCTGCTCTGCAAAACTTGAGTGCCTGTGATCCCAGCGTGTGTCCCTGGCTGATCAGGAGATGCCTCAGTGATTCAGCCTGGAGTTCTGCCCAGGTTTCATGACTTTAACCCATTTCCCCACCTGACTGAAGCCCCACTGTGGTGTGGGCTGACCCTTCTGCTTGCAGTGGGGGTGACCCTGTAAGAAGGGTTTGGTGCAAACCCCTCTGCTTGCAGAAGATGTGGTGGCACAAGCTGGAGTTGATCAGGATCCTCCTCACTGTCCTGGAGGGAGATAGGGGAAGATCTTTCACAGAATCACTGGGTTGGAAGAGACCTCCAGGATCAGAGTCCAACCCATGCCCTGCCACCTCAACTAAACCATGGCACCATGACTGGAGTGCCACATCCAGTCTGTTTTTAAACACATCCAGGGATGGTGACTCCACTGCCTCCCCGGCCAGGCCATTCCAGTACTTTATTATCCATTCAGTGAAAAATATTTCACTATATCCAACCTATATTTCCCTTGGCACAGCCTGAGATTGTGTCCTCTCGTTCTGTCAGTGGCTGCCAGGTGAAAGGGGCCAACCCCACCTGTCTACAACCACCTTTCAGGGAGTGATAAGGTCACCTCTGAGTCTCCTTTTCTCCAGGCTGAACAACCCCAGCTCCCTCAGTCGCTCCTCACAGGTCTTGTGTTCCAAGCCCCTCACCAGCCTCGTTGCCCTCCTCTGGACCCACTTTTGTGGCCTTTGCAAGGGTTCTCCATCGTGCTGGAGGCTTCTTGCAGATCTGATTTGGTTTCTGATCCCCCCCTGCCCCTGGGGATGGGAGGCAGATCCAGCTGGGTGTGAAAATGGCAAGCAATTAAAGGTGTGCTAACAATTAAGTCCTCAAGTGTCTTGTGGTGAGGAGGTTGTTAGGGCACCTCTTCTCCTGAAGGTTGGTTTTACAAGGACTGTTTTATTCCCTGCCAGCGGCTCTCTGGAATTGCACTGTGCCCGTTATTCTTTTACTGCCGTTGTGTTTTTCCTTGTACACACTTTAAGGGCTGCTGTAAAATGGATGGAGAAGGCTGTGGGAGGATCCGTGTCTGGAAACAGCTCCAGCTGCTGTGTAGAGCTCTCCTGGAACTGGGACCAGTCTTGGAACTGGTCACCAGCACAAGCTCAGGGAAGCTCCAGACCTCACAAGCAGGAGGTCAGGTGGAGATTGTTTTGTGTGGAGATTTTGTGTGACACCACCAAACCTTCAGGAGTCACCATCAAGCTCCTCCATGCACTGATAAGCAGAATCCTTGGCTGAAAAGCAGCTCCTTTCCCACTTAAGAAAAAAAACAAAAACAAAAAACAAACGTTCTTAACACATTTATTTTGGCAAGTTTGTATCCTCACAGAGAGCCTGAAAAATATCCCTGACATGTTTTCCTGCAGGGCTGCTTGGTGGGCTGGGGGATGCTGAGGTCACCCCGTCAGCATCTGCTCACAAAGCAAAGGCAGCTCCTGTGTCCCTGCCCACCCTGGGGGACCTTCCCAGCGCCTCTGATTGTCTTCCCAAAATGCAGTTCTTGCCCCAAGGATGTTCCAAGGATGGAGAAGGGCTCCAGGTCCAGCTGGTCCAATAGAGGGGGACTGGGGGAAAGGGACACTGCCATGGGCTGTGGGATGCTCTGGGACAGCCCAGGTCTGCACCTCACTGGGGAAGGGATTCATTGTGACCCTCAGAATGGGCTGTTTGGAGCTGGTTTATGCTTCACAGTTGGGCCCCTCTTGGCTGGGATGTGCTGGTGGTGCTTTCCCTGCAGACAGCAGTGCTGGAATCAGGCAGAGAAAGGCAAAATTATGATCTTCATAATTATTTTATTTTTCTTGGCACACATTTCATGGGATGGCAGCTGCTCAGGTACAGCAGAAAAACTCAAGAGTGCTGAAAGGTCTTGTGCTGTTTTGCTGCAAGTTAAAAATAGGGATTTCAGGATTTGTGTTTTCCAGTGTGAGGCAGTGGATGTTGTTGGATGATGGGATGCATCCCAGATCTTTACTGGGACAATCATTCATTCCCTCATGGTTGGTTGTGCTGTTACCCCACAGGATTTGGGTCTTTTTTTTCCCTTTCTTTTCAATAAAGACATTTCTGGATTCCCTTTTTGATTTTACCCATCTGTTCTCATCAATGTGGAGCTGAAGTGAGGAGAAAATCATCCCTCTTTCTCGAGCGAGGCATTGGTACACGAGGAGCTTTTAAAAAGGCGATAATGTGTTGAAACATAAAATTATACGAGCTGTTATTTTCTTGTCTTCTCATCTCCAGAAATACTCAGTTCAGATTGGAGCTGAGCATAAAGCAGGGCCTGCAGCTCACCCTTGGGTGCTGTCTGAAAAATCGTCATCATCATCATCATCTCTGTGTTGCTGGTGATGTAACTCACTCTTTCCCTGCTGAATTTCCATCAGAATTCATCTTGTGAGAATTTCTGCAAGTTCCAGACCACAAATAAAAGCAAATTGTAATTTTTCAGAGGATGTGTCTAAAATTTGGCGCCACGTGAGGTGCTTCTTTCCAGAGATGAGTAATGTAACAGAAAAGTGTGATTTTAATTAAATTCAGCAGCTTTTGGTATACTCTGATGTGTCTTGTTCTGCACGGGGAGAATTGAGTCTATTCTGCTTTATATAAATTTATTTTGAGGGCATTAATAGTGTGGTTTTATCTCACAGCACTTGACCAAGATCATTGCTTGATGCTGCTCCTGTTTCAGGGATGGGAACCAGATCTTGGAGATGCTGGAATGAGGGCAGGGCTGGAGAGGCAGCTCTCACCTCTGTGCTGGTCCCTGGTCAGCTCACAGCCACCTCCTGGGGAATTCCTGCTGCTTTAATCTGCCTAATTCCATGAAGCCAGTGAGGGAAGTGTTTTCAGTGCTGTGTAAATGTCTTGGAAGAAGAAATTGTTTTCTTTGGGCAGCTCCAGGAGTGCTCAGGGTGGTGGGCCCAGGATTGCAGAACTGATGGCTGACAGGGGGCACAGTCACAGGAATGGGGTGATCCCCAGTGACTCATCCTCCTGGAGAAAAAGAGGACAAAAAAAGGAAAGGGGAAGGTTGGAACTACCAAAATGATGTCCTGGGAACAGCCAAAGTCTGAAATGTTGGGACTGAAGCAGCATTAAACCTCGGCAGTGGGACAGAAGGACTTTCCTGGAAGCACAGGAGCTGTGGGGCTGAAAACCTGCACACCTCGGAGAGATGTGAGATGGGAGGAGAAGATCTAATGACAGATTTCCGGGCAGCTGGCATTAGAGAAATAGAAAACTATGACAGAACCCCACTCCCAAACTCCCATGGAAACACAGCCTGAAGCCCAAAACGTGGGTGAAATCAGTGTCCTGTGGGTTTCCTTTGCATTGCCATGACTTTTCCTTCAAAACAGAGACGTCAGGGGGTCTGTACACCCAGCCAGGGGAGCTGGAAGCCCTGCAGGGTGTAATTTCAGACTGTAGGTTCCACACCACAGAAATATTTGTCTGCCAGGAGGGTTCAGCACAGCTCTGTCCATCCCAGCAGAGCTGCAGAAACTCCTCTGCACCAGCTTGAGGCTCTGGTCCTTCCCATTATGGGAGAAATCCCTCACAGAAGGGACGGCAGATGGGAGCAGCTCAGGTTTCCCGGGTGTCACACGCTCCACCTGCTTTTTTAAAACACTCAAGTGTTATCCCTGGTCTTAGGAAAACAGGGGGAGATTATCCTGCTGGTGCTGGGAGGGTGGAATCCCCCTCCAGAAAGGGATAAATCACCTCCTTTAGACTCCTGAGGGCGTTAGCACGAGGCTGGAAAACTTCCTTGCAGATCTCCCTGACAAAGCATCTCCACTGAGAGCAGCCTCAAGTGGGAACAGCTCCTTGGGATGGAGTGCCCTGAGTGGGACATTTCCTCCCTCTCTGCTTCTCACCAGGCTTGCTGTTCCCAGGACTGCTGTTTGACCCCAAGAAATCAGAGTGGAGACTGGAAAAACAGTAAATAAAGCGTGCTGGGTCCTCCTCGCTCTGTCCCATGTGGATTTGAGGCCAAGATGATGCTGTACAAAATGATCAGACTGAAGCTGCCTCATCCCTGCTCTCTGCAGAGGTGAAGAGCTGCCTTCAGTTGCTAGGACAAGGCAGCCCAGATGCTGAGATATGCTCATAAATAAATAAAGCTCCCTGTTTAGTGCTGTTAGAATTGCAGCCTACCTGGCTCTTCCCATTAAATAATTCAGAGGAAGGAGCAGCCAGGGAGCGCTGAGAGATTCCCTGTGCAGGGATGGATGGTGAGGATGTGGTGTGGGAGGGATCATGGGGCACCCTGAGAGCGAGGGGGGGTTTTTTTTCTTGCATGAGATGCCTGGTGAAGTATGAACTGATTGTCCCCGTGGGTGATGGGCTGTGGCAGTGGCTGGCTCTGCCTGTGTCCCGTTTGCAGGGAGCTCTGTGACATCCAGAAAGCCAAAATATTTTGTAAGATCAAGGGGGTGCTTTGCATCACATGTCAAGCAGCATCGTGCTGGAAGTCCTGCCCTCCAGAGGAGCAGCTCACTCTAAACTCCACAACAAATTGCTTGGTCTTTTCTTCCCTTTTCAGCTCTGAAACAAACACATCACATCGATCCCACTTCCCTTCCCTCCTTTGATCTCTGAAAGCGATGCTGTGGGGTGCTGTGGGGTTTGCTTGTGAAGGAATCTACTTTGGGAGCTTTATTATCTCTTAAGAGCCTGTTCAGCTCTGTTTGATGGCACTGGGGGCTTTTGCTTTTCATCTGGGGCTCACAGCAGCCCAGGCACGGCCCTCGAGGATGGATGGAGCAGCAGGTGGTTTTACATGGTGGCCAAGGAAAAGAAGCTGGTGCTTAGCTAAAGATATGAAATAAGAGACATTTTCAAATGAATTTTAATAAATCAGGATCTCTGCAGACCTGTTGGGTTTCAGTGGAGTCAAAATACTCGTTTACTGTTGGGTATTCCCAGCTATACTGAGCTCTTACACATGAAGTTGCAATGTGCCTGGAGGTCTTTAACACTTCTCCAGGGTTAAAACTTTTAGATCTTTTGACTGACAACATTTTTACCCATTTTAATAAAAAAAAATAAAAAAAAATTCTCAGAGAAAAAAGAAAAATAAAAGTTTTTTTTCTTTTCAATCAGAGATTGGTCCCAAACCAGTTTTTTTTGCTGTTGGGGAGCTCATGGCTGGGGAAGGTGCAGCACCTTCACCCACCTGGATGGAGATGCTGCTCCCTGCATGGCTGGGGCCAAGGGTGTGACTCATTCTCAGTGAAACCCCTGTGCTTGTGAGAAATTAAAACAACTGGGCTAAAAGATCTCCCAGTTGGCTTTTCTTTGTGCTGCCTTGATAGGGATCTGGTGGGGTGGGAGTGAGAGCAGAGCTCTCCACCACATCAAATCCGTGTCTGCATCTAGCTCAGGTGTGTTCAGTGACAAAAAAATAACCTAAATGGATCTATAAGGGAGCTTAAGTCAAAAGTAGGGAGACATTTCAAATAGTGGCTCTTGGTAGAGCTAAGTTAAATTGTGTTGTTACACTTAGAACTCCTGGGGAAGAGCAAAGGATGAACAAAGGAAAAAAAACAAGGCTTTGTCCCAAAAGCTGCCCTTCAGCTCCAGATTTTGGATGGTCCATTTAGTAACCCTCACCCTGGTGTGACTTCTCCCTCTAATTGCATTCTGAGTCCTTATTTAGCCATTAGCTGCTGCTGCAGGACACAGGTTATTAATTCCTCCCCTGCCCTGACTTTCACTCACTGGCAGTCAAGGTGAAGCTGGGAGGGCCAGGGGAGCTGCATCCCCATGAAACTGATTAGAAAATGTTTTTCTCCCTTTTCTGCCTCCTTTTCTTACTTGTTGGGTTGTGTCACAAGAGCCAATTACTCCTCAAGGCCAGATCTATGGCTGGAGATGTGCCCATGTGATTTTAATATTCTTTATGGCTCTTTTATTCCTTTCTCTCTGCTGTGGTGAGCGCTGGGGAAGGAAATATCCAAGATTAAGAACAGAAGATGCACGTAAAAGTAAGAGGTCGTGCCTTGTGGTGGATTTCTTTTTATTGTTGATGTAACAAGTGATGTTTAAAGTGTTTAAACCTCTGAGTTCTGCCTTCTTGCCAGAGCTTTGCATCCCTTGGCTTTCTCCCTCCCGTGTTGCCACTTTGCACATGGAGGTGTGTTGGAGTCAGAGGTACAGAAAATATTCCCTTATCTGTGCTGACAGGCTCTGATTCTCAAGAGAACACTGAGTTTAACTTAAAACCACGGGGAAAGCTCCTAGAACTAAGAGGAGAAACTGGGAATGCGAGTGTGTAAGTTAGAATTATATTAAATCACTCGATGGGAAAGAGTTTGGGGTTTAAGCTATATTAGTAAATAAGAGACAACATGGAGGATTTAGGGCATTGTCCTTTTCTCCTCCTTCTTCTTCTTCTGGGGTTTTTGGGTGATATTAAGGGGTTAGATGAAAGAATCCACATTGCAGGACACAGGTGTCAGGTTATGGGGTTATTAATGAAAATCAGTTACTTGGCATTTCATTATTGGATGGGTTGACACTTAAAAGACCTTGAAGAGATATTTCTCCAGCCATTTTGCACTTTGTTACCCTAGTGTACATAGTTCCTTGTACTCTGTAAATATATAATATAGATAAGGAAAAATAATCATCCTAAGCCCAAATACGCAAACAGCTTCTCTCTCATCAATCTTGGTCCTGGGGAAAAGAACTGAACCACCAGTGTTGCCCCAACAGATGTGGCTGGACACACCTGAGGTGCTCCTTGTTGCAAAGGCAAGGTTGAGATAGCTGGAATTGTGCTGCTCCATGGCTGGGGTCACCACAGCTCTTTCCCCTCCTGGACTCTGCCCAGGGTTTTAATTGAACTCGCTGCAGCTCTCAGCACTATTTCAAAATGTTTGGGCTAGAGCTGCTCACTGAAGGAAGGCTGAGGTGTAGCCTGGGAGAGAAAGCAAATTAATGCCAGTGAAAGGATCCAAAAATACCAAATTTGGGGGCTAAGCAGGCCACGTATTAAATCTTCCAGGAGAGGCAATCTATCATGGGCAGGGAGGGCGGGAGGGAAGAGGAAGAAATTGTTCTTGAGGGCAGTTAGAGGTTCACATGGAGCCAGCTTTGCAACTCCACAGCATCCCATCCCTGTGGAGCCCCACCTGCCTTCTCCAGGATGCCCAGGAGGGATGGGCAGAGCTGTCCTGCTGCCACCTCTCCATGTCCCTGGGCTGGGGCTGGGGCAGGGCTGGCTGTGCCCGTGGGGATGCCCAGCCCCAGCAGAGCCACAGCCCAGCCTGGCCCTGTGCCACCAATAATACGTGGGGTTTAATTAAAACAGTATTTTTCATCTCCCCCATAGATTATTTGGTTATTGCTTCAGAATGAGCCAAAGAATTCTTGTATTCCCCCCCGTCCCTTCCTCACTCCTTTAATCTGCTTTCACCCCTCCTTTCTTTCTGCCCTTTTGGTGTCCTTTGCCTCTTCTCCAGGGGTTTAACTTTTTTCAGCTGTCACAGGGTTGTTCAGATGAGGAGGCCTGGGGTTCATAAGGACTCATTCATTCCAGTGGGATTGCTGGGAGGTGCCAGTGGGAAGCAGTGCAGAGTGCCCAGCCCTGCCTGGCAGAGCAGGGAAGGAGCTCACAGGTAGAAAGGCTCCATCACTGCAGGAGGAGATGTTTTTCTATCCCAACAAATCCAGCACTAGGCTGGAATTCGGATTCCTGAGTTGTTTGTGCAGCACCAGCTCAGCAGGAAGGGCTCAGCCATGGGGGCTCTGAGGTGCTGTCAGATCATGCAGCTTCTCATGTTGGTGCCCAAGTGCTGCCCTGTGTGCTCAGCCAGCCTCCCCACCTGGATTCCTGTCTTGCCCTGCCAGCTCTGCCCTCGGGAAGCAGCAGAGGTGGTGTCATTCCAGAACAAAAATGGATTTACAGTGAATATCTTGTGCTGCTCAGCAGGGTGCTCAGGGCTGGGCTGAGTTCAGGGGCTCTGCTGTGAGGGGTGAGGCACCAACATAACCCTGTCATTCCTTTCCTTCCCAGGCCCTTCCCTTCAGAGGAGACCACGGAAAATGATGATGACGTGTACCGGAGCTTGGAGGAGCTGGCGGAGTGAGTGGCCTCACCTTCTCCTGGGAGGGGAAAAGCTGCCGTGGGTTTCCAGCAAAGGCAGATAAAGTTTGACAGCAGGGCTGGGAGAGCCAGGACGGCTGCTTTGATCCTTTGGCCAGGAGATTTTTGTGCTCTGACAAAAGTCCATCTTTTTCTCATGTAAAGCCCTGGGAGATGTCGCTTTTAATCAGGTTGAGTTGATGAGTGGCTGGATGGGGGGTGAAAGGGGCCAAGCACAGGGGATCCCCTCCTCCTCCTAAACCCCAAAATCCTGGGACATAATTCATCTTCTGAGGTGATCCAAGCTGGCTCTGAGCATGAGGTGCCCATTGTGAACAGAGCTGCTTCCCCCCATGGCATTTTTTGGGTGCTGGCACATGGAGCTGCATCCCCCATGTCTGATTTTGGACCACACCAGCAGGCCCTGGGGCAATCAGAGAATAGTTTGAGTTAAAAAGGACTTTAAAGACCATTTCATTCCACCCCTTTACAATGTGCAGGGACACTTTTGACTATCCCATGTTGTTCCAAGCCCATCCAAGCTGACCTTGGACACTTCCAGGGTTCTGGCAGCCACGTCCTGCCGTGACACCCACCCTGCTTGTCCGTGGTGGGATGTGGGGTGATGCTGCTGCTGTCTCTGTCTGTGTTTATCTGGTTTTTCTGCCTGTGGTGATGATGGAAAAGGCTTTTAAAATCAACCTTGAACTACAACACACACGGTGAAGTGCAGGCACTATTGGAATTCAATGGCAGCATTCCCATCAAGCCAGGGCTTTGCTTATGAAATGCAGTCTGCTACATGTAGAGGGATGGACTGCATGAGTGGGTATGTGGCTTTATGCAGTTAAATATTATTGTTCCACAACATAAATAATAAGACTCCTTAATCCAATGAGTTCCTTATGGCTTCAGTTATTACACAAGTAAATCATAAATTACCAGCAGAAGGAATGGAGTACCCTGGAATTCCCTGCTTGCTGTTGGCTCCCAGCAGCTGCAGCTTAATAAAATTTTAACTATCCTTTCAAGAATAGCATGTTTTGTGCCCCCTCTCCAAAAGTTCTCAAAATCCCTTTAGTATTGGGGTTTAAAATTCCTGTTTCTCACACACAGATGTGGTTTTAATTGGAAAGGGGTTTGTGTGGGGGCTCTCATGAGAGTGCTGGTGAGGATGGCAGTGTTGGCCTAGGCCATCAGAAAACCTGGAGGTTTATTTCAACTGATTTCCCTGTTCTGTCCCAGATATCCAACATTTAACTTTCCCTGTTTTCCCATTCTCTGCAAAAAATCCTCTTTTTTACACCTTATTTAGGACTCGTGAGGGAAAGGCATGTTGAAATCAGCAGGGATTGCACAAATTCCTCCAGCCAGGCCTGCCCTCCCAGTGCACGGAAACAAGGCCTACAAAATGGTGTCAGAATTCACCCATAGCTCTAAAAAGCCCCAAAACACCCTGGAGAACCCCTCAGCATCAGTCCTGCTGCTTCTGCTGCCCTTCCTTGCATGGAGCAGGGAATTCTGAGTGGAAATGTGCCAGTCCCAGTGGTGTGCCCCGGGCCCTGCTGCCGGGCACTGCCAGCCTGTGGCACTAATGAGAAAGCTCTTTCTTATCTCCTGCCCTCTCCAAACAGCTCAACAAGGGCAGCATTCACTGCTGGCAATGATTCAGTCCATCCAGCATCTCTGCCTTTAACACTGCTGATGATCCAGCAGCCTCAGCAAGATGTGGCTGCAGCCAAAATGCTTTTTTGGAGGCAAGGAAGTGATTTCCACAGCAAGCAAGGAGGGAAATGACCCAATGTGTGGAAGGAGCTGCTCCAGCCCTGCCTGTAAAACCAGCAGGGATTTGTCACCTCAAGGTGCCACTCTGCTGTCCCCACAGGCCTCAGAGGGACAAGGGTGGGTGTGGAGGGACAATCCTGGTGGGCTCTGTGCCACCAGTTCACCCTGGAAGGGAGGAATCCCTCAAAAGGAGCTTTCTTTGGGTATTGTGCTGTTGGAGAAAGAGCTCAGGATAAACACTGGGTTTTTTGGGGACTGATAAATGAGATTTTTTTTTTTGGAGAATGTCAGAATGCTTCGTTCCAACTGCCAGTACTTAAGTGGAGCAGTTTGGTGTCCCCAGGTTGAGATTTTGAATTCCTGTGCTGCAGAGCCTTTAAAATGTGAACATATTTGTGATGGAGGCGTTGATTTCGGGGGCAGAAGGAACCAGGCTTTGTCCCTTTTGTCCCCATGATGTTCTAAAGAGTGAGAACCTTTATCCTGGGAACTCTTTCAGCACAGAGGAGCTGTGGGACAAAAACCAGTGCCAGGGCTGGACAGGGGATGCAGGAAGAAGCTGGGTGTGCAATCATGGGGCAGCTACAGGGTGCTGGTGTGTTAAAAGCATGTTTAAGCCTTGATGACCCCATTGTGATTTCACCTTTGGGATGTTGTAGGGATTAATTCCAGCTCCAGACAGATCCTCAGCCAGCAGATCAAGGCACATAATTGCCTGGAAACAGCTATTTAGTTCTAAAAAGATCTCAAACAATTGGTGCTGGAAAGGGGAAGGGAAGCTAAAAGGCTATCAGGGGAGCTGGGAAGTTCTCAAATTCCCTGTTTTCAGCCCTCTGGCCCCTCGGTTTGCTGTGTCCTGGGCCAGATGGCAGCTTGCAGCCAGCCTGGGCAGATGGCAAGGGCTGCTCGCATTGCACGTGGTGCCTGATCAATGCTGTGAGGAGCAGTAAAGGCACAATTGGCCTCTGCTGCCTGATTTATTCCAGCCTGCTCCATGCCAGACCCTGGAGCAGCCGGTTTGGGGGGAGTCTGTCCATGAAATGAGCTGGGTGTTGCAGCCAGCAGCGTGTGGGTTCATCCTCTGGAGCCTGTGCCCCCATGTCAGGGATGGATCAGTGACCCTTGTCCTGAGGATGCTCCTGCAGATCCCCAGGGATGGGAGCTGCTGCTTCCCACATGGCTGTGGCTGCTGGGAACTGATGTCAGGAGGCAATTATCCACCTTACTGCCCTGCCAACTGCTTTTCCATCCCCCTTTATGGCTCTTTCAGCTGCTCCAAACCACCCTGGTACCTCAGAGTTATACTTAACATTTCACCTAAATTTTCTCTGCTGCCACTTGGGCTCTCTCCAGTTATTTTGTCTCATTAAATTTATAAGAGCGATTAATCCTGGCCCTCTTTATATCCCCAGAGCCTTCTTTATGATGAACCTTCTCCACTTCACGGCACTGTCCCTCTGCAGTGACACAATTAGGTAGATTACACAGGGCAGATTTTGGGTTATTTGTTGGCTATTTGAAGAATTCAGAGTCAGGCAGAAGTTCTGTGAATGGTTTGATGTGAAACATTTAATTTGCATAACTTTTTACCTTTGTTTTCTCTATTTTTTTGAGGAGTTGTAGTTGCATAAAGGACCAAATAAAGGACCTGCTTTTTGGGCAAAGCAGGTCCCCACCAAACCCTACCCTTGGAGAGCTTTGTCTCACAGGTTGATGTCAATATCCCCTGCTCTTGTTTTGAGCTGCAGCTCACTGAGAATTTGTCCCTGACAAATTTACTGGGATAATTGTGTATTCCCAAACTTTCCCTCCTCAAAAGGGAAAGTTTCCCCCTCAAAAGAGGGGAAGGAGATCTGCTAGGCCACAATTTCTCAAGTGATGCCTCTTGTGGGCTCAGTTTCTTGCTGAAGTTTCTCCTGCTTCTCTCACTACTCTGTCACCAGCATTGCCCCCCTCACATCTTCCAAAATAGTGCTGTGATCAGCAGAATTTCTCAAATGCATTAATAAAAGTAACAAGCACAGGAGCCAAGGTGAGATGATAAGTTAGCTGCCACTTTTCTCATTATTTTTGCAGTGTTGGACAAACCAGGCACAACAGCCCCTCAAATAAATGGCCCTGTGGTGCAGGTGTCTGTCCTTCTGTGTCACTCATATTGATTTTTACACATCATATTTTTGCAGTATGATTTCTAGGATCATACTGGTGGCTGTAACTGTGAGAGGCTTTTTCTTGGGATCAGAATATTCCACTCAGAATGGGGAATGTAAGACCCAAGCAGAATAGATGGGAAAAGGATTCTGCTATTTCCAGATGAGTGTCTCCATCCAAGTCCAATCTGAGTAATTAAAACCCTGCAAGATCTCCAGTCCTGTGGCTGCACATCTTGCACTCCCTCACCCTGAAACCTAAGCCTGCCAGATGTGCTGCAAATTTAGGGTTCTGCTTGTCCCCTCTGGCAGAATGAGGGGGCTGGCTGGAGGAACTGTATTTATAGCTGTGAGTGCAGAGGGAGAATGAGAAATTGGGGATTACTGGGACAGACTGGAGCCTCACAGCTGCTGGGCAGAGACCCTGCAAATGCATCCCAGCCTGGGCCTGTGGTGGCTCTGAAATCTTCTGGCTCTTAACTCTGGTGACAGGACTGGAAATTTGAGGCTGTCTCTTAGTTGTCTTATTTTAGCTCCTTCTATCCCCTCCTGCTCCTTCTTTTGCTGTTCCTGGTGGTTCTGGCTCTTTCCTCAGCGTGGTTTGGACAGAGTTTTGGTGTGGTGGGTTTGTCATGAGGGTTTGTCCTTGAATTCTTGAGGCTGGTACAAACTCATCAGCTTCCCACAGCAGCTTTTATGGGTGGAGAGGCTCTTCAGTGGCCCTGAAATCCATCAGAGCTTGCCCACTTACCCCCAGTGTCATTGCAAAGATGATGTGCAGGGTTCCTTCAGCATGGTGCATCTGCTGCATGTCGTTTATCAGGCATCACAGACTGTCTGTGCCCATCATCCCTTCCAAGCCCAGCCATTCTGTGACTCCATGGACTCACTGCTTCCCTTTCCCTCACTCCAAGGCAGTGTCCTGGCACCAGTCCCTGTGTTCTGGGAGCTGCTCCTTGGCACGGCTGCTGCCTGACCAGGTGGGTGTTAGTGCAGAGCATGGCCAGTGAGGCAGAGCTCAGCCAAAAGCATTGTTTTTGCCTGAAATTGTCTTAGATATGAAAAGCTTTATTCATTATCAGCTTTTCTGGCTTGGCAAGATGCTGCAAGCCCAAAGCTGGTGACATCCATCCCAATAACAGTAATTGCAAATGCTGGTGTTCACTCTGAAGGGCTGCTAAAATCCCTTTCCTAACGCCAGAGCTGTCAATGAATCTCCTAATCCGAGCAGTAGATCGTGGGCTCTGATACCCACGGGTAACTCACAGACTCTGCTGCTTTTATTGAAGGAGTAAATTGGTTTTCTTTGTGAGGAACGAGGTGATCTGGCTTTCCTTGCTGAAGTTGTTCCATCTGCCCATGACATGCTTGGGATGCTGAATTAATCACCTGAATTCAGTGTGTCCTGAGGTTTTCACTGGCTAAAATCATTCCAATCCCTGTTTTAAGGCAGGGAGGGTGTGTATTTTCAACAGTGTGGGGACAGGTGAGGATCAGTGTGTGCAAAGCAGAGATGTCAACATCTGTACAGCACCATGGGAGCTTGGCTGCTCCTGGGCTGCTCCAGGAGAGGCTGATCCTCGTGGTTTACTGCTCTCCATAAAAACTGGCAGCCTCTGGTGTTTCTCAGAGATGCACTGAGAATGTGTTTGAATAAACACCAGACTGCTGGATGACAGTGATGTTGTAACACTGCCATGGCTGTTGGGTTTAAGGAGATCTGGAGTGGAGGTGTCTTTCTAGGTGTCCCCAGGATGTAGGAATAGTTCCTATTTTTTTTTTCCCCAAACCATAAACTGGAACAGAGAGGGGTTTTTCAGGAAGGAGTGGAGCAGTGAGGCTCAGCCCCTCATTAGAGCAATGGGAGCTGTGAGGTGCTGTCAGGATGTGGCCCCACGTGGTGGCTGTGTTTGTGTCCAGGGGCTGTTGGCATTTCTGTGGGCAAATCTGCTGGGAGACATTTCTTTCCTGGTGGTTCAAGTGGGGCCAGGCCTTGGGGCATCCAACCTTCTCCAGTCTCAGCCTGAGACTGAGCAAAACCCACCTGAGGACGTGGCTTTAGTTTGTGGTGGTGCTGGGTTCAGGTTGAAGCTGATGCTCTTGAAGGCCTCTCCCAACCCTGATGATTCTGTGAAATCCCCTTCAGCATCACGTGCTGCCACCTGGGCTTCTCCCAGTGTGTGCCCACCATGCTCCAGAGCTCGTGGCTTCTTGGAGAGGGAGAAAAGGAGAATTTGTCCAGGCTGGGAACAGCAGCACCAGGCTGGGGACAGGCCATGCCAGGCTCTGAGCATGTGGCACCTGCTGGTGTGGGAGAGCAGTTCCAAGTGATGCTCAGGGACACTTCAGGATGCCATCTTCTCCTCTGCACGTATCCCAAAGCAGTTCCCAAGCTTTTCCAGGGATGGGGATCCCTCACTGCAAGCAGGCCCTGCTCCAGCAGCATCACCCCAGCCCTCTCTTGGTCGTGTCAAAGCCAGCTGAGCTCCTGCTGGTGACACCAACCCAGCCACATGTTCCCAAGAACCCTCCAGCCAGGGAAATGATGTATAGAGAGACAGCCAGCAACCCAAGAGGTGTGGGCAGGGAGATTCATCAGGAGCTGGGAGTGTCTGGCTCTGGATGAGAATATAAATATTGGTGCAGATAATAACAGCGACGCCTGGGAGGGGGAAGATGGATCACCAGCTATTAGTGGGCATTATTGCAGCAGCTGCAGTGCATCACCCAGGAAGAATGGGATGGATACATCATGCCAGTGTATTTATTTAAAATCACCAAACTTTTATTAAATAAATCTGTTTGTGTAAATAGAAAGGGCTGTATTTAAGCAGAGAAATAAAGGCCGGTTTTGCAGGCAGATGTTCTCTGCTGCTCCCTGATATGTAATAGAGAGATGTTGAGTGTCACACTTGGAGCACAGCTTTACACCTAAATTTATTTGTATGCAATTAATACCCCACACAGCTCGTAAAATATGCAAATGCTGTTTGATATTCCAGCATTTCACACTGTCCTGATCCTGTGGGATTCACTTCAGTGGGAGCTGTTAGCAGCCAGCACCTGTAGATCTAAGCCCTGGAATTATTATTGTTAATTGGTATTTAATATGGGCTGAATTTTCAAAAGTGTTCCAAGGCTGAGGAGCCCCTGGGAGGGGTGTGAAGGCTCAGATGATAATTAATTACTGAACACCATCACCTTTAGCACAACCTGGGCACCACAGCTCTGGGATGCCTTTGAATCCTGGAAATGCAGGGGCAGCTCAAAAGTGATGGGGCTGTTCCTCAAAATGTGGCATTTTGCTGCTTAGTTTCTCTCTGCTGTAAATGTTGTTACTGGCCTCTGCCCACTGAGCTGAGTGTCTGATGAGATTGCCTTATGGTGGCCAGGAGAGCCCCCTACTCCTCTGGGAAATCCTCTGGATTAAAAACCAGCCAGCTGCCCATCAGGGCAGGGATTGGGCTCTGTGGGAGTTGGTGCCTCACTCAGATAACTGGAGATGCATTTAATGCAGAGCATTTAAAGCTGGATGGAATGCCCAGGGCTGGGTCCAGGCTTTGCTGTGGGTCCTGCACAGCCTGGGGGTATTGGTTCATCAGGACTGGGATGCTTCTCCTCCTGCTCAGAGACTTTGGGTGAGTGTTTAACATCTGCTCCTGCTTTGGGTGGATCTGGGCTCCCACAGTAGTTTGCACCCCTGGCTGGGGGAAGGGGATGGGTTTTTGGCCCAAAGGAAACTTTTCAGTGAGGAAAAGCAACATCAGATCAAGAGCAAATGCTGAGCCTTAAGCAGACCAAAATCCAACCCTTAAAGTGAATTCTCTGAGCATGAGATGAAGTCACTGATGCAAGAGCTGCTCCTGGTGCTGAAGGGGAGCTGGAGGGGAGATTGTGGGCACCTTTGGAGCAGCTGGAGCTGGAGCTGTTGGCTCTGGTGGCTCAGATGGTCCCGCTGGGTGCTTGGCTGGCAGATCCATCTCAGCTGGGCCCATTAGTGCTGAGCAAAAGCTCTGCAGGGCAGGGCTGGCAGCCCAGGGTGGTGTGGGCATCGTGGGCATGCCTGGCACAGGGCACAGAGCAGTTCTTGGCTGTGATCCCTGCTCGTGCTGAGCAGCGTTCCACCTTTTCCAGCCTCCAGCGAGCGGAAAGAAATGCGCAGCAGGCAGTGATCCGGGAAAAACAGAGAGCGTGGATTCTCACAGAATTTTCTCATTGTGATTCTCCTTCCTCCTCAGTGCCTGCTGAAGTGATGGTGAACATCCCCTCGTTATTATCCCTGACTCCTTCTCCTTCTCGTTGCAGTGAGCACGATCTGGGGGAGGACATCTACGACTGCGTCCCGTGTGAGGATGAGGGTGATGATATCTACGAGGATATCATCAGAGTGGAAGTTCAGCAGCCCATGGTAACAACTCAGCTGTGTTTTTCCAGCTACACCACGGTGGGAGGGGGAGGGAGGGGATTCCAGGAAGGAAATAACTCCCTGCCACTGGTAGGTGATGCTGCAGGGAAGGGATTTGCTTCGAGTCGCTCCTTGAAACCAAGCGCTAAAAAAGGAGAAGTGCAGGGGGATGGCACCAGCCCAGAGGGGCTCTCCCAGGAGTTTCCCAGCCCAGCCTGTCATCTGCAGGAGTCTGGGGAGGAGGAAGGGGAAGGGAGACCTAATAAGCCCTAAAAGATAAGCTAAAAATAGGACTTTGCTGCTGAGGCTGTGTCACGCCTGCTCTGTCAGCCAGAGGTGCCGCCGGTATTTTTAGGTCGGGGTGACAGATCTGTGTGTGAGGGATCCAGCAGCTGTCTGTGCCTGCTGCTCCTTCCTGGACAGCTCAGGGCAGGAAGATCTTTCCACTGGAGCTTTCTGGGGCAGCAGGGACCTGTGTGGTGTTAGGGACAAGCAGCTATCCCTGTTTGTCACCCCTAAAAAGCTTTTGCTGATGGAGAAGCCTGGTTGTGAGGCATGGACAACATCGTGGAGGACTTGTGATATCTCCAAGGGCTCTGAAGCAAGTGTCACACTCCATGGATGAGCCAGGGAGGTGCTGGTGGCTCTTCCACCCCCCAAAGGCGCCCACAGCCCTACCAGTGTCCCCAGCACTGATGCAGGGCTGGAAGGGAGCTTCTCCAGACTGTGACCTTCCAAATTTCCTCCCCTGCTCCAGAATCTGCCACCCCCAGGCTTTGTTCAGACTCTAATTACTCTCCTCTAGCTCACACAGCACACACCTCCCTGGAACAAAGCAGGATCAATGGACAAGTTCAGTGATCAATCAGATCCCTGGGGCAGGAGTGGCTGAGCCTGGGGATGCAGGGCTGCACCCATGGATGGCTGTGCTCTGATTCCTCCCCTCTCCCAGCTTGGCTGGGATTGGGACAAAGATAACAAAACCCTAATTCCATCCCTTCACACCGTGTCTGCAGTGGAGGAGCTCCCTGCACACCAAAACCCCCTCTGGATCAAGGAGTTGGGCCCAAAATATTCCCACTGATCCTGCCAAAGTGCTTGGATCTGGAGTCAGCACAGCTCATTGCCCACCAGTGGCTTTTGCCACCAGTTGCAGAAGGCACTTGGCCCAAGAACTGCCCCTGGGGAAGGTTTTGATAGGAACTTTTTGCATAAACAGGGAAAATAGGGGAAGCTCCAGCAGCCAGGTAATATAGGATTAAGGTCAGTGGAACTGGCAATTTTTCACTGTCATCTCCACACCAGTTTATGTTTTCTGCTGAGCAGTGTTGGAGTTGAGAGCTGCCCTTTCCCTTCCCTGAGCAAAAGAGTCTATTTTTAATATATCTGCCAAAAACCTGAACTTTCTGGGTAACATTTGTTGCAACAGCAAGTGTGTGATGCTAATGGCTTCTTGTATTTCTGCATGCTTCAGATTAGATACATGCAGGTAAGATGAATTAATTAAAATCTGGGGTTTCAAGCACCTGGCAGCTCCCAGCTGTGAGTTGTGAGGGGCTGGACAGAGGGGCTCTGTTCCTGTGCATGATCCATAAAACCCCATCACTGAACTCCCTCCCAAATTCAGATTCTGCCCTGCCAAGTGCAGCAGCTCCCAACACGTGGTCCCAGCTTTACAGAGCAGAAGTGATTCCCAAGAGCTGGGGCTTTGGGAAAAGCACATTTTATCAGATTTTACTTTAAATCATCAGAACTGGCAACCCTGGCCAGGGATTTCTATAAATCTAACATATTATTTGTGACCCACTCAGGATCTGTTGTGTCATCTTAAGCAACAGCAACAAAAAAATTTAAAAAGCGAAAAATCAGCCTTTATCTCTTATTATTATTCTTCAAGTGAGTGTCTTGGGAGGTGTGGCTGTAACAAATGCAAAAAATGCAGTGTTTCCCATGTTGAAACATATTTAATAACACAGCCAGGATTCCTCCTTGTATTTTTGGATAAAAATAGCTCCCTTTAGCATAAGGCAGTAGTGGTTCTCTCCTGGCTTTCCAAACTTGTGCTGGGTTGCTGTAAGTGGGGGCTGAACTGGAGCCCCACCAGGTTGCTGGACCACCCTTAGGACCACCTGACCAGGCTTTATTTTTCCTTTCCCTAGAAAATGGGAATGACAGAAGATGACAAAAGGAATTGCTGCTTGCTAGAAATCCAAGAAACTGAGGCCAAATACTACAAAACACTTGAAGATATAGAAAAGGTGAGGACTGAGCCCTGCTTTCCCCAGCAGCCCTGGATCCCACAGGAATTGTGCTGGGCTGGTTTTGCTCCCTGGGCTGGCAGATGTGAGGAGGCAGGATGGATGGAGGAAGACAGGAGAGGAGGGGGATCCACAAAACCCAGGCTGACAAACACAAATGTGCAGCCTGAAAGAGCCAAAAGCAGCATCTTCTTTTTCTGATTGCTGTAGATTAGAAGCAGGCTGAAAATCCTCCTGCTGTGTCCCCCTGTCCTGGGGTGAGAATCTCCCACTCCTCGCTCAGCCAGGCCGGGTTTGCTGATAAGAGCTGTGTTTGCAGACATCTCTTATCACTCTGATTGCCACTGAATAATTCCTTTATTCCAAGTGCTGAAGCAATGCTGACTTGCCATTGAAGCTAATTGGATTAAAAGGAACATTCTGCTGCCTAAATTTGCGGGGTTTTAATTGGGTTTGATGAATTATTGTGGCGCCTTTCTTTTGGAAACAAATAAAAGAGAACACCTCAGTGAGCCAGTGGAGTCGTGGATGGAGGCTGGAGGTGATCCCTGCTCCAAGGAAAGCAGCAGGAGGGAAGAACAATAATGAAAATCAAGCTGCCATTTCTGATCACCCTTGATGCTTTTGTTTCCTCCCCTTCTGCCATTCTTTCCTTCTGTCTGCTGAAGCTGTGAGCAAAACTGGATAAATGGAAGAATGTTTCCCATTTTCTGGGAAAATGTCCCAATATATTTGTCATTTATGTTTCCAAGGAACCCTCGTTCCTTGGAAACAGCCACAGCCCTCTGGTTCAGTAGAAAGGAAGAGTTAAATTATTGCTTTCATATCAATTAAAGCTTGCAAAGGCTTTGCAGGTCCTGGTGGTGTTGATGGGTGGGAGTTCCCCCTCTTGGGTGTGTCATATTTGGGGTTTTTTTGGAGTCCCAAGTCAGGTAGATGTTCCTGTTAATATGAATTTGTACAGAAAGGCATTGCCCATGTAATCACATTATCACTGCCTTCTCAAGGGCAAATTTCCAGGGAGATCAAGAGCTGGGAAGATGCTTCAGTGCAGCCAAAGAGAGGTGAAGGAGCTGAGTGCATTTCACCCCCCTGCAGCAGCTTTAGCAGGGGAGGGGGCTGTGGGCACCCATAGCTGGGGGCCTTGCACCTTCCCACCCCTGGAAATGCTGTGGGAGCTCAGGGATGAGGCACTCACGGGAATTCCTGCCTCCCACTTCTATCCCTGGTCATCCTCTGCAAGTGCTTAAACTCATTAAAACCTGCCCAGGTAAACCCAGCTGGTGAAGCAGAAAATATAAATCACTTGCACAACCTCGTTCTCTCCAGTGCCTCAATCCCTTCTCCATTTCTCTCCTGCAGAACTATATGAACCCTCTGAGACTGGTACTGACTCCCCAGGACATGGAAGCTATTTTTATCAATTTGGAGGTAACATTGTGGGCATTGTGACTTTAATCTTTGTTCTTTTCACAGCAGCTCAGCCCTCTCCCTGCTTAGGAGGAGGTTTTCTGATTTCCTGTTAGATTTGTGCATTCACTTGGAGAGCTTCAGCCTTTCATGTGCTGTGGAGCTTAAAACAGTTTAGGAGACATTCTTTAACACTCAGTTTTAAAGGTGGGGAATATAAGAAATCTAGGTAAGAAAACAGTTCTGTCTAGTGGATGTTTCAGGGCTGGGGCTCTGGATTTTAGCTGATTTAGATGATTTGGGTGATGAAGGGATTTATTTCTACTCTGGTTTGCAAGGGTCTAGGTCAAAACCTGTCATCTCCTCCACTCCTTCCATCCCATCTCCTCCTTCCTCCCCATCCTGGGCATTTCTCACAGTTTAACCTGAGATGGAATTACACCCCTGTCCTCCAGACCAGTCAGGGCTGCATCCCACTAGAACAACTTCCTTTAAAAACACCGAAAAGAGGGAAAAACCCTGCCTGATGAAGGGGTGAAGGTGCATTTCTTTAGGCTCTGTTTGCCCACCTGCTTTGAATGTGTTTAAAATATTGACTGTTGCTTGGTTTTAGGACCTAATTAAAGTGCACTTCAGTTTCCTGAGAGCCATCGATGTCTCAATGATGTCTGGAGGAAGCAGCCTGGCAAAAGTGTTCCTGGAATTCAAAGAGAGGTAAAGGAATTCTGGGCTTCAGGCAGCTCCAGTTTCAACAGATTTGGGTTAATATTTTTGAAGATTTCAACAGAGTTTTTGTTACTCTCTGCCTTTCCACTCTCTACTACTGCCTGAAAGGAGGTTGGAGCCAGGTGGGGATCTGTCTTTTCTCCCAGATAACAACAGGAAAAGAGGAAATGGCCTCAAGTTCCACCAGGGGAGGTTTAGAATGGATATTAGTGAAAATTTCTTCACTGGAAGGGCTGTCAAGCACTGAAACAGGCTGTCCAGGGAAGTGCTGGGGTCACAACTCCTGGAAGTGTCCAAAAATCGTGCGGCTGTGGTGCTCAGGGCCATGGTTTAGTGGCAGTGCTGGGTTAATGGTTGGACTCAGAGGTCTTTTCCCACCTTAATGATTCTGTGTTTCCAGAAATGCCTTTGACAGAAGCCCAGGTTTGATTCCTCCACAGCAAAATGCTCTCAGGCAGCTGCACCATCACTCAGGGCTGACATGAAGCAGCCAAATCCAGCCACAGCTGCCAGGCCGGGCAGGGCAGGGGCTGCCTGTGGCCCAGCAGGCTCAGTGGAGTGGCTCCCTTGGATCCTGGCTCCTGCAAGCCCCTGGCTGCACCTGGATTCTCCTTGAGCTCAGCTTCCCGTGGGAGACTGAATATCCAATGTGTGGGGGACACATCTGAGGGGATGAAGATGGGAATATTTGTGTTGTGGTGAGCTGGAATGGAGTAAAACCTCAGTGCCCTTCAGGGCTGTGATGTGGTGACTCCTGTGCAGGGGAGATTTGGCCCTGCTTAGATCAAAGTGATTCCTCACTCTCAAAGAATCTCATATTTGGCACAGAGCTCATCCTGCACCTTGTGCACGATGAATAAATGTAAAAGTTTCTTTCACAAACAGAATCAATCCTGAGTTTTGGCAGCTGCAAGCAGGAGCACCCCAGCACACAGAGATAAGGTTGATAAAAGCCTTTAATATCCTTAATACTAATCAAAGGGTGATTTCATTGTGGAATGGTGCCAGGCTGTTATTTCACTGTGATTAAACCAGTGTCTAGACACAGAAATGCCATTCAGAAGTCAATAACTCCAGAAATACCATCTGCATTAATAACACACCGTGAGGTCACATCTTCCATCATTCATGGGGCCTCTTGTTACAAAGGGCATTTATTTTTCTGGATTAAATTAAAAAAAAAAAATATTCCAAAGAAGAATGCAAATAATTTCAAAATCCTCATCAAACTCACTTAGGTGATTCTGATCTCCTAATTCCTGGCTCAGCTCCATGCATGCCAGTGCCATCCCTGGGGCAGAGCTGGGGACACAGGGAGCAGGGAGGGGACAGGGGAGGAGTTCTGAAGGTGACACTGACAGGGAGATGCTGTGGCTGTGCAGGAGCACGAGGCTTGGTTTTGAGTCATTAAATCAATGTTTTCTTCTGTTAATGTGCTGGTGGGGGCTGGCAGAATGCTTGGAGCTGGTGAGTTCTGTGCAGATGGGTGAACCAGCTGACCCCCTTCCTAAGGGAGCTTGCAAACAACTTCCCTTGGAAAGATGTGAGGGAAGGAGCCAAAGCAGCTCTGAGGTGGTGATGGTGGATCTGAAGCTCTCTTCAGTCCGTGGGGATTCTGGGGACATCAGTGCTGTAGGAAACTGCTGCTCAAGGAGGGTTTTGCCTTGGAGAAGTCCCTAAAACCAGATGGTTTGGGATGAAGGGTTTGGAGCAAGCTGATGTAAATAGGCAGAGTCCTTTCCTACATCAGGAATTCCACATTTTACAGCAAGGGAATTCCAGTACAGGAGGAGGAGACAGTGAACTCGCTGGGGAGACAGGGTTGTCCCACCAAGGGAGGAGCATGGACCTCCAGAGTCCCTGCTTGGGACCTTCCTCCATCAAATCCATCCATGACAAATAATTCCTGCTTCCCTCCACAGATCTGGAGACATTCTGGCAAAATGATTCATTGCTCCTTGGCTTTGCAGGGGCCTTTTTTAAGGAAATAGTTTGTAAATCTCTTTCTCTGGAAGCCAGAGGTTTGAATTTATGCTCCTGAAGCCTTTTTGAAGCTCTCCCTGTGCTGGCAAGGTAGATATTATTGTGCCTGTGCAGAAGTTGTCAGGGGGAAAAGGTAGAAGAATAATCTCTATTGGCTGTGGCTCTGCTGGGGCTGTGGCTCCATAAATCTCTTTATTCCCTTCCCTATGGTGTGTGAATGTCCCATATTTATGGAGCAGCACTGGGTCAGTGGTTCCCAGGTCATCTCCATCGAGAGATGAGGCCCCCAAATAATGGATGGGTTACATTTTGTGATGGAAGATGTGTCTTAGCAGCAGCAGAACAGTTAATGGCCAGGAAGGGGGAGAAAACCCAAACCTGTCAGGCAGGATTAATGAGGGAAGTGAGGGAAAAGGGGGAATCCATGACAAAACTGCCCTCTTTTGTCAGTGTTTAAATTTATAACCCAGGGTGTCCATACAGAGCTTCACTGTGTTTCCAAAAGCTCTGACAACATTCTTTTCCCAATTAATCTTGATCTCTAGGTCCCTGTGGCTCTTTCAAGAAGGAATGATTCTAAAATGTGACATAGATTCATCACAGAATCACTGAATGGTTCGGGTTGGAAGGGAACTTAAAATTCATCCCATTTGGCAGGGACACCTTCCACTATCTCAGGTTGCTCCAAGCCCCATCCAGCCTGGCCTTGGATACTTCCAGGATCAGCCACAAATTCTCTGGACAACTTTTGACAGTTCCTCACCACCCTCACAAGGAAAAACTTCATCCTGATATCTCATCTAACCCTCCAAAACCAGGCTCTTCTGCTTCTGCCACCCAGCCCCTTCTGCTCATCAGGAGCTGAATCACCTCCATGTGCCCTGGAAACTTCTAAATGTTAAAATGCTGAAAATTTAAATGTCAAGAAGCCACACAGTAAAGGAGTGTTTATACTTTGCTAAGCAGTTAAATGGGGGAATCTCTGTTTGCCTCCTTTTGCTGTACACACATTTATATATCTTTTATAACCGCTTGTAACTGCCAGCATTTCCAGTTAAATCTGTGATTTCCCCCTCTCCAGGCTGCTGATTTATGGCAAGTACTGCAGCCACATGGAATATGCCCAGAACACCCTGAACCAGCTCCTGGCCAGCAGGGAGGACGTGCGGCAGAAGGTGGAGGTGAGCGGGCAGGGGCTGGGTCTGCCCCCCACCCCCTTGTCACAGCTTTGGGAAGGACTTGCTGCAGCTGAGAATGGGGAATGTTTGATTTAGCAGGAGAGAAGAAGGGTGTGACAGTGTCTGTGCTGCCACAGAGGGAGCAAAGCTGGGGTTGTCCTGTCCTGATCCCTGTTTTTCCCTTATCTCCTCACCAGACCTGTGCTCTGTCCTTCCTACCCGAGTTTATCCATGTTAAAACAAACCAGTGGCTTTATTTGACTGGGACTGGCTGGGACAAGTTCTTTGAGTTGTGCAGGCCCTGAGCATCCCCAGAGCATCCCCAGCTGCTTTTCCAAAGCCACCAGCAGCATTGGGGATCATCACAGGCAGTCCCAGGTCTCCAGGCAAACACCAGAATTCCTGCCCTGGCCTCCCCAGTGTGAATAGGGGCTGATCCAGATATTAAGGGAATCAAAGGAGCCCCGGAAGGGATGCATTGTTTGAGCTGCTGTTTTTACCCAGCTCTAATTCCTGCTCTGCTCTTGATGCTAATGGGAATTTGCCGGGCTGTCTGCACACGTTAGCTCTCCTTCCACAAACGCGCTTTGATTCCCTGTGCAAACCCAATTCAGGGACAAAACTGCACTTAGGAATTGTTTCAAATGTGCTCTCTGGGTCTCACATCAAGGCTGGAGCATCCTGTTGCTGTCTGTCCCTCCCTCGTGGCAGGTCACACAGGGGGCTCAGCCAGTCTCACATCACTGAAATGGGTCTGGGTGAGCAGAGCTGGCAAAACTTCCTGAGACCACAATTAGCTCATCTTAATGACTTAATGCTCATCAGCGACTCCAGAGCCACAGGCTGCGTGCTCAGAGCCAGCCCCTCACAAATCAGCTGCCTTAGCTTGGCCCAGCCAGGAGGTGGCTGAGGCAAATGGGTTTCATTTGACATTGGCCCAGCTCTGAGAGCATTCCTGCTCTAATGAGCAGCATCTCATTAGGCTGGAGCAGCTCATTTGCATGGCAGTGGCTGTAATTTAGGGTAAATTAGCCCCTGGGATTAATTCCTTGATAAACCTCTGTGGTGGGAGCCCAGCCCTGGCTGGGCAGCTGCAAGGAGCTAAGTGTGGGCATCAGAACTGAGTTTACAGAAGTCAAACAAACACTCTCAAGACTTTGGAGACTTCTTTCAGGTGGGAAGCTGTTGTTTTCTCACTGCTGATTTATTGATCTCCTTCCTAGGAATGCACACTGAAGGTCCAGGATGGGAAATTCAAATTGCAAGATCTGCTGGTGGTTCCAATGCAAAGAGTTTTGAAGTATCATCTCCTGTTAAAAGTAAGTTTTCCAGCACTGACACTTCTCTCTCTGCTGTAGCATCTTTCACCTCTGTCAGTGGAGGGTGAATCATTGCCAAATGCAGAGCAAAGGTTGGGATATTTATTCCCCTTCAAATAAAATAATTACTAGAGCTACTTAATACAACACAATATTTGTGCTGTCTCCTAAAGTACGGTGACCCAGGGTAATTCTGCACTTGCCAGCCATGAGAGGCACTTAATGAATATAAAATAAGCTTGCATATAATCTGATTATGTGTGAAATTCCTCCCGTCAACTCTGTGTAACAGATCTCTCAAGCACCAGCCCTTGGTGTGTTCCCTGTCCTGCAGCCACAGCTGCCTG
>NC_031785.1:3634563-3655712 GCF_001522545.3 Parus major
CTGCCTGGGCATCCCTGCATCCCTGCATCCCTGCCACCTCCCAGGCATCCCTGCCACCTCCCAGGCATCCCTGCCACCTCCCAGGCATCCCTGCCACCTCCCTGGCATCCCTGCAGTCACCCAGGCATCCCTGGCATCCCTGCCACCTCCCAGGCATCCCTGCCACCTCCCAGGCATCCCTGCAGTCACCCAGGCATCCCTGCCACCTCCCTGACATCCCTGCTGTCACCCTTGGAATGCCTGCAGCCACCCTGACATCCCTGTCACCACCCTGCCAACACCCAGGCAGACCCTGTCTGGTGCAGGCAGGGTCTGGGCATCTTTCCTAGCACATCCAGACTCTTTATTCATATTCATTTCTACTTTTTCAGGAGCTGCTCAGCCACTCCTCAGACCGGCCAGAGAAGCAGCAGCTGAAGGAGGCTCTGGAGGCGATGCAGGTACAGGAGGTTGAGAGTGGGGTGTGCTGGGTTTGGGGTGCAGCAGAGCTCAGGATCCCTCTGTTCTGTGAAAAACAAAACTTTGGATGGAAAAGCCATCCAGGAACAGCCTGAGGGAAGGCAAGGTCTGCTCCTTTTGGCCACACCCGTGTGAACTGGTGGCCATTTGGTGTGATGGCCTCACGGCAGATCCTTGTCACTGCTGTCCCCTCCGAGGCTGCGGGGGCAGCTGGGGTTTGTTGACAAGTCACAACTTTTCCCTGATTGCTGTTGTGTGTGCAGAGGCTGTGCCAGATCTGGCTTTTGTTTTTGCTGGGAGGGATTTGGAGGAGCTCCAGAGGTATCAGGAGGATGGCAGTGATGGGAGCCTGCGTGTGTGGAGCGTTCCCTGTGTGCTGTTAGCCAGGTGCTGGGTGGGAATCCTTTAATCCACAATTTTTATTTTATTTTGTTAAAGAGAAGATGTGTTTCGACAACTGGTGACTTTTGGCATCAACAGTTTGCTTTCCTTAAAGTTGTTTTTTTTCAACTTTTAGCCAGAGCCCCCAGAATCTCAGGGAAACCATCAGCAACGAAAAAAAAAATCAAATTGTAGAATCATCCAAATGTTTTGTGACTAGGAAATGTCTCCCCACGTACACATTCACACCACATCCAGTGTCAGCAGAAGCTGATGGGAGGATGCTCATTAACTCCAGGTTTTTCCTCTGGAGAGCACCTCAGGATTCAGCCCTGTGCTCACTTTGTTTTCCACCTCGGAGCTGCAGCTTTTGTAACGGTGCTACATTTCCAGGCACTTACATAATTTGGGTGACCTTTCCAGCCATTATCCCTGCCAGCCCAGGGATCCAGAGCTGCTGTGTGGCTCTCTGTAGAGCTGAGGTTGTTTGAAGGACGTTGCATTCCCAGCCTGCTGCTGTGGCCTCAGCTGAACGCTGGACCTGGTGACAGCAGTTAAACCCTGCTCGTGGCCTCATCACCCAGCACCACTGCTGAAAAATAAATGTAGGTTTGCTCTGGCTCTGCTGCAGACTCAGCATTTGCTGCAGGAAGATGTTGATAACCATCAGGGAGGTTTCTCTCTTCTACTCCCCATCACCAGGAGAGTGTGGGAGCAGTTGTGACCACACTGGGCTCGGGGGGCTTTGGGAACCATTCAGTGAGGTTTTAATTGATCTGTAAACCAAGGCTTAACTTCCAAGTGATGTCTTTCATCACAAGTCCAGCCTTTCTGTCTGCTGTGCTGGCAGGCAGCAGACATTGCTGCTGTCTGGGGCGAGAGCTCTGCAGGGATGGAGTGACATTCCCAGAGGGATTCAGCTCCCATTTATTTAGCTTGAGGAGTTGGTTTTGCACAAAAAAAATACAAAAAAATCATTTGTGGTGGGGGTTTTTTGGTGCAGGTACCAACCATCTGCCTGAGAATGCAGAACTGAGTTCCCAGTGATGGTGGGGAAAGGCAGCTCCCAGTGAAATTCCACAGCCAACATTTGCACGTTGTTACTTCAGTCTGGTTGATCCTGGGATTGTGTTTCCCTCCTTCAGAAGGCTTTTGGCTGTCATTTCTCATCACCATACCTGCTATCCCTGGCTTGGTGATGTTACAAATATTGTCACGTAGATCTGTGATTTTGGGCTGTGATTAACCCTTCTTGTGCTGGGGAGCTGAGCGAGCTCTGACCCGGGGGGGATGTCTTAAAAATTCCCAGCTCAGATTTAATCCAAGCTGACAAGAGCTGTTGTTGAGGTCAAGGAGGGGGCAGATAAGAAGCAAACAGGCACAGAAAATCTGCTCTGAAAGTTGTTCCAGTGGAAGGGATGGTTCCTTCTCTTTGATGGATACAAATTTGTGCTCTGGGATCACCGTGCTGTGCTGGATTCGTGCATTGCCATCTTCTGGGAAATGGAAAACATTGCAGCACCTGCCTAGCTCAGTGCTGTGAGCACCAACAGCCTCACCTGGCCCAGGCTGCTCAGACTCCTGAGGGATTCAGGAGACATCCTGGGTAAAATACTGGTGAAATAAAAATACCTGTTCACCCCTTTTTTTTAAGGACTTGGCCATGTACATCAATGAAGTCAAGAGGGACAAAGAGACTTTGAAGAAAATAAGTGAATTTCAGAGCTCTATAGAAAACCTGGTAAGTTGGAAAATCCTCTTGAACCCAGTTTAATTTGATTGTTATTAACAGATTTGGGGGTTTTTTTGGCAATTACTACTTATCCTGATGTGCTGAAAGATCCCTGTGTGTTCAGACACTCTCATGTTTTGCTGATGGTCCAGAGGTGGATGCTTCATCACAAAGCTGCTTTGGCTGGGATGGAGGGTGGCTTCTCTTTTTGGTGTTACCCTAAAAATGTTTCTCCAGCTTTTTCTCACATTATTGGTGTGGGGAGGACACAAAAATTCCCCAAGCTGCCTATCTGGCTTCGATATAAAAAGAGGGTTTCTTTTGCTTTTGAGAGGACAGAGGTTAATTGAAAGGGGAGGAAAAAGGCTCAGGTAAAAAAGGCACTGAATCCCCAAAAATCTCAACCAGGTATTTTAAGGAAAACTCATCCTCCAAACTCCAGAGGTGTCAAACACTCGGCCCTGTTGCTGTGCAGACCTGGAGGGGTGCTGGGTCTGGGGGCTTCATTTGGAAATTATAAACTTTTAAAAGAGACAGCATCCTTCATTATTGTGGAAACCTCTGAAGAACAGCTTATTGGAGGTGGGGAAGGGTTTGCAAAAGTGCTTTGACTGCTGAGCTTTGCCCTGGGGTGGCAGTGCTGGAGCTCCAGGGGTTTGGATGTCCAGGCTCTCCTTGGAGCATCCTCCATGCCCTTGGTGAGCTTTGGCAGCCTCAGACAGGGCTGGGGAGGTGAAATCCAGACTGCTCTGGGTTTCCAGCTGCCCAGAGCATCATTCCAGAGCTGCCTGTGTGTCTGAGCCCTGCTTTGCTTCCTGCAGCAAGTGAAGCTGGAGGAGTTTGGGAGGCCAAAGATCGATGGGGAGCTGAAGGTGCGCTCCATAGTGAACCACACCAAGCAGGACAGGTGAGTGAACAGCCCCAAACTCAACGTGCCCTCCTGTAATCATTCCCCTTGAGCTCATTTATTTAATTACTGCCTGGAATTTCACTGACATAACCCAGCTGGGGAGCTCCTCAGAGCTTTCCAAATCCTTCCCCTTGGATTTTTTTTAATGGGTTGCTTGTTCATTTGCTCACTTTGGGCAGGTATTTATTTTTATTCGATAAAGTGGTGATCGTCTGCAAGAGGAAAGGATACAATTATGAGTTAAAGGAAATTATTGAGCTGCTCTTCCACAAAATGACTGATGACCCCATGAACAACAAGGACATTAAGAAGGTAGGTAGACCAAGGATTAGCTCTGGAGAGCATTTTGGAGCTGTTTCAGAGTAGTATGTTCCCATTAGCCTTTTAAAATAGAAAAAAGCTGGAAAATAAATGCTCAGCTTTCAGGGCTGCCTTAAAGAGTGTTGGAAAATGTTTATTAATGTGGGGATGGGCTGGATCCTTGACCTGGGTCCTGGCAGAACAGCCCTGAGAAGGCTGGGATGGTTGGAATTAGGAGGGAGGAAGCTGCTCTGTGCTTTCTGGCCCAGTGTCAGGCTGCAAACATCAGATGGGCAGGAGGAGAGGGCAGGGAGGGAGGGAGGGAGGGAGGGAAGGTCCAGGATGTTCTTTCTCCCGCAAGCTGCAGGGTGGAGGAGCCTGGAAAGGCAGCTTTGCACACCAGGCTGCCAAAATTGGCACTCAAAGCACTGAAGGGACATAATTTTCCTGTGGTTTGATGCTCACTCTGCAGCCATGGAGGAAAAACCTCCCAGCTCTTGCTTTAGCAGAGCCTCCTTAGCTTAACCCAGCTCCATGCCATGGGAAGAGCTGTGGTGCAGATGGGATAGGGGACACTGGAGGGAGAATAACCAGTTTTGCCACTTGGCTGCTGAGGGAATGCTGCTGGCTTTGTGTTTTAATGAAATCTATTTCCACTTTGCTCTCCTATGCTTTCTAGTCCCACGGAAAAATGGTAAGCAGAGCACCCCCTTGGCTGTGGTGTGTTTGTGTGCAGTGTGGTGAGCAGACAGGCTGAGCATATGTGCAGTGGGCAGGTCAGATGTTCCTCCTGGGCTGTCACTTGCTGTCAGCCACAGACAGAATGGCTGGGCAGGATCCAGTGGAGCAGAAGAATCTGGGTTCTCTCATCTGCCACCCTGAAATGCTGTTTGATCCAAGTGCACAGCACCAGGGGGCTTCAGGCACCGTTAACTGGGGTGTGTTAGGGGAACAGGGGGCTCTCCTTCCTCCTCCCCCGCTGTTCCCTGGCCATGGTTCAGCAGAAGGGGCAGGGACAGGCACTCAGAGCGGTGGCTGGGGGGTGTGAGTGGAAGTGTGGTGTGTTCTGCTGGGAGAGCAGCTCTCTTTTCTCTTGCAGTGGTCATACGGCTTCTACCTGATCCACCTCCAGGGAAAACAGGGCTTCCAGTTCTTCTGCAAGACAGAGGAGATGAAGAGGAAGTGGATGGAGCAGTTTGAAATGGCCATGTGAGCATGAGTGGCTGCTCTAGCCCTGGGTGCAGTTGGCAGGTGTGGGTGAAAAGTGTCTTGGGCCATCAGGTCACTGAAGAGGAACTCTGCTGGCAAAACCTGAGATGGGGGAGCTCGTGTGGGCGTGCTGGATGAGTCCCTGTGAAAAGGGAGCTTGGAGCTGTTCTCTCAGCCTCCCCACCAGAGCATCTCTGAAACTGGATTTTACCTCTGAAATTGAGATAAAATCAGTTATCCTCCCTGTGAGGGTGGGCAGGCCCTGGCACGGGGTGCCCAGGGGAGCTGTGGCTGCCCCATCCCTGGAAGTGTTCCAGGCCAGGCTGGATGGGAATTGGAGCAACCTGAGATAGTGGAAGGTGTTTTTAAATGTCCCTTCCAACCCAAACCTTTCTGTGATTCTCTGCAAGGACATCTCACCCATGGCTGGGCCACAGGAAGCACCAGGCTGGAGCAGGAGGAGGATGAGGAGGGAGGGTGGTGCTGCAGGACCTGGTCCTGAGCAGAGCAAGGCTTGGGATGGGGATTGACTCAGGCCAAATCCATGACTCCTATCCCAGGGGAAAGAAATGGGCAAAATCCCCTCTCCACAGCCGAGCCCTGATCTCTCACACTGGATTTTGTGTCTGTCCCTGTGGTGTCCAGTGGGACTGAGATGCCAAGGGTCCTGTGGGGACAGGCTGGTAACCCCCAGGTCCTTTCCTTCAGGTCCAACATAAAGCCAGAGAAAGCCAATGCAAATCACCACAACTTCCAGATGTACACATTTGAGAAGACAACCAACTGCAAAGCCTGCAGGATGTTCCTGAGGTGAGCTGCAACCTTCCTGCTGTTCTGCAGTAAAACATGGAAAAAGCTGGGGCTGGATTAGGATTTTCTGAATTTCTTTTTCCTTTTGGCACAGAGGAACCTTCTACCAGGGCTATCTTTGTCCCAAATGTGGGGCAGGTGCTCACAAGGAGTGCTTGGAGATTATTCCTCCCTGCAAGATGGGTGAGTTATTTCATGAGCAGCTCATTGCTGCACGTGAGTGATCTGAGAAATTCACCCTGTAAAGCACTGATGTTTGTTAATACATAAAAAAATACAAAATGCAATGCTCCCACCCATGTGCCAAGGCTGTAATTCACATTGGCTGGTGGTTTAAAATACAAACAAAGCAGCCAAAACTCCCCACAACAAAGAGCTGCATCCCAGGGATGGCAGAGGGTCACAGCAGCTCTGTGCAGTGGGTGGGCATTGGAGAGAGATGATCAGTTCTTCATCATTTTAACAGTGAAAGCAGGAGGGTGTACAGCAGGGAGAACATTTCTGATGAGGAGAGGGCTCCTCTCTGGACCCCAAATGTCTCAAAGTACAACAATTTGTGTTTTTGGTCTAAACTGGGCAAAGCTGGGACTCACCTGTGCTCACCCAGGGCAGAATCTGGTGATGCTCCAGGAGGTGTCACAGGGTGGCTTTGGAGAGGTTTTGAGCAGGGGCTGGAGGGAGGAAGAAACAAAAGTGCAGAATTCTGTGGCAGTGAGGAAATGCCCCTGCCTGGCTGTAGTCCCTCCCCAGATCTTGCCTTCCTGGAGCAGAGAAATTACTCAAGTGACCCCACCTCTGCCTGTGGGCTCCCTGCATCGAGTTCACACCCTGACACTGGTGTGTTGATACTCAGGGCATGGGGAGAAACAGAAAATGGGGTTTGTTGCCTGTTAAATTAACCCCTTGTCCCACCGTTTCTCATGCAGGTTCTTCAGCAGACCAGGTACGTGGTTTGGGCCTTTTCCTCACCCCCTGTGTCCTTGTTCAGTCTGGGTGTGGGCAGCTCCTGGGAAGATCCAGCTCTGGCCTCAGAAGGGGTCCCAGCAACCTGTGGGACAGGACTGGGGGCCAGTGGCCAAAAACTGGCTCAGCTGGAGCAGCACCAGAGCCCTCAGGAGGTGCCAGCACCCACCTGGGGTGAGCACCGTGGGCTGGGGGGGACCAGGGAGATT
The DNA here is from genome assembly GCF_001522545.3 of Parus major. Lineage (NCBI taxonomy): Eukaryota > Metazoa > Chordata > Aves > Passeriformes > Paridae > Parus > Parus major. Next base: position 3,641,537 of record NC_031785.1, read on the forward strand.
TGGGGAGAGGTTTTCTCATCCCAGTGGCATCAGGTGGGTGCTTGCAGGGAGAACTGACGCTGATGTCTCCTCACTGAGTCTTTTTCCTCTTTCTTTGCAGGATTCACTGGGTGCAGGACCTGGTAAGGGCATTGCTGTGTGACAGGAGGGCAGGGACAGGTTGTGGCTGCAGGAATCACCAACACTGAGTGTGTGTGGGAGGGGGAGGCTCCTTCCAAAAGCAGGAAAGAGCTTTGGTACCTGCAGAAAGGTGCTGTGCACCCTCGTGGGCAGCAAAGGGGCACTGGGGGCTCTCCTGTCCCTGCTGCCACACAATTCCTGCTGGGCCAGGAAAGCTTCTGCCCATTGCACTGCTGACCAAGGAGAGCCTGGCACAACGTCCTGGCACCAAACCAAGCTTCAGGGCAGCCCAGGCATGTTCTGGCAGGGAGATTTGTTGCTGATGGGGAGCATCCTCCTGCTGGCATGTCCACTGTGCTCAGGGTCTCTGATGGGCCATCAGTCAACAAAGGTTACTGCAGTAACTTTTACCTTCCTGTGTTCAAAACTCGCCTGGACAGAGCTCGGGGGCTGCCCTGCCCCTGCTCTGGCTCAAAGGAGAGGAACAATTTGTTTTTGTGCTGTTTCTGATGGAAAGAAAGCCAAGCCTGGCAAAAAGAAACCTGAATCAAATTTGTGGTTAAAAAAAAACCAAACACAACAAAACAAGCACAGAGTGCTCTTGCTGGGAGGGGAGAGGCAGAGGTGGGGAGGCATTTTAAGGATAAACACTGTGGGTTTGGTGCTGTGGGGGATGTTCATTTAACGTGTTGGCAAGACAAATGGACTTTGACTGAGAGCTTCAGGGCTGTTTGAGTCCCAGGTCCAGCTGATATTCAGTGGTTCACTGGTCCCTTTTGCAATTGCAGTGTCACTGCTGAGCCTGGCAGGGCTTGGTGCTGGCCAGGCATTGCCTGGCAAGAGCTCCTCTGCCCTGGGGAGTCCAGCTGCAGGGCTGGGAGCTGGAGCTTCAGCTTGGCTGGGTCCTTCAGGGTTTATTTTTGCTCAGAGAACTCAATCATGCATGTAACTGCAGGAGCCAAGAACATTCACTGTGGACACCATTCCTTTCTGCTTTCATGTTTCCTGCCCCTAAATCCTGCCTGCTGTGCCGTGTCAGGGGATAAGGAGTAACTTCAGGAGGGGTGGTTTTGTTTGGGTTTTTTTCAGCAGGGACAAGGTTGTGAAACTGTTTTGCCTCTCTGCCAGGTCCTAAAATGGTGGCAGTTCAGAATTACCATGGAAACCCAGCCCCTCCTGGGAAGCCAGTGCTGACCTTTCAAATTGGGGATGTGATCGAGCTGCTGAGGGGGGACCCCGACTCACCGTGGTGGGAGGTGAGAGCAATTCCTCCTGGGAAACTCCTGGAAACTTTTAAACCAGCAACTTCTGCCTTCTCCCTTTTATTTGTGGTCATTCCTGGCACAGGGGTTGGGAGGCAGTCTGGGGCCTGTCCCCAGCCCTGCACAGTGCCACCAGTGCTCCCAGTCTGATGCCCAGCTTGGCTTTGCAGGGGAGGCTACTCCAGACGAAGAAGTCAGGTTATTTCCCCAGCTCCTCAGTGAAACCCTGCCCCGTGGATGCTAGGGTAAGTGCCAGAGAGGAGATGGAGCTGGAGGTGGGTGCAGTTGGGGGGGTTGTTCCTGTCACTCTTCTCAGCCTCCTCAAGACCTCAGTCCTTCCCTGGACCTCCAGTGAGGCCTCTGGCTCTTGGGGGAGGTGGATCCCTCTCCCATGGGTGCAGGTGTCAGGGCAGGGTGGTCCCAGCCCCGTTCCCAAGGCTGGGTTGGTGTGGTCAGCTCCAGCTCTGTTCCTTCTCTGCAGGGCTGCCTCGGGAGCATGGTGCAGGAAAACTTCATTTGGTTTATTTTAATTGCTTTTAGCTGCTTGCTGTAATGTTGTCAGCTGCTTCCCAATTAAAAACCACTCAGGTAAATGAACAAACACAGTCTGCTCATCCCAGCTGGGAGCTGAGAGGGAAATGCTCAGCTACAACACTGCCCTCCGCTGCCTGAGCCCAGAATCAAGGGATGGCTTGGCAGAGGGAAAGCTCCCATGGAGAGGAGCATCCCACCCGTGATCCACAGCCTGAGGAGCTGCTGCCTGGTCACTAATGAGCAATTCTCAATTTGCAGCCCCCCAACAGCCGGCCGCCCTCGCGGGAGATCGACTACACAGCGTACCCGTGGTGAGTGGGCAGGAACAGACACCAGCCTTGCCTTTTGCTTGCTACTTGCTCAGGAATCCACTCCAGTAAGGAATTCCAAATGCAGGCCAGCAGTGCTCTGCATCCCAGAAACGTGGCTGTGGAGCAGCTGCCACGGTGGTGTCTGGGGGTTGAAAGCCTTGGCAGCAGCTGTGGGGATTTCTTCACTGATGGAGAGGGTCAGAGGCAAAAAGAGAGATGCTGGTTTCTCTTCCCATTTTCTGTGCCTGGAAAATGATTGTTGGAGGAAGGAGGCAACTCCTGCTTTGGCAGGAGAGGCTGTGCTTGGCTTACCTGCTGCTCCTTCTCTCCAGCTCCAGCCAGGTTTACAAATTGATGGATATCAATTATCCCTGCTCTCCAGCTCTTGCTGAGGCCTCATTAACCTGGAGGCTGATTCCCAGTTAGTGAGTTTTTCCAGGTGTCAGGTGCTTCAAAGGGAAGAGGCCACCCTCTGTGTGGTTCAGTGGCTCAGCAGCTTCTTGTGTATCTCAGGGCACTTTCTTTCCTGCTCAGGATATTTCTGATGTTTCTGCACCTCCAACCTTCACGCCTTTAAAAAAGATGTCTCTTTTTGTCCAAAACATGCCTGTTTAAAGATCTGAGTTTATTTTAATGAATTAAATGAACTAATTAACCTCTGGGCTCAGGTTTGCAGGGAACATGGAGAGGCATCAGACAGACAACCTGCTCAAATCTCACGTCAGCGGCACCTACCTGATCCGGGAGCGGCCGGCTGAGGCCGAGCGCTTTGCCATCAGTATTAAGTGAGTAATTCCCCATTTAGGAATTGAAGAATTCAGTATTCCTCACTCACAGAGGACGAGCCAGGGCTGGAGCAGCTGGCTGTGGTTTTTTTGAGTGTCTTTTCTGTCGTTGGCAGGTTCAACGAGGAGGTGAAGCACATCAAGGTGGTGGAGAAGGACAACTGGATTCACATCACAGAAGCCAAGAAGTTCGAAAGCTTGCTGGTGGGTTTTCTCCCCTCCTGGTAGCTCTCTCTCTCTGCAAGCTGTGCAGGGGGTGGCAGAGACAGCCAGGTGCCTCTCCTTCCTTCCTTCCTTCCCAGGAGCTGGTTGAGTACTACCAGAGCCACTCGCTGAAGGAGAGCTTCAAGCAGCTGGACACGACCCTGAAGTATCCCTACAAATCCCGGGAGCGCTCTACCTCCAGGACCTTCACCCGCTCCCCAGGTAACACCCAGCTTGGCTGTCCTGCAAAACCTGCCCCTTCCAGCCAGCTGCAGGAGCAGGGGATGAAGGGATTTACAGCTTCACTGCAGGGCTTGAGCTCCTCAGTTTGCAGAGAAGTTCTTCAGGGCTGGCGGCATTTTCAGGCTGAGCCTCACCAGAGATCAGGGGGATCTGGCAGAGCTGGATCTGCTGCTCTCTGAAGGGACAGTTTCTGCTGGGATGGGCTGGTTCCCCTCCTGAGGTTTTTCACCCTGTGGTTTGCCCACCCTCTGGCTGGGAGCAGGGCTGTGATGTTCACTTTGTGGGATTTATCCTGTCTTTCCCATCCACGTGGGATTTTTGTGTTTTAATGGACCCGCTTCCAGTGTGACTTGTGGTGGTTTGAATCCCAGTGGGACTCCTTTAATGGAGGTGATGGGTGAAAGGGTAAGTCTGTGTCTAAAAGAGAAAAAAAAAAAAAAGGAAAAATCAAAATAAATGGGATGAAAAAGGTGCAATAATGCAAGATGTTTTGTCCAAAAGCCTGAGTGCAGAACTAACTGCTTTGTGGGGAATAATAACTTCTAAATATTTTTCTCCATGCTATATTTAGAAAAGAATACCAAAGGAAGATGGGTTTTAAAAGTTGGTTAAATATCTTCCTGCATTAAATATAACCCCAGGATGAATTTTGAGCCCCTAATGGCTGTGGGGCTGTGGCCAGACCTTATCTCAGCTGTCCCAGCTCCGAGCCCCTGCACAAGACCCTCTGCATGCTTTGCCCTGTATGCCTCCATCAGCTTTTAAAGCATTGTGCCTTATAATATTTTATTTTAATTTCCTTTTTAATGTGTGTTCTGCCTCTTTCTGTTTCTCTCTAACCTCTTTGCAGCCTCCTGCGCTTCCTACAACTTTTCTTTTCTCAGTCCTCAGGGCCTCAACTTTTCTTCTCAGAGCTCCTCCAGTCCCTTCTGGTCAGGTACCAGTGCCTCTCCCTGCTGGAGAGACCTGCCACCATCTCCAGCTTGAAAGCCATCACCAGTGGGATCTGCAGGGTCCCCCCTGTCCCTCCATCCCCACAGGCAGTTCAGGGGGTGCCCAGTGCTGCCCTGGGAAATAACTTAATTAAGTTAATTAAGTTAATTAACTGTGGCTTGGTTGGCAGCAAAATGCACTCCCCCCCTCTCCCCAAAATCGAGGCAGGGAGGAGATGGACTTGTTGCTGTTTGAGAAAAGGGGTTAAAATTAACAATAACAAAAAAAAGTGGATGTAGCACTTTGGGATCTCATGATGTACTTCAAGCTCGACCCCCTTATCCCATGTGTCTCACCCAGTGAGCATCAGCATCCCACCCTGTCCTGGTCCTCCAGGAGAACATCCCAGTGTCCTGCAGGGTTTGAGCTCTGCTGTCTGAGGCTGCTCAGAGCCCATTGCTGAGGGGACAGGGCCACACCTGTGCTGCCAGCTGTGTTTTGGGCTCAGTGGCCCTGCACAGAGTGCAGTGCTGTCCCAGCCTTTCCAGGCTCATCCTCCCTCTCAACAGGATCACAGCAAAATCCTGCCACATTTTCTTCCCATTGAAGTTTTTATCTTTCAGTCTCTCCTTTAGGCTGGACAGAGAAAGTAACCAGCAAAGCCACATGTGCCTTCCTCAGTGCCGTGCTTGGGAAGAACACTTAACTTTTCAAGCATAAATCTGGGATTTTGGGATTCTCTAACTGCACAGAAAGTATTGCAGGGAGTGATCTGTGTAGCAAGGGGTTCTGAGCAAGTCCTGATGAAGGAGCTCAAAGCTGCCATGATTTCTGTCCATTCTCCAGCCTGGCTGCCTGGCCAGGATGGATGAACCCTCCAGTGATCTCACACTGTGTGTCCAAACTGTCTCCATTGCCATCCTCATCTCCTTCCACCCCAAGAGCTGAAAACCTGGGCAAAGCTTTCCCTCAAACTTCGTTCAACCTTGGTTTGTACCCTTTTATAGTTGAAATTAACCCTTGGAAATCCTGGAAGAAAGAGGGGAGTAAAACACAACAACCCCTCAGGGTGTTTATTTCTTGTTTATGAACTCCAGAGAAAATGTGTTTTCTCCTCCTCTACCCATCCCATCCCTCCACTGTTGTTCTCCAGTGTTTTTCCCCATGCCCAGACCTTGGGGCAGGAATGCTGAGTGCTGCCCCTGCCTCCCCCTCCTTGTGCTTCCCCTGAGTGATGTGATGATCACTTCCCTGCCTGAAGTGATGGAGATCCTCAGGGCTGGGGCTGTACTGCTGGGGTCAGCTCCCAGGATGGCTCCTGGGGTCATCTCCTCATCCCAAGGTGCTGGTTGGTGTTAGGGTTTGCTGCCATTTGGTCTCTAATGGGACCAAGCTCCCTGGCAGGGACAGGAGCAGGGAGGTTCCAGGTTAGGTTCCTCCTCATGGCAAAGCACACAGAATTCACTGAACACCTCTAGGAGAATCCATTCCCAGTAACTCTGTTTTTGAAGTAGCTTAAATCCAAGTTGATTTACAGAGTGGTTCCATCAGATGCTGGGAGATGTGTGGCAGCCAGACCTGAGACTGAGAGCTGAACAGGATTTTTCCATGATTTCTTTGTTAATGGTTGTGTATTCCTATGAAATCCTTTCTTTTACCACCTCACAAAAGTGCCCTTCACCCCAGTGATCCCCACCAAGCCCCTGTCTAGCAGAGAGGTCCTTCCCAAGCCCGCAGAGCCCTTCAAAGCCCAGCAGGAACCCAATTTAACCCCGTGCGGGGCCGAGCAGCTCAGGCGATGCCACCGCTCCATCTGAGCACCTCCAGCTCTCAGTGCCGTGCTGGAAAACCCAGGTTGAACCTCACCAAGCTTTCCCCAGGCTTCAGCCAGCGTGGGGCTGCTCCTGACCCGCTGTGCTTTGTCCCCTGGCAGTGTTCACCCCCCGGGTCATAGGCACAGCGGTGGCACGGTACAACTTTGCGGCGCGGGACATGCGAGAGCTGTCGCTGCGGGAGGGGGACGTGGTGAAGATCTACAGCAGGATTGGAGGGGACCAGGGCTGGTGGAAGGGGGAAACCAATGGAAGGGTGAGTGCATCCAGAGAAACTCCTGTCCTGTTCCTGCAGTGGGATATCCTCTCTGCTGGCAAAGGGAAGGGTGTGTGTCCCACGCCCTCTCGCTCTTTCCCAGGTTCTGGGTGGGCTGTCACCTCCTGAGAACCACCCCTGTGCTTTGGTGCTTTGTGACACTGATATCCAGGGCTCACAGGTGGATGGGAGCACGTGGTGGAAGGCTCTGGTCTTCCCTAAACCTGCCCATGGGGGATGTATGCTGGCTCTGCAGGGGGAGGCTCAGCACCCTGGGAAAAACAGTATCCCACAGATTTTGTAGCCCCGGAGACAGATTCTGCCTGTCCTTTTCTCTTGCAAGCAATGTGTCCAAAGTGATGGGTGGGAGTTAGCTCCATCCCAAACTGGGGTGATGGCTCACACCATTGGGATCTGGCACATCCAGGACTGGGAACAGCACTTCATGGCAGGGGAACAATCCCGGTGACAGGACAGGAGCTCTCTTATAAAACCACAGAGCTGGGAGGGCCCCACAAGGATCACGGTGTCCAGCTGCTGGCCCTGCACAGGACATCCCAACAGCCCCACCCTGCGCCTGGGTTGTCCAAATCCTTGCACTCCAAGAGGCTTTGCCCAGCTCACCTCTCCTGTCCCCCCACAGGTGGGCTGGTTTCCCTCGACGTACGTGGAGGAGGAGGGGGTGCAGTGACCACGGCCGTGCTTGCTGGAAGTCGTCGAGCGCCCAGAGGCAGCGGCTGCAGCCCGAGTGCACTGTCCCCGTGCTGGACACCTCCCAGGACTGCCCCTGCAGCCCCTCAGCACCCCAACCCGTCCAGGCTGCCCCCATTCCGTGTACAGAAGATTGATGGGCTGTGGGATGGCGCTGGAGGAGCAGCTGCGGGGGAGCCCCGGGAGAGCCGCGCTCTCCCTGCTTGGACAGAGCTCAGAGACTCTGGGGCACCCACGGGGGTGTGGGTCCCACACCCCTCTTCTGTCAAGGGCTTTGAAAAGCCACTGTGGGGATGGTGGTGCAAGGGTGAGGCTGAAGGTTTTGTGCCTGGGTGAGAATTTGGGGTGTTCCAGGGGAGGGAGCCCCGAGGAGACGATGCAGACCCCCTGCCACAGGTGGTTTATCCAGGTCAGGATTTTGGCAGTGGCCCTGGCAGCCATGGGCCAGGCCAAGGGGCAGGGTGGGGACACCTGGCCTGGGAGGAGGAGAGGCTTGTGACCATTTTGACCCTCAGAGGTAGGCTGGAAGTGGACCTTCAGGTCAGCCAGGAGGGGAGAGAGCCATTTTGGCAATCCCATTTTCTTTACGGTCACCTCAGTCCCACCAGCCTTGCTGCTGGCAGGGGGGTGCCCAGGGGGATGACTGGTCCCACTGCTGAGCAGGAGGTGTCACTGCATTGCAGGACTGGAGATGTGCTCCATACAAGGTTTTCAGGGGCCACCAAGGCACCAGGTACCTGCAGAGGATCTCCCTGGGTCTGTCCTCTCCTTTCTGGCAGTCCTGAACCAGGCTGATTTTCCTTGCAGCTGTGATAAATCCCACCTCATGAGCTCAGGGCAAACCCACCTGAATAAGGGCTTACAGAATCAAGTCCTGAATCCTGTCCCTGAGCTGTGAAAGCATCTCCTCTTCCCAGCTCTGTGCACTTTTGGGGGCTGGCAGCGTTGCCCCCTGCTCTTCCTCCCACAGGCTGTTCCTGCTGCTGCTGTCAAGTAAAGGTGATCCATGTGTTGTGACATTTCCACTGTGTCCTGAGCACCCTCTGTCTGAGTCTGCCCTTCCCAAAGTGCAAATACAATAAAATCCATGTCTGGGAGCGTGATAGGGAACAACTCCCCTGTATCTGAGCCCCAGGAGCTTCCTCCCTGAACACGTGGCGTTCTGAGCTGGTGTTTCCATGCCCTGACATCGTTCCCCTGGGATTTGTGGTGGTCCTGCTGTGCAGCACCATGTCCCTGGTGTGGGATCCTGCTGCAAGTCTGGGAGAGGCCAGTGCTGGGGGGGTGAGCAGTGCTGCTGCCCTGGCATGAGCTCTGCAAACAGAGCAGAAGAACCACGTTTGGGATAAGAAACGGAAGAGTTTGGATCTCTCAAGGGCAAGGAAATGATGCTAACTTGGGAATTACATGCTGGTGCTCAGTGGCCAGCCCAGAGCCACCCTGCTTTGCTCCCTGTTCCTCCTGGAGCTATGGGGGTGCCCTCACTCATGGGGGGTGCAGCAGGGAGGTGACAGGAACGTGGGGCTCAGGGCATTCCCAAGGTACTGTTTGGTGCTATCCTCTCCCAGCCAGCCCCTCCACGCTCAGCTCCAGGGGAGCAGCCAGCAGGGAGCTGACAATTCCCTGCTCCTGTGCAGAGCAGAGGGTCCCATCCCCATTCCAGAGGCTGTGCTGGGTGTGTGGGACACACAAACTCCTGCTGGCTCCTGTTCTGCCTCAGATCCTAAAGCCTTACAGCCCCTCCTGTTTAACATGGCCAATTTTGTAAGGGCATCATCTGGGGAGAGCACAGCCCTGTCCCAGGGACCAGGGCACCTCTGTCCCTTACACCCCAAAGGGACCCCCTCCCTCTGCCTGCCCTGCCAAAACCCCTCCCCCAGAGAGCTCTCCCTCTTGTGTTTACTGGTGTAAGAAACTTGTTAAAAAGAGATTGTTCTGTTTGTAAGTAATTATTCAGCCATTTGCCACAAATATATCTGTGAATAAGAAAGGGAAATGTTTGGGTTTTTTTATGATGGCGAGAAAATTGTATGTATTATTTTAATTCTTCGCAGGTCATTTGGAATTGCAATGGGATACGTTGGAAAATAATATGTAAATTCCTTTGGGTTTTTCCTTTGCACTGCACTAACTGGGGTAGGGTGGAGGGAGTTTAAAGATAAAACTGTTTGTTTAATGGAATAGTTTATAGCTGGGAATTTGGAAATCATTTGGAATAGCTTGTAATGCTGGAATAGAAACTTTAGCTGCTACTTAGAAACCCTTCTGCATGTGGTTTTTCCAGGCCTTTTTAAGTTACAATTCATCAAAGTAAATTCCCCAACAGAAAAAAAAAAATAATAAAATAAAGTGTAATTTTGCTGATAGGTTTTATTTTCCCAGCCATGGTTTTTAATGTGCCAGGGGGTTCAGGGTCCTGTCAGGGTCGTTGTCACTAAAACCCCCTTGGCTGCACTGGGGCTCAGGGCTTTGCCCATCCGGGGAAGACGGCTGCTCCCAAGGACAGACCCTTCCCCATTCCTGGCATGAACAGGAAGTGTTTTTACCCCTCCTAAATCTGGAGTAGATCCCTCCTGGGGTGCCTGTCTCTCGTTCCTGGAGCAGCTGCCACTCGTGCAGTTGTCCCATCCAGGAGCTTTCCTGTGAATCCTCTCTTTTTCCAAGCTGAGCCCCTGCAGGGTGAAAGAAAGGCTGATTTTCCATGGCTTTTAGTCACCCCTGAATATCATATTCCAGAATCCCACCTGGCCCTGCAGGCAGCAGCATATTCCAGAGCAATAAACAAGTTGCACAGGTGCTTAAAAATCCTGAGGTGTTCAAGAGGCTTCCCCTCGAGCAGGGATGTGATGTCCTGCCGTGTCATTTAATTAGGAACATTAATTTTTCTCACCTTTGGAGTCCCTAGTGCTTCACTTTTCCCAGGGTCAGCTGGAAGGGGATGTAGCAATGAGCAGAGGGGTTTTACTTGGAGAATCAGGACGTGGGCTGGGCACTAAATTTTGGATGCTGGTTTGGGAAGGTGCTGCCCAGCTGAGTGTTAAGCTTTGGTCCAGGTGCTGACCCTGCCTGGGATAAACTCTTTCCTCGTGGCTCTTCGGTCCAAGGGAATCTCTGCAACATTCACCAGGTATGGAATAGCAGGTTTTGGTGTCTGGGCCCTCCCCTGCTGGTGATGAGCTTCAGCCTGGCCCTGGCACAGCTGGGCTACCAAACACAGCACTGGAGCCTGGAACCAGGAGCTGGGCACTGCAAAAATCCCTTCCCATTCTGTCCTGCCTCTGGGGACATCCCTGCCAGCCCAGGGCTGGGGACATCACTCCTGTGGCTGGGGCTGGCAGGTGTATCCCTCCTCAGTGGCTTCACTCGGCTTCATGCCAAAATCTCCTCCTGGAGCTTGCTCCAATGCAGGGTCTGCCAGCTCAGGAATAAATGGGGCATTGATCCAGCTTGCCCAGCCATGGCCAGGTGCAGTAACCAGAGCAGGAACAGCATTCCAGGGGCATTAACAGGAGAATGAATTCCAGCCAGCACAGCTGGCTCCAGCCCTGTGCAGCCCCTGGCCTGTCCCAGGACTGGGGGGACACTCCAGGCACGGGGTCTTATTTCTTACTCTGATTTTTCCCCCAGCAAGGGCAGCTGCTGACAAAATCCCCCGTGAGCAAACACGGCGTGGGGTGGCTGTGTTTGCTGGCTGCCCTGTGCCAGCAGCAGCTTCTGTCCCAGTGGAACAGCCACCTCCCCTGGCCCCTTGAGCCCCGTGGCCACCAGCCAGAGCGTGGCCACCTCCCTGTGCCCCTCTGGGGGTGAGCTCACCCAGCCCAGCCTGGGGCATCACAAAAACAGGGTCCAAATGGCTGCACCATCAGCTGGGGAAACTGAGGCAGGGGGTGGCCAAGAGGAGAGCTCAGGACAGCTCTGCCCAGCAGGACTCTGAGATCTGGGTGCTTTTGGTTCAGGGTCAGGTGCTGCTGGTGTAGCCCAGACTGAGGTTGTGGGGCAGACTGAGCCCACAGCTCTGATGAGGTGGCAGAGGAAATGTTGACAGTCTGCAGCACGCCTGGCTGGCTCAGCCCTGCATTAACCACGTTTGCTGTGACCTAGAAAACTCCAGCTGGTGCCTGAACCACTGCGCTGCTCGATTTTAGAATTAACTTAAAAATTACAGGGGGAGATGGAACTGTGCACACTCCCTCCACTCTGGACTGACCATCCCAAAAAATAACCCCCCTCATTCCTGCTCTGGAGTTACATCAGGGCTCAGAGGGGCTGCAGGAGCTGCCACTTCCCCCTCTGTCCATCCCGAGCTTGGTGAAGGACTCAGGCTGCTGAAGTGGACTTGGGCTTGTATTGTATTGTGTATTGTAGGTCTGGTCTAAGCCAAAGGTCGTATTTATAATTTGGAATGCTGATGAAATGGTTCTGTCAAACAGAAACACCCCACTGCAAACAGGAGTTTAGACTTGTTTGCAGCTCTGTGGTTATTCTGAGCAATTTAGTCCATGGGGAAGCCTGTATGAATTGGGGCTCTCTGTGAAAAACTGAGAAACCTGTTTTGTCTTTGGGAGAAGGAGTTAAAATGCTGCTGGAGACAAGGGCTAAAGGTGGAATAAGGGAACCCCTCGGCTCCTGTTCAAACCTTTCCCAAACTGGGGGAGTTTGGATGCACACTGGGTACCACAGGGTGTCCAGCAGGCAGGAGCAGAGGGTTTGGGTACTGAGGAGCAGAAAAGAGGCATTTCCACTTAAGCTGGATGCTTAAAGGCCCCCAAAAAATCATCCCATGGCTGCTCAGAGCTCTGCAGGGGTGGGTGACGCTGTCTGGGGGACCATGATGCTGCTGGGACCCCAATCCCTCCCAGCCACCAGCCAAACCCTGACTCCACCCTGGCTTGTGCTGCCCTGAGATACCAGCACGAGGCCCTGCAGCAGAACTTCTGTGTCCTGCCCAAACAGGCCCTAATTCCAGGGTGAGCCCTGAGCTGAAGGAACAACAAACCTTCAGGTTTAGAGATCTAAATCAAACCCTTATTTTAATACCCAACACAAATTTAATTCATTTTTTTTAATTTTCTTTTTTGGTGTTGCCACCTTCACTTTGAGCTCTCGGGTCTGGCTTAGGAGAGGTGTAAATTTTAACTCTGTTCTGTGACTGGAGCTGATGGGAACTGCAGCAGGAGGGTCAGATGGTGCCTTTCCTCCCCGTGTTTGCTCTCTGGCATTCAGCTGACAGCTCCAGCCAGCACTGAGCCAGCCCCGGAGGCTGCGAGTCCCCCTGGCTCCAGCTGGGCTGTTTGTTCTCTGCTGGGCACCAAGCCGGGGAGAAAAGCAGCGTTTTCCTGCCTGTTTTAAATTTCTCCACTCTGCTGGACGTTTTGTCTTGCTTGGGAAGCAGCAGAGCCACGGGAAGGGTGACAAAGGGAGGTGAGTCCCTCTTTTCTCTCTGCTCAGGCTGGCTCCGCTCGCCTCCAAGTGCTGGTTAATGTTTTTTGCAGCAGGGGCCAAGGGGACGGAAGAGGAGGAGGAGAAGGAGAGCATCAGAGGAAGGCAGGGGCCCCACAACATCCCAGCAGGGAAAGCCAGCCCAGAGCGAGCCTTGCTGGTGAGTGGTGCCTGGTGGGAATGTGCCATGGGCTGTCACAGGAATTCCGAGTGGGAGTCTGAAGCTTGGGGGGACAGTGAGGAGACAGTGGGGGGACAGTGGGTGCTCTGGTGGCTGTGTGGCAGCACGCAGGGGGTCTCAGTGGGGTGATCCCCAGGGCAGACCCAGGCCATGGTTGTGGTTTGTGTAGAGGGGTCTGTATCAGCCCCACCACGCTCCTCGTGTGCACCCAAAATCTATTCCAGGAGCAAATCCCAGGCTGTGTCCTCAGCCAGGACCCACACAGTGTCCACAGGCAGGATCTGTCCCCGTTTCTCCCCCAGCAGCCATTGATTGCCCCACCCTCAGATAAGGAGCAGAACTGGCACCTTCTCTGTGCTCAAACACCTCCTGTGTTCCTCTCGTGGGGGCAAAAAAAGTGGGGTGAGGAAGCACAGGGTCACTGTGCCCTGGGAATTCCCAAACCCCTTTGTTAAGGGGGTGCCTCTGGAGGGTGTTTGGGAGCACACACACATTTATTTCCCTGCTGGACAGGGATCCCAGCATCCAACTCAGGGATGTGCCCCAGGGCTCACCCTCTGCGCAGCATCCAGCGATGGGCGGCGAGGCGAGCAGAGGAGCTGCCCAGGGATGCAGCCAGGCCATTTGGGGATTTGCAGGTGGAGATGTCCTACATGAGCCGTGCCTGGCGGGCAGCAGCCCCCTGGAGAAGTCCCCGGCCCTTCAGCAGCTCCTCGGGCCCCACGGCCAAGAAGAGCGTCCCGTACCAGAGGACGCTGCAGGCCGAGGGTCCCTGCGAGCCCAGCCGGCCCCCGCCAGCCTCGGCACAGGTGGTGGTGGTGGGTGGGGGCAGCCTGGGCTGCCAGACCACCTATCACCTGGCCAAAATGGGGCTCAGGGACGTGGTGCTGCTGGAGAGGGACCGCCTGACGTCGGGCACCACCTGGCACACGGCAGGTGAGCGGCAGGGCACGCTTTGGGCACTGCCCCGGGTGGCCAGAGGGATGCTGGTGGGTTGGGATGTGCTGTTGGGGATGGGTCCATTGGCCAGAGCTTGGGCTGTAAATGCTGACAATTTCTGGCTTTCCTTCTCCCATCATTTTTTTTAGACGTGTCCCAAATTTCCTTTTTTTTTCCCCCCCAAGAATCATGTGGCTGCAGGAAAAGGAAACACTTTATTTCCACAGCTCCCCCTACTTTTTAAATCCACTTTTCTTTGGCAGGGAGGCAGGCTAGATAACCTTTTTTTTTTTTCTTTCCACTTTTGGCGGTCCATCCACTTTCCCCCATTCATTTAACACGCGAAAAGAACAGAAAGCGATGGTTTGTAGCATTCCCACAAATCCACGAGATGGAGCACGAGCCCCGCAGGGTGACACAGGACAC
>NC_031785.1:3656008-3665255 GCF_001522545.3 Parus major
CCTCTGCATCCCGCTCCAGGCGATGGAGAGGTGACAGAGCCTCAGTGGCACCCTGTCCCCCCGCAGGTCTCCTGTGGCAGCTGCGTCCCAGCGATGTGGAAGTGGAGCTGCTGGCACACACCAGGGATGTGGTGAGCCGGGATCTGCCGGCCGAGACCGGGCTGCACACGGGCTGGCTGGAGAACGGGGGGCTCTTCATCGCCTCCAACAAGCAGCGCCTGGATGAGTACAAAAGGCTCATGTCGGTAGGGAGGAGCCCTGGGGAGTGTCCCCCGGCAGGGTGGGCTGCGGGAGGGGGTGTTTTTGTGGAGCCCCCAGCTCTCTGAATGAATCCCTCGCTGCTTTCCCACCTGGAGAGCAGCAAGTGGCCCTTCCAGGGCAGCCTCCTGACTTGCATAAGGCAGCCATGATCCGTCAAACTCCCCCAAAGCTGGCCAAATTAAATCCAGCCTCAGATTTTTGACTGTTTAAATAGAGCTAGCGTAGTTTTCCCCATTGTGCAGCATCATTTTTCAAGCTGCACAGGCAGCTTGAATTCAAAAATAGGGCCGTATTTGCTGAAATCTGAGCATCACCCCGTGCTGGATTTGGGGTTTGGGAGATCAACATGTCCTGGGATTCTCCTGCTCCTGCTCCTTCAGCAGCAAGTGATGAACAGAGCTTTTGTTCCTTACCTGAGCTGGTTTTCCTGTCCCTTGGCAGCTGGGGAAGGTGTATGGTGTGGAGTCCCACGTGCTGACCCCGTCACAGACCAAGGACCTGTACCCTCTGATGAACATTGATGACCTCTATGGCACCCTGTATGTCCCCAAGGATGGCACCATGGACCCCGCTGGCACCTGCTCCACCCTCGCCAGAGCAGCAACTGCCAGAGGTGCTACGGTACTTCTTAATTAGTAATTTACTCATTAATGCCTGCTGGTTTCATCCTCTGCCTTCCTCACCTTCTCCTTCCCCACTGTGGAGGAGCTGCTCCTGCAGATTTGGGTCTTTCCCAGGAAGGGTGTTGTCCTCTTGGTTGGGTCACAGTGACAAAGCTGGCAGGAATCCTGAGATCCAGAGAAAACAGCAGGTGGGAAAAAAGACCTTTAGGAGCAAGACAGCACTCAGAACACTGCCTGGGTTCATTTTTCCCAGATTTGGGGGTGGCATGTCAGGTGAGGTGGGTTGTCCCCCTGTCCTGGTGACCCTGCTGTGACTCTGTCACCCTTCCTCTGCCACCAGATCATCGAGAACTGCCCAGTCACGGGCATCCAGGTGAGAACTGATGATTTTGGGGTGAAGAAGGTGCATGCAGTGGAGACAGCCCACGGGACCATCCAGACCCCCTGTGTGGTGAACTGTGCAGGTACAGGGGACAGGGCACAGGGGAAGGCGTGGGACGAGCAGCCACAGCTCACAGGTGGCTTTGCTCCCTCCTCCTCGCAGGAGGAAAGCCTGCATCAGCCCTTGTGTGGCTGTCCCCTGCAGCTGTGTGGGGGTGTGGGGGATGGAGGGGAGCTCAGCACAGGTTTGTTGTCTCTGCAGGAGTGTGGGCACAAGCCCTGGGCCGGCTGGCAGGCGTGCACGTGCCGCTGGTGGCCATGCACCACGCCTACGTGGTAACCGAGCGCATCGAGGGCATCCAGGTCAGTCCTGTGCAGCTGAAACTCGGCTCCTCTGCTCTGGGGAACAAGGCTGCAGAGGCAGAAAGACCCCTGCCCCTTTCAGGGACCCCCCAGACCTGTGGGACCCTCCTCATTCCTGCCAAGCCAGGCTCTGCTCTCTGGGGCGTGCACACAGCCTCAGCAGGGCTGTCAGACCACCCCAAACAGAGTCAGATTTAATATTTAACGAGGTTACAGCTGGCAGGATAATTAGTTTTTCCTCAGGATCTCTGGGTTTGGTGTCTGATAGCAGCATTCATAAAGATCCCAGACCCTTTGTGAGCCAGCCCCAGTCCTGGCAGGCAGAGGTGGAGCTCTCCAAGCGTTTCTAAACTGCCCCAATAAATCTGTTCCTGCCATCTGGCTGTGGAGAACTGCTCAGGAGTGGAAGGAGGCATCATTCTCTCAGGCCCCAGCGCTCTGAGGGTGACACATTAATTAGTTTCCATCCTGCTGACACAGTCTGTGCCTGACCTTTCAGCACGAGGTGCCTCGTTGTAAAAGGTGCCGTGGTCCATGATTGCATTTCTGTCCCAGTAACTGCTCTGAGCCGTTCACAGCGAGAAAACCTTCAGAGGAGAGGCTGCAGCTCGGTGCCTCCTGCTCAATCCACTTAATTCCACTTGTCAACACGGGTTGCAGTAGGCCCTACACCGATTCTGCAGTGTTATCTAAATGTTTCCCCATCCATTATTCACGAGAACAAATCGCTCATTCTTCGTGCACCGCTGCCTGCGTGTGGAGCTCCTGCATCCTCCTGCAGAGGCGGGTGGCAGAGGAGTGATGATTCCTGAGCTAGGATCAACCACAGGGGCTGCTCCCTGTCCCCAGGACACCCCTGAGTGCTGCTCAGGTGTCTGTATAAGCTGCTCTGCCCATGGTTCAGCCAGGTTAGCCAATGCTTTCCTCTTGGTGCCCAAATTTGGGTGCTGAGGAGCCACTTCATGTCCCATCCTTGCCAGGTCCCTGCTGCAGGTGCCTGCCCTGTGCTCACTGGGTGCCCTAGGGGTGTGTCCCCATGGCTCTTGGCCTCCTCTGACCCCTGCACTCCCCCTCCCCATTTTTCAGAACATGCCAAACGTTCGTGATCACGACGCCTCGGTCTATCTCCGTCTCCAAGGCGATGCCCTTTCCGTGGGTGGATATGAGTCAAACCCCATCTTCTGGGAGGAGGTGAGTGGAGCTGGGAGGTTTTCTGGGGGAATGAGGCAGGTTTCCAGGGAAGCCACCTCAGAGGAGTGAACATTCAGCCCCCACATTTGGCAGGTACCAACCTCTGGTGGCTGCTGGGGAAAGCAGAGGGGAGCATCTCCCCTTTGGGGCCGTCTGTGGCACAGATATGCAGTGGAGAGGGAACAGGAGAGCCAGAAGCTGCTGTGCCCTTCCCTCTATCCTTAATTCAGACTTCAGATTTGTTGGGGTTGTTCAAGAAAACCCCAAAATCCCAAAGATTCAATGCAGCCTCGATTTATCTTCTCCGAGGCTGCCAGAGATGAGGCGGCCTCAGACCATCAGCCATCCTCTGCTCTGTGCCCTGATTCCTGTTTCTCACCTTCAGGTATCTGAAAAATTTGCTTTTGGCCTCTTTGACCTGGACTGGGATGTTTTCATGCAGCACATCGAGGGTGCTGTCAACAGAGTGCCAGTTCTGGAGAAAACAGGAATTAAATCCACCGTCTGTGGGCCAGGTAGCGTGACTGTGACCACTGTGGTGACCACTGTGGTGACCACTGTGGTGACCACTGTGGTGCCTGGGCTCTTCTGCAGATCCTGCTGGAGCCAAAGGGAAACTTTATAACCTGGGGAGAAGAAAAACTCTGAATGCAGAGACACTGCTGCTGGTCTGGCTGCAGTGATGGCATCTTCCAAGGGGTGGCAATCCAGGCCTAGCCTGGGTGGAGAAATAGAATCACACATTCAGAGGCTCACAGAACGGTTTGGCTGGGGAGGGATCTTCAAAGATTATCTAATTCCAGCTCCACTGCCATGGGCAGGGACACATTCCACTATCCCAGTCTGTTCCAAGCCCCATCCAACCTGGCCTTGGACACTCCCAGGGATGGGGCAGCCACAGCTGCTCTGGGCACCCTGTGCCAGGGCCTCCTCACCCTTGTTGTAAATAACTTCTAATTTCTTACAAACTTACAGATTTCTTATAATCTCAATTATTCCTCTTTCAGTTTAAAACCATTTCCCTGGGGAGCTGGTTGCCTTGGTCCAGTCTGGGAGTGAATGGGTTTTCAGCTGATGTTGTGGCTGCTGGGCTGGAAAATTTAAGGGGCAGATTTTTTTAAGTAGTGGCTGTTATTCTACCCAGTGTTATCTTCTATAAATATTTTTACTGCTTTCTCCTGGTCTAGTGATGTTAGATTTACCCAGATCTACATCCTAGGCTGTCTGGTGTGGAGTTAAAGCCATCCCTGCAGTGGCAGCTGGACGTGGTGCCAGACATTGAGCCCAAGCCTTGCACACTTGGTTTGGCCTTAAAATCCACTTAAAATTCACTAAAATATCAACTCTAATTGTGCTGAGGCACTTGGAGGGAAACTCTTTGGGTTGAATGAGGGGAAAATAGAGCACATCTCGTGCCCTGCAGCAGATCAAACATGACTTGCACGAGGTGGAGACCTTGGCCCTGGGTCCAGTGGTTTGATTGCACTGCAGTGTGAGCAGAGCAGAGCTGGCTGCTGGCAGATGAATGTCTCCTCTTTGTAGTACAAAAATGTCATTTTCCAAGGCTCAGCTCTCCTCCTTTTCTCCTTCTTAGCTGAAAGCAGCAGCCTGTGGCAGCTGAGTCATTCTGGGCTGAAGCAAACGGCAAAGGCTTTGTCCCCTCTGCTGTGGTCACTGTGCCAAGGTCCCTGGAGCCCTCATCACCTGTCCCAGGGCAAAGTCAGCCCTGCTGGCAGGGGAGCTGCTCTGGCTGTTGCTCCATTAACTCCCTGAGTTTGCAGCCTGGAATATCTGTGCAGGGATATCGGTGTGTGAGGAGCTGCTCCTGCCTTCTCTGGAGCACTGGGATCAGGGGAAACAAACTGGGCATTGCTAAGACCACACTGAACCCAGTTTTCCCTCTCTCCTTTTACATGGATGGATGCATGGATGGATGGATGGATGGATCACCATCAAACAGGGAGGAGGACTGCACACCTCTGTCAGGGGCTTTGCTTTCCTCCCTGGTGAGGATCTGTAGAGGGATTTCCACAGCTGATGGGTCTGTGGAATAGCACTGGCAGCAGGAGACTTTATGAGCACAGGAGAGACATCCCCAGCCCTCCCTCAGCTGAACCAAGTGACTCGAAGTGCTGGGATTTCCCAGCAGGAATTGAAGAAGGTGGAATACACCATCAGAAAATAGGGCCCAGATGTTAAAATGGCAACAAACAGATGAGTGAAGCCCCTTTAACTGGAGGATTGGGAAGGCAAAAAGAGCCCTCACAGTGCCTCGTGCACCTTCTCTTGGGGAATTTATTTTGCTTCCCAAATTTTCAGCCTAACTCCAAAAACCTGTGCTTGGTGTTGGTCCAGTTCTGGCCCCACTGACCTCTCTGGCAGCAGGACGAGGTCAGGAGAGGAGGCTGCAGGAAAGCAGTTTGTAAAGTGTGTGATATGTCCCCAGAGTGTGTGATCCCCATGTCCTGGATTTGCTGGTGCATCCCCTCTCTGTTTTCCAGAGTCATTCACAGCCGACCACAAACCACTCATGGGAGAAGCTCCGGAAGTCCGAGGGTTCTTCCTCGGCTGCGGCTTCAACAGCGCTGGTAAGGGAGACCTGAAGGGGTCATACCCTGCTGGCTTTGGATCCCAGGCAGATCCTGGTGTTCCACAGCCAGGCTTGGCCTCCTGGCCTTGTCTGCATCCTCCCCTGCTCCCCAGGGATGATGCTGGGAGGTGGCTGCGGCAGGGAATTGGCTCACTGGATCATCCACGGCCGGCCGGAGAAGGACATGTACGGCTACGACATCAGGCAAGTCACCCTGACTGCCCCAGCTCCCTTCACGGGCATCCCTCATCCCTGGTGCCCCTTGGGGATGCTTTCAAGGCAGGGCTGGAATCGGGGATGGGTGTCCAGGCAGCGGCTGTGTCCCTCCAAGGAGCTGGAGCCAATTACACACAGTGGCTTTAATGAATGTACGCATGGGGTTTGTCTCATTTGCCTCATTCCACTCCCACACAAACAACTTCCATCAGACACAAGGAGATGGCCAAGATGGGGAAGGACTGGGTAATTACATTTGGGTTTTGTTGTTCAATTAGTGCCTAATAATCCTCTAAGTTAATAATGGGGGGGATGATTTTAACAGCACAAAGATTAGCTCAGCCCACCTCTGCAGCACCACCCAGGCTGGGAGCTGTGGCTGTGCAGATGTTGGCTCAGTAATTGCTTTTGATTTGCTTGATTGGCTTTGATTTGGTTTGGGCTTTCTCACAGGGCTGTTGTGACAGCAATCACCTTTTAGGGGACAAAGCTTTGAAAATCTCACGTCACTTTAGTGGCCAAGCTGGTAAATGCCATGTTGGGGTGGGCTGTGGGAGTGAAGGGCCTGCAGAGATTGGGGAGATGTCTCCAGCTGTCCCCTTCCACCAGCTGGGCTGGGGATGGGGATGGAGAGATGGAGAAATGCCAGGCTGGGCACGGGGTTGGCACCAGCACAGCCCCCCTGACCTGCACCAAGGGACTCCAGCCCTGCTCAGAGCAGCCAGGGGTTTTCCATCCAAACATCTCCCATGTCCCATGTGCCCTGTCATCAAGCTGTCAGTCCCATTCCCTCCTTGAGCTGACAATTACCGAGCTCCTCTTTAAATAACTCCCTTTTCCTCACATTTCAATATTTATCCTCTCAGAACATTTGCTTGTAAATATTTCATCTGGCAGCTGTTGCCCGCTTGCTGCTGTCAAAACTTCAGCTCTCTGGTGATGGGGCAGCCAGGGCTGCTGGTGACATGCCATGTGTCACCTTCTGCCAGCAGAAGAGGCAGCTGCTCTCACAACTCTTGGGGAACATCACTTGTGTTCCTTGCAGGGCTCAGCCCCATGCCCTGCTTCTCCTCTGCACCTACCCAGCAAGGAGAGAAGCTGAAAGTATCATGTTGAAAGTCCCTAGAAATGGCATTTTGTCTTTCATGCCCTGTCTGGTTCCCTTTCTCCATCCCTGGGAAAGGTGCCACTTGTGCCCAAGGCTGGTCCCTGTGAGTTACACATCTCTGGGATTAACAACCTGACTGTGGGTTGAGCTGGCACATTCCTTCAAGGAGACTTTCTGTTTGAAAGATGAAAATACTTCAAATGAATTGAAAATAATTTTGGATTTATTTATATTTCAGCCTGGGGAGAACTGAGTGAAAAATATAAGGAATATCCAGGGCTCACTCACTCATCAGAGCTGTGTTTAAACCTGGGTGTGCCCTGAGCCTGGTCCCCTGTTGAACTGGGGCAGAATTATCCTCAAGTTTCATTTTATTTTTCCATTTCCCCTCCTCAGCAGGGCTGTCCTCTGTTCCCAGTTGCTCTGGGGAGGGGCTGGGAGCTCAGTGGGGGCTGCAGTTCCGATGGTCAGCATGGCCAGCACTGAGCCCTGCTGGGCTCCTCCGTTCCTGGAGCACAGAGAGCAATTTTACACCAGCAGCTGCATCTACACCTGGGTCTGCTCAAGAAGGCCATGAGCTGGTGGGCTCATCCAGATGTTGCCATCTCCCTGCCTTCCAGGAGGTTCCACCACTCCCTGACCGACAACAACCGCTGGATCAAGGAGCGCAGCCACGAGTCCTACGCCAAGAACTATTCCGTCGTCTTCCCCCACGATGAGCCCCTGGCAGGACGAAATGTGAGGAAGGACCCCCTGCACGAGGTGAGGACAGGACACAGGCTGGTCCTCACAGCAGCAAAAGGAGCTGACAAGGAGTGGCCACGGCTGTGTGTTGTTCCCCAAAACCTCTGTGCTCCCATCCATCCATCCTGGGGAGATCCCTGCCAGGTGCCAGAGCTCGCTGTGAGGGTTCTGGGGTCATGGGCAGTTTAATGGTAGAAAGCCTGAGAATTCCCATGATATTTAACTCAGCAGATATGGATTGAGAGCCTGGTGATGATCACTGGGCAAGGGAAAAGAGGAGAGGAGAGCTCTGAGGCTGAGTCAATCCCAGGGGCAGGGGCATCCCATCTGAGAGGGCTGAGCATGCTGGATGCTCACAGGAATCTCCTGTCCCTGTTCACCATGTCCTGCTTACAATTCAGCAGCAGTTTCTCCCCAGAACAACATCTCCCAGTGTGGAGTGAGGCTGGGGCACAAGGAGGGGTGTGGAAGGAGGGATGTGTCTCTGTGGAGGCAGTTGTGCCAGCACCTCCTAAGTGGTTTTGTTCCCTGGAGCCACCAGCCAGGGCTCCCTCCTCCTTCAGCCCTTTCTTCACACAAATATCCATAGGTGAACACCCTCAAGATGCAGCACTTGAGACAAAACCAATTCCCAGCTGCACCAGCAGCTCAGAACCCCCCAAATTCCTCGAGACACTCAGCGTGACCCAGCACCAGAGCCTCACCCCCTGCCAGCCCCAGCCCCAGTCCTGGCAAAGCCACATTTCCCAAGCCCTTTCCTGCTTCTCTGTGATTGGCATCACACCATTCCTGTTCCAACTGGAGGGCAGAGGCTCAAGCAGTAAAACAGACACCCCTGCCCACCAGCCCCCGGTGTTTGGTTGACAGCTCAGTTGTTTTCTGTCACTGAGGATGCAATTTATTTTTTAAGAGCACATCTAAAAAGCGATGCCCACTTGACTGACAGGCTGGTATTTATCCATGCATCCCCAGAACATGTGCTGTGTTTTATAAATAGGCACTGAATGATTTCTGAGATGTTCAACAAAATCTATTATTTTCCAAACTCAGGCTCCAAACAAGAATGTCTTAATGGATCCCTAATTAATTGCGTGCAGAGAGATTTTCCTGAGAGCACAGAGGAGGGATGAGAAGGTTGCCATATAAATATTAAATATTGTTATGTAATTACTCTGTAAACATGGTGGGGAATCTTGCTCTCTGCATATAGCAGCTCTTGGTCAGTAATTAGGGCACCCTAGTGCAGGTTTTGCTGGGGTGCACATCCAGGCTGTGGCTCTGCCCCTTGACTACCCTTGAGGAAAATATCCTGCCTGAGGGGGACAAAAATCAGGCAATTCTTAGGTTTGACACTGTTTTAAAAGACAAACTGCAGGGCTGATTTTGGCTGTTGATAGCCAAAGCCAGGGGGTCACAAGTCTGGTCTTGAGCCCACATCTTCACTTGAGGAGGGCAGCCTGAGGCTGCTCAAAAAGCTGTGGAAGGGCTTTTTTAGGAAAAGCTATTTGTTCCCATTTCTTCTGCGTAGGAGCTGCTGCGACAGGGCTGTGTTTTCCAGGAGAGACATGGCTGGGAGAGACCCGGCTGGTTCAGCCCTGGGGGAGCAGCCCCGGTAAGAACACCCGGGGTTTGGGGGGGTCTTCAGCCTGGAGACACCTGCTGTGGTAGGACCCATCACCATGGGCAGGGAGTTTGGGGTGGGGATCCATCACTGAGGGCTGAGATGTCAAGGTGGGGATCCACCACTGAGGGTTGGGATGTTGGGATGGG
>NC_031785.1:3665592-3678018 GCF_001522545.3 Parus major
GGATCCATCACTGAGGGTTGGGATGTTGGGATAGGAATCCATCACTGAGGGTTGGGATGTCAGGGTGAGGATCCATCCACATGGACAGGGATGTCGGGGGGGGACCCCATCCCTGTGGTGAGCAGGGATGCCAGGGTGGGGACCCACCACCACAGCCATCTCTCCAGGAGTGGGGTGAATATGACAAGGACTCTTTTGGCTTCAGCCTCAGATCCTCTTCCTCCCTGTCCCCGTGCTCCCACCTCTCCCCCAGGTCCTGGATTACGATTATTACGGTGCCTACGGCCACGAGCGCCACAGGGACTACACCTACAACCGCCTGCTCGGGGACGAGTACACCTTCGACTTCCCCCCTCACCACCACATCGTGAGTGACTGCCCATCCTGCCCTGCCAAAACTCCCAGGGAGCTGGGGGACTTGGAGGCAGCAGAACCTGTGTCCTGTCACTGCTCTGGGGAGACTCAGTGATGCTCAGAGGGAGGGGAAGCTCCAAAGCGGCAAAAAATGTCCCCAAAACATTAATGGAAATGTGTAGCCCATGCTCAGAAACCTCAGGAGAGAGGCCATGGGAGCTATAATGCTGCTTTCCTAAAGTGTTGAGACCAGCTTGGAGGAAAAAATTCAATTTGATAAAATTTGGGTGTTATTAATGATAACTGTCACTGAGTTACTGAGGTGAGGAATGGGATCAAGGGCTCGGGATGGCCTGTCAGGCTCACTCCAGAAAATACCTGATTCTTTCAGGAGCATTTTGAAGCCTTTAAAGGCACCAGGTGAGCATCCTGGTATCATTCCCCATTACATAAATGGTTTAATTTGTGTTTCCCTTTGTGGGCTGAGAGCTCAGCCTCAGCCGTGTTTGCTTTAATTGCAGATCAGGAATGAATGTTTAACGTGCAGGAACGCCCTGGCTCTCTTTGACATGTCTTATTTTGGGAAATTCTACCTGGTTGGACCTGATGCTACAAAAGCAGCAGACTGGCTCTTCAGTGCTGATGTGAGCAAGGCTCCAGGTACAAGCTCAGCTCCTCATTTTGCTGGAGAAGTCTCACCCCAAAACCACCCAGGGGAACCCAGACTGGCTTTTCCTTTCAGTGCTGCCTCTGCAGAGGGTATGAGAAGTGTGTGGGAGAGGCTGCTCTCCCTGTCCTCACCACAGTCTGGATTCTGCCTCATTTACACAGGGGCTCAGTGCTCTGAGCTCGGGGATGAAGGAGGGAGGTTTCCCTCTGGCTCCAGCTGTGGCTCACATCTGGAGGTGCCGTGGGTGCTGAAGTAAATCAAGCACAGCCTTGCCAGCTGCGGTTTGTTGTCCTCTTTTCCGAGGCTAAGAAGCAGCTTGTGGCATTTCTAAGGATGCAAATTCAGCTCCTTACACAGGAAAGGGGAAAAAAAGCATCGTTCCTTTCCCCCTGCTGGTGCTGGGACCCGCAGGGTGGGTAAGGACAAACCAGGAGGATGATTTCATGGTGACAGGGACACGTTTTGCTGTGCTCCATGATGGGCAGCGGTGGCCGTGTGTCCCCTGCAGGCTCCACCGTGTACACCTGCATGCTGAACCAGCAGGGTGGTGTGGAGAGCGACCTGACCGTCAGCAGGATCAGTCCTGGGGCCCAGGGCTCGCCCCTGGCCCCTGCTTTTGAAGGTAAAACCCAGCCCCTGGGGATGCTCTGCCTGTGTCCACCCTCCCACAGTTGAATTCCCAGGCTCTCCCGCTGCCTTTTCAGCCGTGTCAATGCACACAAAGGCTTTTCCAGTCCTG
This sequence comes from Parus major, assembly GCF_001522545.3. Lineage (NCBI taxonomy): Eukaryota > Metazoa > Chordata > Aves > Passeriformes > Paridae > Parus > Parus major. The sequence continues at coordinate 3,667,356 of NC_031785.1, forward strand.
GGCAGGTTTGTTCCAGCAGCTCGGGGCTGCAGGCACAGGGCTGATTGCATTTTCCTAATGGCAGCCACCTGTCTTTTTCCACCTCTATCCTTCGGTCCCTGTAACCTGATTATGGCCCCTGTCCCCAGGGCTGTTATTGGGTTTGTCCAGCCCTGGCTGGCGCCTCTGACCTCTGTCCGAGTCCTTATCAGCTGCAATGAAGGGGGATTGAAAGGCAGCAGAGCAGCCCTGGGGACAGAAATGGCATTAGGCAGCTGTGGAGGAGGAGGAGGATGCTGAGCTCAGGCCTGGCCAGGCACAGGGTGTGCACAGGGTGTGCACAGGGTGTCACAGGGTGTGCACAGGCTGTTCACAGGGTGTGCACAGGGTGTTCACAGGCTGTTCACTGGGTGTCACAGGGTGTGCACAGGGTGTGCACTGGGTGTCACAGGGTGTGCACAGGGTGTTCACAGGGTGTTCACAGGGTGTGCACTGGGTGTCACAGGGTGTGCACAGGGTGTGCACAGGGTGTTCACAGGGTGTGCACAGGGTGTGCACAGGGTGTGCACTGGGTGTTCACAGGCTGTTCACAGGGTGTCACAGGGTGTGCACAGGGTGTGCACAGGGTGTTCACAGGGTGTGCACAGGGTGTTCACTGGGTGGCACAGGGTGTGCACAGGGTGTGCACAGGGTGTGCACAGGCTGTTCACAGGCTGTTCACAGGCTGTTCACTGGGTGTCACTGGGTGTTCACAGGCTGTTCACTGGGTGTCACAGGGTGTGCACAGGGTGTTCACTGGGTGTCACAGGGTGTGCACAGGGTGTCACAGAGCCCTGGCCCCACGCTGTGTCACCTCCAGCCGTGCCATGGGACAATCTCACCATGTTGGTCTTAGCAGTGTGGGTACCAGTGATTTTTCTCCTTTGTGGGAGAATCCTTCTCCCCTCCTGTCTGGGCCACCGGCACAGGAGGCAGGGTGGGACTGGCTGGCAGAGCTGCAGGCTTTGGCGGGCGCTGGAGGAGTTTAATCACAGCAAAGTCTATTTTTCCAATTACAGTAGGTGGCTGCACTTATTATGACAGAATACCAGCGAGCAATTTCGTAGTGGCAGGAAAGACAGAGGGAAGATTGATTACATATTAATCAGCTCTCAAACAACATCCCTGGGGATTTTTCCACCCAGGATTACTGAGGAGATGAAATTCTTCCTTGCATGCAGTACAATTCCCACACTGCTTATGGGCTGGTCACTGTAGCATTCTCTGCTTCCACCTGTAGCTCCTTCCACCCTTGGTCTGTTCTGGGACAAAAGTGCAGATGCTTTTGCTGCTGGTCTCAAGGAGTTTTTTCTTGTGATGCTCACAGACTTTCACTGTTAAGGGTCATTTGGTTTTCACTGTGCTGAGCCCCAGAAAAAGCAGAGTGCCAAAGCCTTCCCTAATCCCACTACTCTTTAACCCATCCCCCCCACCCCTTTATTGGCAGTCCCACCCAGGGCTGGGCAAGCTGGAGAGGCTCAGGGCTGCCCTGGAGGCTCTGCAGAGCAGAACCAGCCCAGCCCAGCACTCTCAGCTCTGAAAGGCTGCCCGGGGCTGTGTTCCAGGGGATGGATACTACCTGGCCATCGGTGGGGCTGTGGCTCAGCACAACTGGTCCCACATCACCACCGTGCTGCAGGACATGAAATTCCAGTGCAAACTCCTCGACTGCTCAGAGGAGCTGGGCATGATGAGCATCCAGGGCCCTCTGAGGTGATCAGTGTGGGCTCCTCCCTGCAACCCGACCGTGGAGACGTGGAGGGGAGGATGCAGGGATGGAGAGAGGGATGCAGGGATGGAGAGAGGGATGCAGGGATGGAGGGAGGGATGCAGGGATGGAAGGAGGGACTCAGGGGTGGAGGGAGGTTTGCCTCAGGTGCAGGTTCCCGTGTTGGGCAGGGGTCAGTGTGAGCCCCATGATGACAAGTGCTGATCTGGCTGGGGTATCACTCCATTTCCCATGGAACTGAAATTTCTTCTGAGGTTCTCAGCTCCTCTTTGGAGTGAGAAGTCTGTCTTGCCAGCAAGATGAGGGCAAGTTTTGTGAATAACCCTCAAGGCAGGCTGAGTCCCCTCACTGCTCCCATTTTGCTGTTTCCCCACAGCCGTGCTGTCCTCCAAGAAGTGCTTGACACTGACCTCAGCAATGAGGCCTTCCCCTTCTCCACACACAAGATCACCACGGCTGCAGGATGCAAGGTAGGAAGGGACCACTCCAAAATGGAGTTCTGGGCTCTGTGCACCCACCAGCCAAGCAGAGAATCCCAGACTGGTTTGGGTTGGCAGGGACCTGAAAGATCCTCTTGTTCCACCCCCTGCCATGGGCAGGGACACCTTCCACCATCGCAGGTTGCTCCAAGCCCATCCAACCTGGCTCTGGAAGCTTCCAGGGATGGGGCAGCCACAGCCACTCTGGGCAAACTGTGCCATCCCCCTCTGTTGGGAATGTGTCTGCCTCTGCTTTATTGCAGAGAGGTTTTGATGTGGTTTTTGTAGGAAAAGGTGAAAACCCAGAGTGAGAGAAGTGTGTTTCCCTCCCTGACTGCCTGCCAGGTGCCATCCTGCCCTCCCAGCCCTCCCAGCACTGTCACACCACTGAGCCTGGGGAAGGGACAAGATGATTCATGGCTTTGCAGTGATGCTAGAGGAATGTGAGATACCTCCATGGATTAGGGTGGGGGGTGAGATCTACCTGACACTCCAGACACTTTCTATTTCCTCCTCCTCATAACAAAAATGGGGACAATTTAATGCCAAGCTTGTCAGGTACTGGCAGTAGGGACTGGGCAGCCTGGGAGCTGCTGTGTTTGATCACAGGAGAAGCCTGACAGCCCTAAGCTTCCTATACAGGCACAGATCATCCTGCTTCTGCCCAGGCTTCAGGGCTCACACATGCCCTGGAGCTGTTGATTGAGCCTGCTTGAAACACCCTAAATAGAAGAGCTGGTGGCCATGAAGTGTCATTTTTCTCAAAGGAGAAATGTCCTGAGAAAACCTGCTGCTGGCAAGTTTGGCTATTGGGGAAAAGCTTTTGCGAGGTTTCCCGGAGAAACTCTGGTTTCTCAGTGATGTTTATCCCATGTGAAATATTCCTATGGCTGCAAAAACACTTTGAAGAGAGGGTGGAATTTGTACCCTCTCCTTTCCATGGCAAACCTGGGCAGGTCAGGGCATCCCTCTGGATGGGAGGAGGGACCATGCCCAGGACTTGCTCTGGCTCTCTGGTGCCTGGTGGGGGCTGAAGGAGGTGAAGGTGAAGCAGTAAATCTCATAAAAGGCAGCAGGAGAGCCAGGAGCCTGCAGCAGGCTGGATGTTAAAGAAATCAGGTTAAGCCACGTGCAGCCACTTTTCATTCAGAATTAAAATGGCTTTAATTCGACTGCAGCTGCCTGCTGAAGGGATTGCTGCTAAATCAAATTAGAGCATCTTGATTTGAGAGCAAGAACCTGGCCAGGCCTTAAGGTGGTTTAACTGAGACACAGACTTTGCCCAAGTCAGATTAATCTCCAATCATTGCCATCAATGCACCCTGGCCTTTGGGTGCTCAACAATTCAACCCACGCTGAGTTCAGTGTCCTTTGGAGGGGAACCACAGCCTGGGGGTCTTCAAAGCCAATCCACAGGTGCAGGTTGTCCAAAGTGCTGGATTTCAGTCTCCATTAATCCTCCCCACACCCTTCCTTGTCAGCAGACTGATATCATCTTGTAATAATCTGCTTATGCCCTGGGAAAGGTGTAGAAATGTTCCTGTCTCCACGGGCACGATGAGTTTATTTGCATTTCACTTCAAGTTTGTTATAAATAATCCACTCCTTCAAGGAAGACAGAGCTGGCAGAAGTTTTGAGGATTCTTTGGTGGGTAAATTCCCTGATGGACAGGGAAAAGATCTCCTGCCTGAGGGCTGTGGGCTGGGAGGGGACACCCTGCCTGCTGCCAGGGCCACCCTTCAGGAGGTCTCCTTTCTCCCACTGGACAATGAACACCAGGGATCCCAACCCATGCTAGAATTAGAGTGGGAGGATTTCTCAGGGCAGCAGGCTGAAGCCTTTGATGATATAATCACTTTCCAGGGGGATTAAACTGAACCCAGCATCTTAAAAAAGTTATCACCGAGATTTGCCTGCATTAACTCAGTAGTTGAACAAAATCAGCTGGAGTCAAAGGAGAGTTCCAGCCGAGTTAACGACTCTGGAAATTATAGATTGGTTTGTGAGTTTATATATAGAGTCTCTCATTGTATGGAACAGCAGAGAAAGGTCCCCCTTTGAATCTCACTGCTGGAGACAGAGGAAAAGCCAGGTTTTCATTGTCTACAATACCTAGAATGCTTTTGAATTGCTGCAGAAAAACCCAGAAATTGATATTTCACAGCTCCAGCTGAAAGACCTGTTCCTATGGGAATCCAGCAGAGCTGCTGGGTCCAGGCCTTAGCATTCCCCTCTGTGGTGGGATGTGAATCCTGCCTGGGCTTCACACACGTGGGGACAACCCCAACCCCTCCCCTGGTCACTGACAGCCCAGTTTTCCAGGGTTACCTGTTTTCTGTGGGGCACTGCTCTTGCTGAGATGCCCATTCCCCAGGAGCTTTGAGAGGAAGTTTCTCCCAGGAGTGCTCTTGATTGTAAAGAGCACTTTAGCTGCAGTCACAGACGGGGTTAATGAGCCAGGAAGTTGCCTGTCAATCCCTGGAGCATCTCCTGCTGCAATGAAGATGGAAGCTGGCATGCAGCAGCCTCATCTCTGCTGTTCCCTAATTAGATGACACCTTTGTGTAGAGGAAAAGGCTTCTCTGAGCCCCTTGTGCCCGTGCTCCTGGGGAAGGGATTGCCAGCCTTGGTGCCTCGCTGGGGGCTGTGCCAGGGACCAGGGCAGGGATGGGAGCAGCCTCAAAATAAATTCCCCATCCCAGGGGTTCCTTCCTCCTCCCCACTGCTATTGCAGAGATTAAGGCTTCTTACAAGCTGCCCTAAACTCTGCTTGAGGATGTGATTTTTGTGCTAGGGGAAGCAGGAATGGATTTGTGCTCCCAGCTGTGCCCTCTGGCCAGGCTGGCAGCACAGAGCCCGGGCAGCCCTTGGGCACTCCTGCCTGCTTTGGGCAGCAGCTGCTGGTGTCTGTTTGCATTTGTCCCTGTGATTACAGAGAACAGCTGGCACTGCCTCAGCTTGGAATAAGAGCTCAGCAAATGGCAAAAGGCAGCTTCTGCCCCAACCTCACCCAGAGCCAGCATGGCCAGGCCAGCCCCAAGGCCACCAGAACCAGCCTGGAAGTGTGTTCTGAGCTGGAAGTGGCTTTGTCAACAGGACAGATCACAATCCAGAGCAAACCTCTGGAGTCCATCTCTCCCCCAAAGCGAGCTCTGTGTTTGGGGTGGATGTGTATCCAAAGGGATGAACCAGAGGGGCTTTGTGGGCGAGGAAGTGGAGAAATACTCTGGGATGAACCAGAGGGAAAGGCAGCTCAGACTCAAGGTCTGTCTCCAGGGAAGGTGTCTGAGTTGGGCTGGTCCCAGCTGGCCTGGAAAGCTTTGGGAATGGAGACTGTTCCAGAGGGACAGCAGGAGCTGCAGGCAGGGCTGCCTGGGTGAGAAGCTGGGGGAACACAGGCAGGGCAGCCTGTTCCCTGGGATTGCAGCCAGGCTGCATCCTCGGGAATGAGGCTTCCCTGGAGAAGCACCGAGACCCTGGTGCTGATCTGCTCATTCCTCCTTGGAGCTTCTTGCATTTGGTGTGGAGCTAATCTGTCAGCACAGCTTTGGGACACGGTCTCCATGGGGAAACCTGAGCATTTCCTGGTGGGAATGGGACATGGGGCAGGGCACGGGGCTCAGCCCCTGCCTTTGGGTGCCTCTGCTGTGGGAGCACTGTCCAAGAAGGGAACATCCCTGTGGGAGGGACAGCAGTCATGAAGTGCCCCAAAAGCAGGCCAGCCCTGCTGGGGACCAGCTTCCCTGTCTCAATGGATCAGCAGAGGGAGACAAAAGCTTGGCTGGAGCTGGAGCACCACATTTCACCCCAGCCCTGGAGTCCATAGCCAGAGGATGCTGCCCACTGGCACAGATGGTAGCCAGGTTTGAGATGTTGTCCAGAGGTGAGAAATTCACTCTGACCCTGTCTTTGTGCAAGAAAGGAGAGCACAGAACTGCCTTCCACCACAAGGTTCCCACAAGGTTCCCAGGCAAAGCTGGCTTTTCCCTGGCATGGCAGTGTGTGGCCTCTCCCAGCCTGCACAGCCCAGCTGCTCAGGGTTGTTTGTGCCCTTTTGCAGGTTCGTGCCATGAGGCTGTCGTTCGTGGGTGAGATGGGCTGGGAGCTGCACGTGCCCAGGGCTGACTGTGTCAAGGTTTACCAGGCAGTGATGCAGGCAGGAGCCCGGCACGGCATCGCCAACGCCGGCTACAGAGCCATCGACAGCCTCAGCATCGAGAAAGGTCCTGCTTCTCCTCCCAGCAGCACTCTCTGCTTTTCCTCCAGCGGGGTAACCAGGGCAAGGAGCTTTGTCTCAGCTTCAGTGTGACTGGAGGTGTGGCAGAGTCTCAGAATGCTGAGGATTCCCCTGGGGGGCTCCTCTCGAGGGTGTTTTACCCAGGACAGAGAGAACCAAGGGTGTCAGGGGGGCAGGGATGGTGCTGTGTGCAGGGATCCCTTGGTGACCCCTGCTTGCTCCCTGCAGGCTACAGGCACTGGCACGCTGACCTGCGCCCCGATGACACCCCGCTAGAAGCAGGTCTGGCCTTCACCTGCAAGCTCAAGTCCAGCATCCCCTTCCTGGGCCGGGAGGCTGTGGAGGCTCAGAAAGCCAAGGGCATCTTCCGCCGCCTGGTGTGCTTTACCACAGAGGAGTGAGTACTGCTGGATCTGCTCTGCACAGCCACTGCTGGATCTACATCCCAGCTGCTGGATCTGCTCCGTGCTGCAGCTCCCAGCGCCAGGAGCACCCCTGGGGCAGCACCTGCACCGAGCCCACCCAGCCCTGGGTGCTCACAGGTGCCACACCTGGACACACGTGGGGCTGGGTGAGAGCCAGCTCAGATGCTGGCTCTAATTCCATCCCCATTTTAAATCCCACTGCAAATTCCCTGTTGGATGTTTAATGGGAGCTGCAAGCAGCGTGAGGGGGTTGATCTTGTTTTGCCAGAGCAGCGGGAGGTTTTGCAAATTGGGCTGGAGGGACTTTGGCTTCAGCACGGGGAGGTGAATGAGCCTGTGGGCAGTGGGAGCCCTGGCACATGGGCTGGCCTGGGGCAGAGCCAGAGCCCTCTGCCCCATGGAGGGGCTTTGCTCTGCCCTTGCCTTGCAGGAAGGTGCCCATGTTCGGCCTGGAGGCGGTCTGGAGGGACGGCAAGGTGGTGGGCCACATCCGCCGGGCAGATTTTGGATTTGCCATTGACAAAACCATCGCCTACGGCTACATCCGTGACCCTGCGGGGGGCCCGGTGAGTGCAGAGCCCTGCCATGGCTGTGCCTCCCTCCCTCGATGGCACAAAGCCCTCGCTGCCCCTGGCTGGGAGAAGGGACAGCAGCTCCCTCGTGCTTGCCCTGTGCAGCCCAGAGGGGGAGGAATGTCACGGCTCGGTGGCAAAATGTCACCCACTGTCACTGTGTGAGGTCCATGCATGGCTCAAGTGCCACCTCAGGTGTTAAGTGCAACCAAATATTTAATTGCAGCAGTAAATTAGTTGATGTTGTAGACAACAATGACCAATAGGAGCAGGGCAGGCTCTTAATTAACCCTGGGAGACTCCTGGATAATCAGTCAGGTGCCCTCATTAAGCAGCATGCTGTGGGAACAGAGGTTGGGGTGACATCTCCAGGGTCCTTGTCTGTGCCAGCCAAGAGCTGTGTGTGCTGTGATTCCTGCTCTTGCTTGCCTTGGCTTTTCATCCTGCATCCCTGCAAGAATCCCAAGGCAAGTGGGTTTGTGGGCCAGTTGTCCCTGGGAAACCACTTTTCTCCCAGTGATGAATGTTCCTCCTCTCCCTTTTCCCTTTTCCTTTTCCCTTTTCCTTTTCCCTTTCCCTTTTCCTCTTCCCTTCTCCTCTCCCTTTTCCTCTTCTCTTTCTCCCTTTCCCCTCTCCTTTCTTTTCCCCTTTCCTTTTCCCTTTTTTCTATTGTATACCTCCACAGGGGAAAAAAAAAAAACCTAAAACTTTCAAACACTGAAATTTTTTTAAAAGTAGGGTGCTTTTACCAGTTCTCTTCCTCCTTTCTTGGGATGGCAGAGCTGGGTTTCCTGCAGAGAGCAGATGTGTGGAGCTTGCCCAGGGATGGAGCTGGGACTCTGGCACCTGACTGGGGTTTTTCCATGGCTCTGCCTCACAGGTTTCCCTGGATTTTGTGAAGAGTGGCAGCTACGAGCTGGAGCGGATGGGAGTGACCTTCCCAGCCCAGGCTCACACCAAGTCCCCGTTCGACCCCGACAACAAACGTGTGAAGGGCTTTTACTGAGCGGCTGCTGAGAGGGAGAGGAGCTGCTGCCTGAATTCCTGCCCCCATGGGCCCAGCTGGGGTCAGCTGCCACAGCAACTGCTCTGCCTGGAACTTGGCAAGTCAGTGTGGGTCGAATTAGAGAGGAGGAAGAGATCCCAAAAAGTCCAAAGACTCTGATGCTCTATTTCCCAAGCGAAGCGGTGCCACTGCAGCAATAATTGTTTACCATGGGTTAATTGGCCTGCAAACAGTGTTTGGTCTCACTGTATATGAAATGACTTTGCTGGAAACTCTTTCCCCCCAAATGTAGTTCTATGCTGCCTGGAAATGAATTTTTTTTTAAGCTAGGTGTGCTGTTAATACAGCTGGAGCCTCCAAACCTGCTGTTCCTCTGGTCCCTTGCTGCGTCTGTCCCCACTCCCATGGGGGTCACCTCGTCCTGGCTGTGCCCTGGGGACTGCTGGGGACTCTACTGGGGTGGGGACAGAGGAGGGAAGGGGCAGGAGTTCAGGGTCATTGCCCAGGCTCACGCTGTGGGTTCTCCTCTGCTGTTTGTGATTGTGTGTCAGGATCATGGAGTGGTTTGTTTTGGAAGGGACTTTAAATCCCATCTCATTCCATGGGTCCCATGGGCAGGGACACCTTCCACTATCCCAGTTTGCTCCAATCCCCATCCAGTCTGGCCTTGGACACGTCCAGGGATGGGGCAGCCAGGGTTTTTCTGGGCTGCTGGTGGCACAGGCTGTGGTGTTTGGTGGCCAGCAGGAACACTGTCCCCACAGCCACCCTTGGCCCCATCTGCTGGCAGCTCCCTGGTCCCTTGTGGCATCTTCCCCAAAGGTCACCTTGGAGGTGGCTCCTTTTAGCTCCTGACAGAGGGGGGGATGATGGCAGAGAGCTCTGCAGCCTCTGGCAGCTCAGAGCCAGCCTTGGGGGCAGCAGGGAGGGTTTGCCCTCCCACACACACAGTGTGCACTGAAGGGAAGGATCAGCAACTCCCCATCACTATTCCTTGCTCTGGTCCCCTGGCCAGGCTCTCTGCTGAAGCTTTCACCCGCCTGAAGAAATAATCTCACTCTCTGCTCTTCCCCTTTTTTCCCCTGATTAGGTTTGCTTGGGTCAAACCCTCTTTAGAGCTGATTTCAATTCCTTGCCCTCGTGCCACGAGCGCCATGGGCAAGAGAGTGAACTCTGAAATGCTTTGGTTTTACTGAAAACATTAAAAAACTAGATTGAGATGAATTTTTCTCTTGAATAGGAGGTGACTGCCCTGCCTCTGGCAGGTGGAGGGCAGGGGAGGGGGTGGCTGTGGTCCTGTTGTGAGTGAAGGAGTATTCTGCCTCCCTGCCAAGCCAGGCATCCACTCTGTGCCTGCAAGATCAGGTTTTGCTTTAAAAAACCTTTCCTGGTGTGCAGTGAGTGCTCTGACCTGAGGTTTTTCTTACACCCGAGGTGGCTGGGAAGGAAACTTGGGGACCACCTGGCCTGGATCCCACCTGTCCCAGGGCAGCAAGGGCAGACACCAAGTTGAGATGGACATGGATGCTCCTGCAGCACCTCCAGCCTCTCGTTTGCTCCTCCTGAATGTTTTCCCTTTGGAGCTCAACAGCAAAAAGCAATTTATTTTACATTAGGTATTTAATGGAGCAATTTTTCCTGACAAAAGATTTGTCATTCCCCCTCCCCCCCCATCCCAGAGGTACTGTTTGTTCCCAGTCATTGGCATCTGGTGGCATGGAAAGGAAAGGAGTGGGGGAAGGAGTGTGGTGGGGAGCTGCAGTCCCTGCAGGAGGGAGGGAAATGCTGGGTAGGTGTTGTGACACCCCTCCCTCCCTCCCTGCCAGCGTGGGGGAGCACCTGTGGAGCCCTCCTGAGCTAGACGGGACCGTGGGGAACCGGCAAGGCTTTTATGCTGCTCCCACACGTCCCTTTGCTCCGTGCCTCAGTTTCCCCGCTGGCAAACAAGCTCCTTCCCCCCTCCCTGGGGCCGCACAATAGCAAACCTCACCGTTATTATTCCGGGGGTGGGAAGCAGCATTACTCAGAGCCAGCATTGCTAATAACGCACTAAATATAGCGCTTCCCAGCCCAGGAGGACTTTCTGAACCGTGCCTGATGAGCTCTGACCCCTCCGGAGGCAGGGCCGGGGCACCGGCTGGCACCGCTGTGCGGGGCAGGATGCGGTGGGATGTTCCCCGTGGATGGAGGGATGGA